>NC_135237.1:323121060-323429185 GCF_051348905.1 Ranitomeya variabilis | reverse complement strand
CTAGGATAAAGTGGCCATGTAAAATCCCATAGCAACCAGTAAAAGGGTTCCCCGGCTTCCCCGCAGTGCTGTGAGGGTGCCCCCAAGGTAGATAAACCCCTTTTCCAACCGTATCCAGGGCGTTGCTAGGATAAAGTGGCCATGTAAAATCCCATAGCAACCAGTAAAAGGGATCCCCACCCACCCCGCAGTGCTGTGAGGGTGCCCCCAAGGTAGATTAACCCCTTTTCCAAGCGTATACAAGGCGTTGCTAGGATAAATTGGTCATGTAAAATCCCATAGCAACCAGTAAAAGGGTTCCCCGGCTTCCCCGCAGTGCTGTGAGGGTGCCCCCCAAGGTAGATAAACCCCTTTTCCAACCGTATCCAGGGCGTTGCTAGGATAAAGTGGCCATGTAAAATCCCATAGCAACCAGTAAAAGGCTATAGTCTGGCCTGAGGGTATAGTGTGGCCTGTTATAGTTTGGCCTAGGCTGTTTTACATCCTTAGGTATAGTTTGGCCTAGGCCAAAATATACCCAGGGTTAAATGTAGCCTAGGCCACTTTAACCCTGGGGGGTATAATGTGGCCTGGAGGGGTATAGTTTGGCCTAGGCTATTTTACACCCCGGGGTATAGTTTGGCCTAGGCCATTTTATGCCTGGGTATAGTTTGGCCTAGGCCAGTTTATACCCCGGGGTATACTCTGGCCTAGGCCAAATTATACCCGGGGTTAATCTGGGACGGGGTTACTTTGGCCTGTTACACCGGTACATGCCTGCTAGAGGAGGGTAATTATGTGCAAGTCAGCTGTCATTTTGGTTCTTCATGGTTTGACCTTTCGATGGCTGTTGACCATCAGCTATCTAAATTACGTTTAGAAATAGATCCTTTCTACATTGCATTGCTCCTTCATTGGCATTTTTTTTTTTTTTTGAGGACACAACTGCTAAAATTATTGATCCGAATGTATAAAACTACACGTGAAGATTGACGTACACTTTGTGGTTCACTTTAATCTGCGGCTTCCAATATGTGCTCTTTGCTGTCAGACTAATGTTACATTTTAGAGGTTATGAGACTATTGCTGGAAGCACAGCATTGAAGGTATAGATATTAGGACATGCACTTGACTTTGCCACTAGTAACTGGTCTGCTCTTCTTCATTCAGCAAGGACATCTTGTTCAGGGCTGAACTGGAGAAAAGCTTTCCATCAAATTCTTTGATAAGAGAGCCAGATGTGATCAAAGTTTGCCTATTCATCTTATCTGTGAAGCAACATAACTCAGAATTGAAGCTGCACTCAGATTGCTCCTCCCCGACATTAATAGCCATTCAATCACAGATGAAATTGCTGCACATGTACTCCCAGCCAGATGTTATCTTTCCAAGCCTCTACTTATAAACCCAAGCTGAAACCTGAGTGGTTGATGAGACTAGCTAAGCAGTTGTACCTTTGACCTGCTTGCATTAAACTTGCCCAATCAATTTAAGCTTAGTATAAACACTGTTTCCCATAGTCCCTTATGGTTCCAGTGGTGAGAAGAAAAGGGCTTTTCTAGCAGCAATCTTGTCTTACAACACCAGGGGGATTTACCCAGCATCAGGGGCTTTATGAAAGCATATGAACATGCTGAAAGAATTACAGTCTTCTATAACAGATATATTGATGGCGACAGTCATTTCTTAACATTAGCCTTCTTGCTAACAGCAATAACCAAGCATGTAGATCTAGAGACATTAATAAACAGATAATCTATGCTGAACACCAGCTATGAGATCGTAGTAGCAATACCACTCTTAAAATATGCCGCTCCTTGCAAACAATTAACCTGCCTGTTCTCTTAGCACTTCCTAACTCACCAAACATCTTCTGGAGAAACATTACAGCGTATGATATGGCATCAAGCCCAGCGCAGGCAAAGGTTCCCTCCCAAGAGCTGCAAATCCATCCGAATATGTTATGATCTAAAACATGTAATAGCCAATACAAGGCTAAAACAATCCCAAACATAACAAATGAAAATTATAAGAAAATAGCTATTTAAACCTAATAAAATTATCACTTTTAGTATTTTTGCCACTGAACACAGATTGACAGGCATGATTAAGAACATATCACCAGATTACTACAAAAGATGGATCGACTTGCTGTCCCACAGGACCCCATCAGCCACACGTGTGGATCCTGATCATCCAAAAGGCAACACATTAGAGGTTTAGTACAAAATGCAGACTGAGAATAATTAGCTCTTAAGTTTATTGACATGTCAACTGTAATTTAAAGGGTTTATCTTGGACTTCTGTTTTTACTATGAGCCTGAAACTAACAAGCAGGTAGTTGCTAATTACCTACCTGTTCTATCCAGCGTCGGAACAGAACGGTCATTGCTCACTCCTGCCGGTGATTCAGCTGCTCCACATCGACAGAGCAGCTATTGCTTCCCTAGTCTGCTCTGTCAATGAAGCGTGACTGCCAGCGTCATGCAGATTGACAGCTAGCTTCCTGAAGTTAGGTAGCGGGAAGCTGTATGTCAATCAGCATGACGCCGGCATTCACGTTCAGAGCAGAGCGTAAGAGAAGCCGCTGCTCTCTTCACATGACGTCAGCAAAAGCTGCTGAATCGCTGGCAGAAGTGGTCTGTGACTACTCTGTACCAAAGGAGAACGGCGCTGGGCACAACTTGCAGGTAGTTAGACCCGTATAACCCCTTTAATAATAATAATTTTTATTTATATAGCGCCAACATATTCCGCAGCGCTTTACAACTTATAGAAGGGACTTGTTCAGACAATAGACATAACAGCATAACAAATCACAGTTCAAAACAGATACCAGGAGGAATGAGGGCCCTGGAGGAATGAGGGCCCTGCTCGCAAGCTTACAAACTATGAAGAAAAGGGGAGACACGAGAGGTGGATGGTAACAATTGCTTTAGTTATTTGGACCAGCCATAGTGTAAGGCTCGGGTGTTCATGTAAAGCTGCAGGAACCAGTTAACTGCCTAAGTATGTAGCAGTACAGACACAGAGGGCTATTAACTGTATAAAGTGTATGAGAACATGATGTGAGGAACCTGATTATGTTTTTTTTTTTTTTTTTTATTAGGCCACACAGGGATAGTTAGGTTAATGCATTGAGGCGGTAGGCCTTAATGTCCACTTATGGATGTAGTCAGCTTGGGACAGTGTTCTTCTCTGATGTGCATGTGATCTTCCTAATAACACGAGACTGCCATATTCCTCCTGCGAGGATGGCATTAAAATTCTCGGACAGTCGGATCTTTTGACCTGAGCGTGACAGCTGTATAGAAATACATCATACTATCATGCTCAGGTCAGGAGAGGTGCCGGGCCAGACTGTGCACTGCAATGCGATCATTCCTCGAGAAATATGGCCCTCTTTCTGCCCCCTTGCGATTATCAAAAACTAACAAATTGGTATTGGCACCTAGTACATTATGGCAACGTAGGGTTATGTGCTCAAACCCAGTATAAGGGCTCATTCAGATGAATGTATTACACACTTGTATGTTAGCCATATGTAAATCTGATAGCATACGGACAGCACACTGACCAATTCAAGTCAATATGCTAGCCAATGTGGACCAATAGACTCCACGTAAAAAATAACAGCAGACACTATGTTCAACTGCATAAGACTTACCCATTATAAGACAATAGGCGAGTAAAAAAATCACATGCAGGTTATCATCCATATGGCAATTAATTTTTACAGATACATCACAATTATAAAGATCGGAAACTATTTGTCCTATTTCATTAAATTGTTAAAAGTAAAAAATGGATACCATATGGATGTGCAATATGGACATAAAAAGGGACACGCAGACAAAAGAAGGAATTTGTTTTACCAGTAATGGTACTTCTGAGATTCGATTGTGACAGCACACCAGGAGGTAATTTCTCTCATCCTCTACAGGAAACCACATGATAGGTTAAATAGCCCCTCCCATCCTCACCAATGTCTTAACCAAGTACCAGACCATGATGGATGCAACTCAATTTTATTGAATTCTCTTGTACAAATATTAGGTTTCATATATGTAAAAGGAAATCAAGGGCAGGAAAGTAAGGGTGCTGTCATGATGGACTCCTGGAAATACAATTACCAGTAGGACTAATCCCTACTTTCAGGACGTCATTCCTGACATCACATCAGGAGGGACTACAGCCTGGAGGGCTTTTCTCCCAAAGGCAGTCTACTGACTAGACAAAACGTACAACTTGTAATGTCTATAAAAGGTATTTTGGCTGGACTACGTTGCAGGTCTACAAATCTGGTCCACCAAGGCACCTGCTCGTTCAGCCCAAGAAGTGGAAATTACTCTTGTGGAATCTGCTCCTGAAGGTATTCTTCCTTCCAAGGAACACGCCAGATAGATTGTGGATTTAACCCATTAAGCCAGAGTCACTTTTGAAGCATTTTTGACTACTTCCCCCAAATTGGATGAAGAGGTTTGAATCCAGTCTCCACTCCTTTGTAGCTTTGAAATATCACAGTACTACTTGCCTAACATCCAAAGACTGAAATAAGAGCTCTTTTTGGTTCCTACGTTGTTGGCAAAAGGAGGGCATGATGATCTGATTCAGGTTGGAATTGGACACTACCTTCAAGAGGTGTCTAACCTGAGTATTATGCAGTCCTCCAGCACCTGTAGGCATGGATCTCTGACCAATAAGGCCTGAATGTCACCTATTCTTACTGACATGATTCCTACAAAAAAGGCTGTCTTCAGGGAAATCATCTCAACGCTTATTTTCTCTGACGGCTCATAAGGGGTTTTACAAAGCACATTCAGCACTGAATTGGGGTAATAAATGGGGTACAAACTTTTTTTTTTATTGTGGGACTCTGTGGACTGCATTAGAGAATCTGGCGACCCAAGAATGACTAGCTAGAAGTTAATTGAAAAAGATACTCAACTCTGAAATATGAACCTTTCGTGTACTCTGCTTCAGACACTTATTGAATCATGACTGTAGAAAGTAAGACTTTTGGAATGTTTGGATGGGAGGTGTTTATGACTGTCTTCCCATATTGAGAGCAGAACTTCCTCCAAATTTTTGCATATATAGCTGAGGTTAATGGTTTCCCGCTGAGTCCTCTAAAGCCCTGAGTCCTCAAAATCTGCCTCAGGATCCACGCTGACAGGTGCAATAATAATAATAGTCATCATCTTTATTTTTATATAACGCTAACATATTCCGCAGAGCTTTACAGTTTTGCACACATTATCATCGCTGTCCCCGATGAGGGTCATAATCTAAATTCCCTATCAGTATGTCTTTGGAATGTGGGAGGAAACCGGAGTACCCAGAGGAAACCCACGCAAACACGGGGAGAACATACAAACTCCTTGCAGATGTTGTCCTTGGTGGGATTTGAACCCAGGACCCCAGCGCTGCAAGGCTGCAGTGCTAACCACTGAGTCACCATGCTACCCCATACAATAATATCCCCCGTGCAATAATATCATGCTGTGATGCCAGAGAGGGCCCTGGGACAGGAGGTCATCTCTCATAGGAAGCAAGACAGGGTCTTCCAGAGCCATCTGATTCAGAAGTGGAAACCAGTTACTTTTTGGCCAGAAAGGAACTATGAGGAGTACTGTGGCCTGGTCTTGTCCTAGCTCTGGGATAAGGCGTCAACTAGTGATGAGCGAATGTACTCGTTACTCGAGATTTCCCGAGCACGGGTGAGTCTTTTTTAGTGCTCGGAGATTTAAGGTACCGTCACATTAAGCGACGCTGCAGCCATATAGACAACGATGCCGATCGCTGCAGCGTCGCTGTTTTGTCGTTGTGTGGTCGCTGGAGAGCTGTCACACAGACAGCTCTCCAGCGACCAACGATGCCGAGGTCCCCGGGTAACCAGGGTAAACATCGGGTTACTAAGCGCAGGGCCGCGCTTAGTAACCCGATGTTTACCCTGGTTACCAGTGTAAATGTAAAAAAAAAAAAAAACACTACATACTTACATTCCGGTGTCTGTCGCGTCCCCCGGCGTCCGCTTCCCTGCACTGTGTAAGCGCCGGCCCTAAAGCAGAGCGGTGACGTCACCGCTGTGCTTTGCTTTACGGCCGGCACTGACACATTCAGTGCAGGAAGCTCTGAGCAGCAGCGCGGACGCCGGGAGACATGACAGACATCAGAAGGTGAGTATGTAGTGTTTGGTTTTTTTTACATTTACAATGGTAACCAGGGTAAATATCGGGTTACTAAGCGCGGCCCTGCGCTTAGTAACCCGATATTTACCCTGGTTACCATTGTAAAACATTGCTGGCATCGTTGCTTTTGCTGTCAAACAACGATACACGCCGATCTGACGACCAAATAAAGTTCAGGCCTTCTAGCTTCGACCAGCGATATCACAGCAGGATCTAGATCGCTGCTGCGTGTCAAACACAACAATATCGCTATCCAGGACGCTGCAACGTCACGGATCGCTATCGTTGTAAAGTCGCTCAGTGTGAAGGTACCTTTAGTTTTCTTCACCACAGCTAAATGATTTACAGCTATTAGCCAGCATAAGTACATGTGGGGGTTGCCTGGTTGCTAGGGAATCCTCACATCCTCGGGAAATCTCGAGTAACGAGTATATTCGCTCATCACTAGCGTCAATCCCACCTGGATTGTCTTCTGGGTTTAGAGAGAAGAAATTTTTTACTTTCGCATTCTGCCTGGACACGAATAGCTCTACCTGAGGGACACCCCAAAGCCAAGTCAGTTGTGGGAAAACTGCCGTGTTCAATTTCCATTCTGAGGACCATACTTTTTCTGTGCTGAGAAAATCTGCCTCCAGGTTCTGTCATCCTTTCAGGTGTACTGCCGAGATAGATAAATCTGTCTTTTCTGCCCAAAGAAAAATCTTTGAGGTTAAAGATTGTAGAAGATGATGTCTTGCGCCTCCTTGGTGATGAAGAAATGAAACTGTTGTGACATTGTCAAACAGGATCCTGATATGACAGTCTTTAAGATGGGCCAGGCACTTCTGCAGTGTCTCCCATACTGTTCGTAGCTCTCTATTTCGATAACCTGGCCTGGGTTTCTGATGCCAGGTCCCCACTAGGTATCGATCTACCATCTGGGCTCCCCAACCATGCTGACTTGCATCCGTGGTGATGGTGATGTAGGGAGAGAGGACCCAAAGATTACTTACAGAAGACTTTGAGAGGACATGCACCAATTCAAGGAATTCCTTACCGCCGTATATAGGATTGGACAAGAAAATATGCCTAACGGCCATCTATCCCGAGAGGATAGAATTGTCTGCTTAAGTTCTCTTGAGTCGGACTGGCACCACCTCATTCAACTTATCGGCATAGATGCCGATACACTTGAAAACAGTGATGGAGGAGAGCTGCAGTATACTCTGAGGGGAGCTGCATTATGTTCTATGAGGGGACTACATTATACTTAAACAATGTATTGGATGTGGTGATTCCACATGGTTCAATTAACACATGCGGATTCACCTGTGTTCAATATATACGGCAGCGCTTTGGACGCAGTGGAAATATCTTAAAGAGGCTCGTTTAGCTGCCTGAACTCCGCACATGTAAATAAAGCTGAAATGTTTATGTATGATGGTGCAATATGTGAGCATTTGGGGCCCCACTTTAAACTTTTGCCCAGGGAACCGCTTTGTCTAAAACCGGCCCTGCCCCCAGTACATTCTTTGCAGAGCTGATTGAAATCTGCCTCTTCTGTTAAAAAGACCGAATTCGGTTTCTAATTTGTATCTGATTTTTTGGTGGAAGAAAAGACAGCCTGCGGAGAGAGTCTAAGAAGACCCAAGAAAATCTCTCTGCTTCCGGGACTCAGATTGGACTTTTCCCAGTTTATTATCCAGCCTAAGCTTTTCAAGGTAGAGATGGTCACCGCGAGATGGACTTCTAGCTCCTGTGTTAGTCTGCTACAAGAGGAGCTTGTTTAAATATGGAAAGATGATTATTCCCTTCTTCCTCAGAAAGGCTACAATCTCTGTTACTAATTTTGTGAAGATCCGAGGGGAGAGGATAGCCCGAATGCTAGGCACTGAAATTGGAAGTGATACACTGTACCCAATCCTCTACTGCAAATCTTAGAAACTTTTGACAAGATAGGTGGACGGTCACATCCTGAGCCTAACCTGAATGGTAAGCTTTGTCTTATTGCTGTATTGTATTCTGTACAGCATTCGTGTTTTTTTGTTTTTTTTTACACAAACATAAAAGGCCAAATAAAATTTCCAATCTTAATTGCAATGTATCCATAAAAAAACAAACAAAAAAAAAAACACATGACATATGGATGGTAACCCATATATGATAATAAATAAATAATAATCTTTATTTTTATATAGCGCTAACATTCCGCAGCGCTTTACAGTTTGTACACACATCATCATCACGGTCCCCATTGGGGCTCACAACCTAAATTCCCTATCAGTATGTCTTTGGAATATGGAATATGATCCACTTTTACACACCCATTGACTTATAATGAGCGAGTTTGCTCCAGAACACAGAGCAAAGCAGTGCATGCTGCTATCTTTTATACATGGGTCATCTGTCCGCAAGAATAAAAAACATTCATGTGACTACATGGGTAGAATACGCACAGTACACTGACCAATGCTAGTCTGTCTTGCATACGGAGATTTAATACATCGCCTAAATGAGCCCTAAGGAACATCTGTAAACCGGCCTGAGCATTTTTCTCTTATTTCCTTGGCTTCACTGTATGTATCTTAAATCAGATTGGGCAAGTAATGATGAGGCTGAATGTATACCCTTTATAGCATTGAAGAAAATGTTTGTCAGCAATACACAGGCGAAGAACTGCAAAGCTTGGGTTTTTCAGTCCCATGGCAGGGGCTGCCCAGAGGAGAGTAGAAGTAAAACCTAAAAAGATGCAATATCTCAGCCGATAGTCTTTTAAAAGACTTTACCCACCACTACACAAAGCTTTGATAAAAGCGTGGATAGATTTCCCTTAGTAAAACGATTTTGCAGGTATTCCTCACGGTAATAAACTCTAGGGTAGGATAGATGTTGTTTCCTAATATCACACCAGCAGTGCAGGAGGAACCCACCAACGGTACTAATGACCAAGGATGCATTAGTATTAGCTACATGACATGGTATTACAATAACACGGTAATGTGCGGCCGCTTTCCCACCCAACACCACCTCTATTGGCACTATATACATTGCTCCAAGCATATGCTATTTGTTTCAATGACATTCTAATTATATTTTAGTAGTAAATATTTTGTTATCTAAAATGGGGCAACACATTGTCTTTTATTGTACATGGAAAACAAGGAAAAACTAACAAAACCAGAAAGAAAAATCCTAAATATCACTTTACAGGTCAGAATAATCATCTGATTACGAAATTGAATGCTCGGAATTTAAAAGTAGGATTGGCTGCAGCTAAACAACAGTTTCAAAATATGGGCATTTGTTTCTGATGGTCACAAACAAAAATCATTGAAAAGGTCTTCTCTATTGCACAAGTTGTGAATGAGTATTTATAGGAGGCAGCATTGGCCGATACAGTCAGTCATGTAGATCTCTACCGGTTTAGCTGGTGACTGCATACACATAAGCACAAGATTTGGGTTTAGGACACATTTCATATTTGACTACCTTATGTAATGAGCTAAAATCGCACATGAGGATGATGGACGATTCGGTCTAGATCAGCCACACTGGCTAAACAAAGTGTCTATGTGTGCGGCCATCTGCACTACTACAAGGATGATTAAACAATCTATTAAGGATGTGTTGTAAGGCAACTTGCACCAAAGTAGGTGTACAAGTGTAAGAACATCTGCTGCACTGGAGGACTAACACATGGTGTACTTTTATCTGAAAGGGACACCATCCTGCTATAGTGACACATACATGCTAAATGTTCTCAGACCTAAGTGTGTGTCTGTTATATGGGATTTTGCAAGTTAGCACATTAGAGCATTATACTGTTAATTACTTGGATTACATGGCTTTGATACATGTTTATCTAAACAAATGCAGCAATACAAGTGCCAATATGGGAAACACAATGGAACCTTATAAACAGCAGTAGAAAATTGCCAGGAATAATGTGCAAATTGCCTCTTCAGAGAAAAAGCGGACTTAACCCCTTCATGACCCAGCCTATTTTGACCTTAATGACCTGGCCGTTTTTTGCAATTCTGACCAGTGTCCCTTTATGAGGTAATAACTCAGGAACGCTTCAACGGATCCTAGCGATTCTGAGACTTTTTTTTGTGACATATTGGGCTTCATGTTAGTGGTAAATTTAGGTCGATAATTTTTGCGTTTATTTGTGAAAAAAATGGAAATTTGGCTAAAATTTTGAAAATTTCGCAATTTTCAAATTTTGAATTTTTATTCTGGTAAACGAGAGAGTTATATGACACAAAATAGTTAATAAACAACATTACCCACATGTCTACTTTACATCAGCACAATTTTGGAAATAATTTTTTTTGCTAGGAAGTTATAAGGGTTAAAATTTGACCAGCTCATTTTTACAACAAAATTTACAAAACCAATTTTTTTTAGGGACCACCTCACATTTGAAGTCAGTTTGAGGGGTCTAAATGGCTGAAAATACCCAAAAGTGACACCATTCTAAAAACTGCACCCCTCAAGGTACTCAAAACCACATTCAAGAAGTTTATTAACCCTTCAGGTGCTTCACAGCAGCAGAAGCAACATGGAAGGAAAAAATTAACATTTAACTTTTTAGTCACAAAAATGATCTTTTAGCAACAATGTTTTTATTTTCCAAAGGGTAAAAGGAGAACCTGGACCCCAAAAATTATTGTACAATTTGTCCTGAGTATGCCGATACCCCATATGTGGGGGGGAACCACTGTTTGGGCGCACGGCAGGGCTCGGAAGGGAAGGAGCGCCATTTGACTATTTCAATGAAAAATTGGTTCCAATCTTTAGCGGACACCATGTCGCGTTTGGAGAGCCCCTGTGTGCCTAAACATTGGAGCTCCCCCACAAGTGACCCCATTTTGGAAACTAGACGCCCCAAGGAACTTATCTAGAAGCATAGTGAGCACTTTGAACCCCCAGGTGCTTCACAAATTGATCCGTAAAAATGAAAAAGTACTTTTTTTTCACAAAAAATTTCTTTTAGCCTCAATCTGTTGATTTCCACATGGGCAACAGGATAAAATGGATCCTAAAATGTATTGGGCAATTTCTCCTGAGTACACCGAAACCACTGTTTGGTCACATGGCAGGGCTCGGAAGGGAAGGAGCGCCATTTGACTTTTTGAATGAAAAATTAGCTCCAATCGTTAGCGGACACCATGTCGTGTTTGGAGAGCTCCTGTGTGCCTAAACATTGGAGCTCCCCCACACGTGACCCCATTTTGAAAACTAGACCTCCCATGGAACTAATCTAGATGTGCGGTGACCACTTTAAACCCCCCAAGTGCTTCACAGAAGTTTATAACGCAGAGCCGTGAAAATAAAAAATCATTTTTCTTTCCTGAAAAATTATTTTTTAGCCAGCAATTTTTTTTTCACAAGAGCAACAGGAGAAATTGGACCCGAAAAGTTGTTGTCCAGTTTGTCCTGAGTACGCTGATACCCCATATGTGGGGGAACCACTGTTTGGGCACACGTCGGGGCTCGGAAGGGAAGTTGTGACGTTTTGAAATGCAGACTTTGATGGAGTGGTCTGCGGGCATCACGTTGCATTTGCAGAGTCCCTGATGTGCCTAAACAGTAGAAACCCCCCACAAGTGACCCCATTTTGGAAACTAGACCCCCCCAAGGAACTTATCTAGATGTGTGGTGAGCACTTTAAACCCCCAAGTGCTTCACAGAAGTTTATAACGCAGAGCCATGAAAATAAAAAATAATTTTTCATTTGGGCACACGTCAGGGCTCAGAAGGGAGGGAGCACCATTTGACTTTTTGAACGCAAGATTGGCTGGAATCAATGGTGGCGCCATGTTGCGTTTGGAGACCCCTGATGTGCCTAAACAGTGGAAACCCCTCAATTCTAACTCCAACACTAACCCCAACACACCCCAAACCACCCTAATCCCAACTCTAGATATAACCCTAATCACAACCCTAACCCCAACACACCCCTAACCACAACCTTAACCCCAACACACCCCTAACCCTAATCCCAACCCTAAACCTAATCCTAACCCTAATCCCAACACTAACCACAACACACCCCTAACCACAAGCCTAATCTTAACCCTATTTCCAACCCTAGCCCTAATTCCAACCCTAACCCTAAGGCTATGTGCCCACATTGCGGATTCGTGCGAGATTTTTCCGCACCATTTTTGAAAAATCTGCAGGTAAAAGGCACTGTGTTTTACCTGCGGATTTACAGCGGATTTCCAGTGTTTTTTTGTGCGGATTTCACCTGGGGATTCCTATTGAGGAAAAGGTGTAAAACGGAATCCGCACAAAGAATTGACATGCTGCGTAAAATACAACACAGCGTTTCCGCCTGGTATTTTCCGCACCATGGGCACGGCGGATTTGGTTTTCCATAGGTTTACATGGTACTGTAAACCTGATGGAAAACTGCTACGAATCCGCAGCGGCCAATCTGCAGTGGATCCGCAGCCAAATCCGCACCGTGTGCACATAGCCTAATTCTAACCCTAATTCTAGTTCTAACACTAATTCTAACCCTAACCCTAGCCCTAACCCTAGTGGGGGAAGAAAAAAAATTATTTTCTTTATTTTTATTATTGTCCCTACCTATGGGGGTGATAAAGGGGGGTTCATTTACTATTTTTTTATTTTGATAACTGTGATAGGTTTTATCACAGTGATCAAAATGTACCTGGAACGAATCTGCTGGCCAATTCAGCGGGCGCACTGCGCATGCCATTCTGGAAGATGGCGGCGCCCATGAAGAAGACGGACGGACACCGGGAGGCTCGGTAAGCATAAGGGGGGGAGGAGATCGGAGCACGGGGGGGATCGGAGCACGGGGGGGTGGATCGGAGCACGGGGGGGTGGATCGGAGCACGGGGGGAGCAGACAGGAGGACGGAGGGGAGCGGACAGAAGGACGGAGGGGAGCGGACCGCAGTACGGGGCAGAAAGGAGGACTGGGGATGAGATCGGTGGTGGTGGGCAGATCAGGGTTTCCAGCCATGGCCGATGATATCGCAGCATCGGCCATGGCTGGATTGTAATATTTCACCACTTTTCATAGGTTAAATATTACAAATTGCTCCGATTGGCTGTTGCACTTTCAACAGCCAATCAGAGCAATCATAGCCACGTGGGGGCAAATCCACCCCCCTGGGCTAAAGTACCACTCCCCCTGTCCCTGCAGATCGGGTGAAATTGGAGTTAACCCTTTCACCCGATCTGCAGGGACGCGATCCCTCCATGACGCCACATAGGCGTCACAGGTCGGATTGGCACCGACTTTCATGACACCTACGTGGCGTCACAGGTCGGGAAGGGGTTAAATTCTATAGCGCCACCTGTTGGAAGTAGCGATCCTACAAGTCACAATCAACCCTTTAACGAATTGTGCATTATGACTTAGGATAAAAGCCAAAACAGTATCTCAATTCGCAGACACGGTGTTTCGGGCTGTTGGCCCTCGTCAGTGCGAAGCATGAGAACGGATTTGGCTAGGTGAGAGGCTCTGGACTGGGGTCTCTGGGGTAAGGTTTCTCCTTATGGAGAGTGACATACCAGCTGGCTTGTCAAGGTAAGGAGGCTTATTCGCCGTGCAATGCTTCTCTGGGAAATTCAATATGCAAATAATGTGCACACACACACACATACAGTTGAAACCAGAAGTTTACATACACTATATAAAAATACACATATGCATGTTTTTCTAAATATCTGACATGAAATCAGAACAAACCTTGCTGGTATTAGGTCAATTAGGATTACCATCATTATTAATATTTGCCAAATGCCAGAATAATGAGAGGGGGAATGTTCAAGGCATTTTTTGGCAACATCTATCAGAAGCTTCCAAACACATGACATCATCATATGGGCAGTCCAGAATTTTTTTAAAGGCATAGGATCTTAGTGTATGTAAACTTTTGGCTTTGCAGTAAGTAATAAAGATGGCTTAAAACATTTTTTCTCTCTCATTCTGGCATTTAGCAAATAATTATGTAAATCCTAATTGACCTAAAACGGGAAAGGTTTATTCTTTTTTCATGTCAGATATTGAGAAAAAAAAGCATGTGTGTCTTTTTATATAGTGTATGTAAACTTCTGGTTTCAACTATACATGCAGAATTATGTGACACATGAAATGCTAAATATGGTTAAGAACTGTACAATTAACAGGATGCCTTTTTAGGGTGTTTAAAGTGAACCTGGGCAGCACGGTGGCTCAGTGGTTAGCCTTGCAGCATTCAAATCCCACCAAGGACATCTGCAAGGAGTTTGTATGTTCTCCCTGTGTTTGCGTGGGTTTTCTCCCACACTCCAAAGACATACTGATAGGGAATTTAGATTGTGAGCCCCATCTGGGACAGCGATGATAATGTGTGCAAACTGTAAAGCGCTGTGGAATATGTTAGCGCTATATAAAAATAAAGACTAATAACCTGTCATCCGGATATTGTTAAGTAATTAACATACACTGTCAGTTTTACGCTGTTACACTGATTAAAATGATACCTGGAGTGAATAAATCTGTCTAGTGGTTCTTGTGTAATCAGCGTTAGAAGTTTTCAGTTAATGAGAAGCTCGTGCTACGGGGCAGGAATGTGGGAGGGACTTTTTTCATGCTCTGGCCTCGTCGTTATCATTCTGGGCTTAAATGACAAGTCATTGAACCTTCAGTGACCTGCTTCCAATTTTATTATTTTAAATACAAGACTTGAGCAGTTAATGTTTTCTTTAAAAAAAAAAAAAAAGTAGTAATTCCAGCAAAATGGCGCAGGCACAGTAGTATCTATTGGCAAGCAATGCTCTCAATCTGCACAAGTGCCACTTAGTGGGCGGAGCTTGCGCAGATTAAGGGCATCGCTTGCAGATGGAAGCTACTGGAACTGTACTGCCGCCAGTGCCATTTTGTTGGGAAAAACAGTTGCACCAATGACATTTCCACCCGGACAAAGTGCCCAATGTGGTCATGGTACCAAATATCCACTGTGCATACCAGGTACAGTGGCCTGTTAGACCCTGCTTGTGGCAGGGTTCAGCAGGACTCCTGCTAGTTTAACATTGACAGGTCGTATAACCTGCAATGCATAAGTATTGCAGGATATTAGACTAGCAATCAGATTAGAAAGTGGGGACTATGTAAATAAGTAAAAAAAATATATATAAAAAATTGTAAAATTCTAAAAAAAAACAAAAAAAAAACACAAAACAAAATGTAAAAATCCTGAAAAAATTTTTTTTTCTTCAGTAAAAATGCATTTTCTAAAAAAAAAAAAAAAAAAAAAAAAAAGAAAATAAAATAAAACACAATTGGCATTGCCTCATCCGGAGTGATCTGATCTCAAACTGTCACATTATTTATTTTTTACAGTAATGACAGTTTAAAAAAACAGCAAAAAAACAAGTTGATTTTGCCTTAATCCACTGCATAATAAACTATCAAAAAGTCATATGTAAATAAAAATGGTAACAGAAAAAGGTGGCTGTGGAGTCATCACTGTGTATGGGGAGGTTATGGGGCATTTTACTGTGGGAGAGGCTATGGGGCATCATACTGTGTAGGTGGCTGTGGGGGCATCATACTGTGTAGGTGGCTGTGGGGGCATCATTGTACAGGAGTGACTGGAAGCATACTGTATGTGGGATGGGGGGCATCATTCTGTGTAGGGAAGAGGTTATTCAAAGTTGAACAACAGGGGCACTATGATTACAGTTTTCTATAAAGTTTATAAAGAGCAGTGAATTAAATGGCTTGGACTAGCATCTACTGGTAAGAATATTTATTCAATTAACCCCTTCAAGACCTTGCCCTTTTCAGTTTTTGCGTTCTCGTTTTTCGCTCTACTCCTTCCCAGAGCCATAACTTTTTTATTTTTCCGTCAATATGGCCATGTGAGGGCTTGTTTTTTGCGGGACAAGTTGCACTTTTGAACGACATCATTGGTTTTAGCATGTCGTGTACTAGAAAACAGGAAAAAAATTCCAAGTGCGGTGAAATTGCAAAAAAAGTCTGACACTTGTTTTTTGTTTGGCTTTTTTGCTAGCTTTACTAAATGCTAAAACTGACCGGCCATTATGATTATCCAGGTCAATACGAATTCATAGACACCAAACATGTCTAGGTTACATTTTATCTAAGTGTCAAAAAAAAATTCCAAACTTTGTTAAAAAAAAAAATTTTTTTTTAATGATAGCATTTTGGTGCAGATACGTTCTTTTGATCGCCCGTTATTGCATGTTAATGCAATGTCGCGGTGACCAAAAAACGTAATTCTGGCGTTTTGAATTTTTTTCTCGCTATGCTGCTTAGCGATCAGGTTAATCCTTTTTTTTTTATTGATAGATTCTGAACGCGGCGATACCAAATATGTGTAGGCTTGATTTTTTTTTTTTATTGTTTTATCTTGAATGGGGCGAAAGGGGGGGTGATTTAAACTTTTATATATTTTTTTAACTTTTTTTTTTTTTTTTTTTTTTTTTACTTGCCATGCTTCAATAGCCTCTATGGGAGGCTAGAAGCTGGCACAACTCGATCGGCTCTGCTACATAGCAGCGATCATCAGATCGCTGCTATGTAGCTGAATTGCAGGCTTGCCATGAGCACCGAGCACAGGGGGCGCTCACAGCAGGCTGGCATCAGTAACCATAGAGGTCTCAAGGACCTCTATGGTTACTATCCTGACACATCGCTGACCCCCGATCATGTGACGGGGGTCAGCGATGCGCGCATTTCCGGACACGCGGCCAGAAGCGCTGGTTAAATGCCGCTGTCAGCATCTGACAGCGGCATTTAACTACTTAATAGCGGCCGGCAAAAACAGCTGACATGACATGTCCTGGCTTTGATGCGGGCTCAGCGCCGGAGCCCTCATCAAAGCAGGGGTCCCGACCTCCGCCGTAATAGTACGGCGGAGGTCGGGAAGGGGTTAAAGCCAATCGCAACATGTATTAGCAATAGCAGTGAGTCACCATACATAATTCTGCTCAATATTAAGAGATAATATTAATTATTATTATACATTCATTTTGAGTAAAATTAAGTTCAGTATATTTCATGTGACCCCTTGGGAAAACTGACTGCCCGCCGCTGCTCCAAGTCTATGTGCAAGACTAATTAGAAATTGCTGGAAATGTTTAGTATTATTATTTATATAGCACCATTAATTCCATGGTGCTGTACATGAGAAGGGGTTACATACAAAGTTATAGATCTCGTTTACAGTAAACAAATTTACAAGGACAGACTGGTACAGAGGGGAGAGGACCCTGCCCTTGCGGACTTACATTCTACAGGACAATGGGGAGGAGACGGATGTTTAGACACAGTTACTGCTGCACAAGTGAGCTACATTAGACACCAAAAGTAAAGTTTCATATACTTTTGCCTCTAAGGCCACGTTCACATGTACAGTATTTAGTCAGTATTTTACCTCAGCATTTGTAGCCAAAACCAGGAGTGGAACAATCAAAGGAAAAGTATAATAGAAACATATGCACCACTTCTGTATTTATCACCCACTCCTGGTTTTGGCTTACACATACTGAGGTAAAATACTGACCAAATACTGAACGTGAGCACGTGGACTAACAGACACGTGACGTTGCATCATTTTCGTCTAATATTTTTTACTCATTTGATTTGGTGCTCCAGATTTTCAAACAAGTGATAAAAATTGATGATGTAGTTTTAGGATGAATTATTACAGAAATCTTGAAAATTCGGAATGGTTCACAATCATTGAAGCACCACATGCAGCAGATATGTTGCAGAAATCTCTGGCATCCTGAGTGCGGCTGCAGAAACCACCTATTCACATATATAGGATAAATTCTGACAGCGACATTTCAGAGTGCAAGATTACATTAGAATAAATGAATATATTACATTACTCGTAGCTCACGGACAGTACACGGGGCCAGAAAGGCCGTACTGGGCCACTGGCCCTCAAGGGAGGCCAGCATGACGGGGTCACGTGTGAATATAAGAGCCTTGGGCCAAGTGGGCATTATGGGGTTAAATTTGGGCAGCTAATTTGAAAAAGGGGGCGGGATCTGGGGGGTAGGTAGGAGGAGTGAGACGTGGAAAATAAAGACAGTTAATAGAGAACCCGCCATTTTGCGGCACACTAACCGAGTACTCACTTGCCTCCCTGTGAGAGCGAGCGAAGCTCCCACCCACCCTCCCTTTTTTATCTATCATTTTCGTTGTCTAATAAGGGTATACATGTTAGGTTGATTAGGCGAGGGTTTACTACTGTCATAGCAGTGAGGCGGGGCAGGGAGGTCCTCGAAGTTGGTGGAAAGTAGGAATGGCGGATTGTAGGGGGGGGGGATCTCTATTGGTCCTGGACTCCCCCTGAGTGGATTTGGAGTAGATGTGGTAGATCATTCCGTGGAAGGGATGATTAAGGGGGCTTGGTATTCGGTTGGTTTGGCCGGGTTGGTCACTATCTGCCTCCGAGCTGGTGCTTAGCGGCTGGGGGTAAGACTAAACCTGGAGGCCAAGGTAAAGAAATTTGCATATTTGCAGTGCTTATTTTGTGGCTTCGAGGACCAACCCTTCCTGGGGGGAGGGGAATATTGTTGACTTGTTGTATTTTTTATGTTTAATAAAAAGCTGCTGTGGCCATTTAATCCAAATTTGGTCTAATGTCATTCTTTTGGGGATTTTTCTTCATAGTGTTAATCTTTTTTAGGTTGAGTGAAATGTCATAAAAAGGTGGTGGAGTGTTTAGGCTGAAAAAGGCGGTCATGAGTCACGTGTACCCCTCACGTCATGTGTGGTGACAGTTTCAGCATGTAACATTATACAGTCCAGGAAAGTCTCATGATAGAACATACTAGGTGAAGTGGCAGTAATTTTAGGAATGAGAAACTGTGGGCTGCAATAAATCCATCTTGAGAGTGTATAGGAGTCTCAGGATGGTACTTTGCATCTGAGCGGATCTGTGGGACAGATACAGCTCTGGCAAAGAAGCCTGAGAGTACGCCCTCTTGAAAAAAAGGAAATATAGGTTTTCTTGAGTACTCAGAAAACTCCTTTAAGTCAGGACACATCTTCCCCTCAGCACCTTTGCCCTGTGAGTGCTGATAGGACCACATAGCTGCTATGAGAAATGAAACATACATACTAGAATCAAATTTAAAGGCATTTCTTATCAGTCTTAAAGATTGATTCTGGACAGAAAAAAATGAACAAAAAAGCTAAAATGAAGTGAAGACTGTAAAAGGTCAAAAACAGGGAAATAGTTTGCTCCAGACACCACTAGATACCTTATGCTTAATATTGCTAAAAATTAATAGCAAAGCTCCAATTTGGAGGGAAAAAAAGATTCAGATTTCTGAAGCAGCATTAGTACCCAAAATATGTGAACTTGTGATGCTTGCGGGCAGAAATGTTATCATTTGTCTAAAATATATTTTTATTATAAACTTGTCAAATAAAACATCGGTTTTTTTACATCTATATGGGTAAAAGACAAAAAAAGAATGTTTAAAGAAATATGTAATTCAGCTAAAGTGCCAAAGATGTAAAAAAATAAACTTTTGTATATTGTTAACTTTCAAATGCTGCACTTCCCCTTCACCGCTGCTCATATATTCATGATGGGTCTACAATGAGCTGTAGTATTGCGCTGGCCTGCTAATGTGATGTCACCATGGTCATGACATGCTGGCTCACTAAGGCCAAAACATCAGGGGTATAAACCAATATGGAGAGGAACCAGAACTATGGCAGCAAGAAGACAGAGGAAGATTGAAGAATCTTACAAAAATATATATATATTTTTTTATACATGGACAATATTTTTGTGATCAAGAAAATCCCCGTCTGTAGTATATTTTATATATCATAACGTGTCTATTTTGACATTTTATCAAGATATTAAAATCAAAATTCCAAACATTGCGGGCGAACAATTCTTAGGAAGTCTGCTATAAATCACAAATTGCATTCATGATAAATCAGATTATAATTTATTTTAATCAGAGGAGCTAGTATACGCAATAATTGCAGAGTCATGTCAAAAAGACATCCAGTTTTAGAAAAATTAAAGATGAAATGATGACATAAAAATGCAGAGTGTTTCTATCTGGGATTAAATCTGTTCTGGAATGAAGTCATAGAGGCCGTAGCCCAGCACAGCACACATACTGTCCATAGTGCAAGTGCAAAGCGTGAAACTCATGATTGACAGCAAGAGGCCACACTGACAAATGCCTCTCCTATCAAACATATCTCTGCTCCATATGAATAAGTGCACTGCCTGCCAACTGTATAGAACTGCAGCCTGCAAAATGCCTTATGCAGCAAACAGCCATTTCCAGCAACTACCTCCCCCAGCTGACACCCAGCAAAACAAAAGGACTTTTGTGTTTAATTTAAGGTGATGCATACCATCCCTGGGCTGACATATACAAACAGTTTAAAAGTCAGTCACTCCAGGGTACATTTCACATCAGCCTACTGCAGTTTATTAAAGCCACTGATTGGAGCCTTATGTTTCACCGGTGACACTGTCACTTTTTTCATGATAATAAGCTCCAGCTTTCATCTGATCTTAAAATAGAAAACTTGTAACATGATAAATCAAAGTACTAAATGAACATGTTAAAATATATATATATTTGCCACTTAGTAGCAGGCTCCAGCTTCACTCTACTCTGAATGTAAATTAATTGAAAATATACATTCAAAATGTTTAGCACTGAGGTATCAATAGAACCTGCTTAGGATAATTAAGGAGTAAGTGGGAAAACACACATTCATTGATGTGGTGTTATTTGTTTTGTAATATAAGTGGTTACCAAAAGAGTAAGGCCTTGCGCTCACATCTGCGTAACAAAGATCGTTCCGATGTTGGTCCAGAAAAGTATGACGAGTGTCATGAGAGTACAGTGCGCTTTTTCTCACCTAGCATCTGTATGCAATGCATTTTTAACATCATCTTCTATATACTGTAATTCTCTATGCAATTTAATGCTGGTTTACAAACTAATAAAGCAATATTAGATATATAGATAGATGATAAAAAAATATTAGATATATTAAAGATAGATAATAGATGGAATAGATAAATATAATTGATAGATATCCTGTAGATATATAATGTTACAAGAGTCATACATATAATAAACTAGCACCCTTTAGTGACTTTCATGTGGTACTAAAGGGTGTTTATCTTTATTTAAACTATTAAATAAATCGTTTAAAAAAAAATTAAGTGAGGTCCTCCCTATGTTTGGTAATCAGCAAAGATAAATCAGAGAGCTGTGGGCTGGTATCATCAGGCTGGGAATGTTTCTGGTTATCGGGCCCTTCCCAGCCTAAAAACACAAGCCCGTAGTCGCCCCAGTATTGACATCAGGGCAAAGCGACATTAAATAGCTACAGGACACCTATCTATTTTCTTTATTCTGACAGTTAGAGTCGTGAATTTACCATACTTGACTGATGAAGTTTCGGGTTTCCTTTAAGATGTGTGCATAAAAATCATACGCATGGTCCATGTGATGTCCGATTTTTTTCTCGTACCCATAGACTTGCACTGGAGAGTCCCCCAGTCTGATTAGCGCTGAGGAAATTCTCACAGATGAGCACGAGAGGTATTCTCACATTGCACTTGGCGTTTTTATACGCAAGTGGCAGTAAGCCCAAAGGCACAATTACATGTGCTGACTGTGGCCATCAAAAGACTACCAATTGGGCTACATGCAAGACAATCAGTGGTCATTTAAAAGCCTGTTTAGACAGCTTTAAAGGGAACCTGTCACCCCGTTTTTTCGGTATGAGATAAAAATACCGTTAAATAGGGCCTGAGCTGAGCATTACAATAGTGTAGTTTGTGGACCCCGATTCCCCACCTGTGCTGCCGAAATACGTTACCGAAGTAGTAGTTTTCGCCTGTCAATCAGGCTGGTCAGGTCAGATGGGTGTGGTGTCCTCCCCCAGATCTTGCTTAGTTTTCCGTTGGTGGCGTAGTGGTGTGCGCATGTCCAAGTCCCGAATCCTCTGCCAGGGGTGTAAAAACAACAGCGATGTCCGTTATTCCATTGGTGGTCGGTGGGCGCGGCCATCTTGCTTTGGCCGCAGAAGCGGCGCTCTACTGACCGCGGCTTCAGGAAAATGGCCGCGGGCATCCGCGCGTGCGCAGATGGCTATCGCGGCGGCCATTTTCGTGAAGCAGAATTCGCATCTCAGCTTCACGAAAATGGCCGCCGCGATAGCCATCTGCGCACGCGCGGATGCCCGCGGCCATTTTCCTGAAGCCGCGGTCAGTAGAGCGCCGCTTCTGCGGCCAAAGCAAGATGGCCG
This sequence comes from Ranitomeya variabilis, assembly GCF_051348905.1. Lineage (NCBI taxonomy): Eukaryota > Metazoa > Chordata > Amphibia > Anura > Dendrobatidae > Ranitomeya > Ranitomeya variabilis. The sequence goes on along the minus strand of NC_135237.1, from coordinate 323,406,722 downwards.
CGCCCACCGACCACCAATGGAATAACGGACATCGCTGTTTTTTTTACACCCCTGGCAGAGGATTCGGGACTTGGACATGCGCACACCACTACGCCACCAACGGAAAACTACGCAAGATCTGGGGGAGGACACCACACCCATCTGACCTGACCAGCCTGATTGACAGGCGAAAACTACTACTTCGGTAACGTATTTCGGCAGCATAGGTGGGGAATTAGGGTACACAAACTACACTATTGTAATGCTCAGCTCAGGCCCTATTTAACGGTATTTTTATCTCATACCGAAAAAACGGGGTGACAGGTTCCCTTTAAAGGGAACCTGTCACTCCCCCAGGCGTTTTTAACTAAAAGAGCCACCTTGACAGAATGCAGCATTAGTGCTGCACAAGGTGGCTCTTTTAGTTCTGGTCCCTGCCAACGCTGCAATAATCGCTTTTATAATGTGCCCCTTCATACCTCGAATTAGACCTGGGGGCAAGTCTTTCCCCCCTAACACAGACGCACCACAGCCGTCACTCAGGGCCTCTGCGCACCGGGCGTCGCCTCCTCTTCCTTCATTAGCGTTCCCGGCGCCTGAGCTGTAAGTTTGAAGGTTCGATCCACATATAGTCACAGACAAATAGTTAATGGGAGAGCACTCACAGGTGTAGTAAATATGGAAAAAAAATCCTTTATTACTCCATGCACAGAAAGCAACATTTTAATCGTAAAGGTTTTTCTCAAGTTTATGCAAAAAATGATTACCCCCATATTGTGATCGTGTCGAGGTGGCCAAGTGTTGGCCTAGCTTTAGCAGAAATAATTGAAAATGGCGAGGCTAGCTTGGCATTAATGAACAAAATATTACATTTTTTAATCCTTCTTGGTTTAGAAAAAAAAAATGCCCTAAAAATTGTAAACTGCACAGACACTCTTAATTCTTCGGTCTTTATGTTTTCCTGGGGCCTCAAATGCATGCTCTGGGGATTTAGGAGACTCCATAGCTTGCACTTTTGGCCTGTTGCTTTCAGCCTGCCTATACTCCCCTCCTCACATTACGATACAGCAAACTCGTCACACACAGACAGGTCGCTGCCTCCCACAAAATCAGAGCTTCTTATTTCATGAAAAACTTCACGTTTCTGCAAGAATTATTATCTGATAAGCTACAGGTTACACAGTCCATATCCTCTTCTAATTCCATATGAGAATGCAACTTTTCTTTTTTGGATAATAGAAAAGTGCCTAAACCTTGGCCAAAAAGCAAAAACATATCGACAAAGAACAGATTTGTGTACAGGCTTTTAAAAATTAAATTTATACTCTGGGAATCAAGCAGAGAGCTTATTGCATGTTAGTCAATGTGGACATCTATAGAATATGTCCTAAATTGATAAACAAAGCAGCTAACTATACAGGGCAATGCCCATTGAGGGCCTTCATGACGCCAGAGGTAACAGGTGAAACATCTGGGTACAACATCTAAACATTCAAAGGTAAAGGGACAGCAAACCAATCTCATCTTTGGAGGAAACTGACAACTCTGATCTTCTAGCAAAAAGAATACCATACTTTTGCAGCGCCCCAGAGTCCTGGTCGTTGCAGTACTGACGCTCCGCCACTAAGGGGAGTGATGATACGTCTGATGGCACTAAAGGAGTTCACCTGACCAGGTATCACAGTCAAACATTACACTTCACACTCTGGCCACCAGGGGGAGCAAAGTGTTCTATGTATTAGGCCACTCCTCACAATCTGGTAAAACTGGGGGCTGGATAGGAAGTTAGAGAGAAGCTGACTGGGTTTTGCCCAGGCAACATCCTGTGGCAGAGGGTGTTGCGGGGAAGACTCAGGGGGGTCTCCGTCAGGGGTGGGATCCTGACAGTGACCTAGCGAAAAGGACAGAACGTTACGGAGCCGCGCCTGCACCCGTTGCGGCGGCATCCTAAGAAAGGACACGAAGTGAGGTTTATTGTGGAGAAGTGAGAAACGAGATCACAGCACAAAGGAGAATAGAACCAGTAGGAGTCGTGCCTTAAGATCGTGGCAACATCCTACTGAGGCGCGTAGCCGGTGGCCGGAACGCCGAGGAAGTATTGGGCTCCAAGCATTACTTCAAACAGCGGCAGGACAGTTAATTATAGGTTGTCTGTCTCACCTAAATCACCTAAGCAGACATAGGAGGCAATTGTGGGAGAGGGGCGTCTCTAGGGTCCCAGAATAACTCCAGGCCTACCCGTCATACGGGTGCGTCCTAGCCAAATCATCTGGGGGACGGAGAAGAACATCAGAACAGATACGATAGTTGTGAGGAAGAACATCAGAAACAGACAACAGTTGTGAGGACTATCGCGTGGTGCTCAGCAGGGAGGTACTACAACACACAGGCGCTAGAAGGTAGGCACTGATTTCCACCTGCAAAGGAAGCTCTGGATGTGCCTTCGGACCGGCCGGTCTCAGCCAGCTTTGTTAGCAGTGCTCTGGATTGCGGATCCTGAAGCCTTCAGTAAAGAGGTAAAGAGACTGCAACCCTGTGTCCTCGTTATTCATCGCACCTTGCACCATCATCACATCTTTCATTGGACGCCCCTTAGCAGGGTCACGGCCCGGGTTTAGCCACTGTGACAACCCCAGGACCGAGACCGAGAGGCCCGGTACCGAGTACTCTGCGGCCCTGCGTCTGGGGGCGCTCCAACTTTCATTTCAGAAAACACATCTACAATATGTAAGCAAGAATAATATTTCACTTTCTAAATGTTGTGCAATTCAGGAAGCACAGTATTAATGCGACCTAAAACTGGACTGTTAATGAGAGGTGCCCCACCGAGAGAAGCTGGCATATGACACAGGAATTAGTTTTATTGACTGCAATGTTGAAATCTCCAAAAATGAGACCTGTTAAGTGAGAAGAGAGGAAGTGAGCATGCCATGGAGTTATTAATGAACTGTGTTCGCTATGCAAATAAAACCCAATACAAATGTGAGATTGTAACGCCGACTAGTCACACATGCTCCAGAAGAGAGAAAACAAACTTTCCATAGTATTGTAGGAGGTGAAACTTGTGTATAATGCCAGGACCCGTTGTATTAATGGCAGGATGGGTTCGGCACCAGCACAGGTATTGCATACTATATAAGCCATGTTCATACTATGCAGCAATGTACACGTCAGGTAATGACTTTATAACTCCAGCATGTCTTTGGAGAGAAATATACCAAAAATGCGTGAATGTCCAAACATCACATTCATTTTAGAAAATTATCTTCTTTAGAGCCTCTCTCAAAACACAAAGTACTACAAATCTGCCAACTTCGAAATTCAAGGCAATCTACTGGGAGCATTGTATCGATCAGGAAGAGTTGATTAGACTGATATTTTTGTGGGAAAAAATTCAGTCTCAGGCCTCACTCACACATCAGTGATTTTTCTTATATGAGAAAATTGATCTGAGTTGTATCAGTCTTTCTAGATTATTGATATTATTAGAGCTTCAGCAAAGTTTAGTCGGTGCGCAAAAAAGTTTTGTCAACGTTTCATAGGTAGCTCAGTGGTTAGCACTGTTGCTTTGCAGCACTGGGGTCCTGGGTTCAAATCCTATCATGGGCTACAATCGCAAGGAGTTTGTATGGGTTTCTTCCCACACTCCAAAGACATACTGTTGGAATGTAGATTGTGAGCCCCATTGGGGACAGCGATGATAATGTCTATAAAGTGCGGTCGAATATGATGGCACTATATAAAAGTATAGCATAGTAATTTCTCAGATGTAAAAAAAAAAAACGATATCCCTATCAAGTGACAGCTTTCCGTGAAACACTGAAAATAGACTACTGTCAGTCATGGATTAGGACCGCCCACTGGACTCTAAAGCCCAGAATTAACATGGATTACAATTAATGTAATAATTAATCATTTCCAATAAACTTATATATCGATCTATTCAGTACCTCCTGCTCTATTACTTGCAGTTTTCAGACTGAACGTAATGTTTAATATGGCACGTGGCTTTTAAATATGATCTGAAAATCTAAGGACTTTAATTATATGGTCATAAGATACAAAGGAAGCATATTTACCACTACAAAAAATACATTTGGTAGGTTCAACAAAAATGCCACCAGTCAGGTTTTCCCATACTGACTTATATTTAGGTTAGATGCTATTCTAGGCAGGGGCATTGCTCACTTTCATAATCTCTTTACGTTACTTATTTGTAACTTCCCTAATTTTACAGACCTGAATGTTATTGTTTATAGTGTTTGGATGGCTTTATAGCATTAGCACTGCATAGTGGAGAAGAGGTATTTAGATTGCCTAAGGGTACCGTCACACAGTACCATTTTAATGGCTACGACGGTACGATTCGTGACGTTCTAGCGATATCGTTACGATATCGCAGTGTCTGACACGCAGCAGCGATCAGGGATCCTGCTGAGAATCGTACGTCGTAGCAGATCGTATGGAACTTTCTTTCGTCGCTTGATCACCCGCTGACATCGCTGGATCGTTGTGTGTGACAGCGATCCAGCGATGTGTTCGCTTGTAACCAGGGTAAACATCGGGTAACTAAGCGCAGGACCGCGCTTAGTAACCCGATGTTTACCGTGGTTACCAGCGTAAACGTAAAAAAAACAAACAGTACATACTTACATTCCGGTGTCTGTCCTCCGGCGTCTCAGCTTCTCTGCAGTGTGAGCGTCTGCCAGCCGGAAAGCGAGCACAGCGGTGACGTCTGACGTCACCGCTGTGCTTTCCGGCTATGGCGCTTACACAGTGGAGAGAAGCAGAACGCCGGGGACAGACACCGGAATGTAAGTATGTACTGTTTGTTTTTTTTACGTTTACGCTGGTAACCAGGGTAAACATCGGGTTACTAAGCGCGGCCCTGCGCTTAGTTACCCGATGTTTACCCTGGTTACCGGGGACTTCGGCATCGCTCCAGCGCCGTGATTGCAACGTGTGACCGCAGTCTACGACGCTGGAGCGATAATCATACGATCGCTGCGACGTCACGGATCGTGCCGTCGTAGCGATTAAAATGGTACTGTGTGACGGTACCCTAAGTGTGCAACTTCAAACTTTACCTCACCTCTATAGGGGAAGATGTGCTGTAAAAATGCCTTCTTAAAATCTGTTGACACCTAATAATAGACGTCAGCACAGTCTCTGCAATGGTGCGGTGGGTAAAGGTGTTTAACTTCATTCACTTAGCCTCTGCTCCATGCCTAAGGTCCAACAGTTCTAAGCTGTAAAGACTCCATGTATGGCCTTACAGGCAGTGCTGTATGTTCGCTATTGCTTATCCAATACAAAGCATTGTTTCAATGCTTATTTTAATAGCGTCTCCTCCCACACTACCTCCTCCTCCTGCCCTCTCTCTATTGGTGTCAAGGCTCTGTCTTAGGACCCCTACTCTTCTCCATCTATACCCTTGGCCTGCGACAACTCAAAGTCCCATGGCTTCCAGTACCACCTATATGCTGAGGACTCTCAGATCTACCTCTCTGGCCCAGATGTCACCTCTCTGTTGTCCAGAATCCTGGAGTGTCTACCACCCATATCCTCCTCTTTCTTCTCTCACTTCAAGCTCAATTTGGACAAACCTGAATTTTTTTATATTTCCTCCATCTCATGTATCTTTCCTACCTGATAAATCTATCACAATAAATTACATCACATGTTCCCCTGTACCAGAAATCCGCTGTCTCAAAGTAACCCTAGACTCTGCCCTGTCCTTCGAAACACATCCAAGCTCTCGCAACTTTTTGTCGCCTCCAGTTCAAAAATATTTCCAGAATCAGTCCTTTCCTCAACCCTCAGTCTACGAGGGTTGAGGAAAGGGCATACTAAAATGCTTGCCCATACCCTCATCATTAGGACTATCCACAATTTGCATAGTTTTAGGCACTCCCTCAAAACACATTTGTTCAGAGCGGCCTATCACGTTCACTAATCAAAGTCATTTTATTTGGAAGTGTGCATGTGTAGCCCATTTACTATCCCCATCTATCCCCCACTCCCTCAAGATGGCTGGACCATCATTGTAAATACACACCTGTACTTTGTATCTCCCCCACCTCATGGTCCCTCAAGATGGCTGGACCATCATTGTAAATACACACCTGTACTTTGTATCTCCCCCACCTCATGGTAGATTGTAAGCTCTCACGAGCAGGGTGGTCTAACTTTGCTGTATATATAAATAAAGTGTCTTATTATTATTTCCCACCTTGACTACTGCAACATCCTCCACTGTGGTCTACCTGCTAACACTCTCGAACCTCTCCAGTCCATTCTTAACTCTGCTGTCCGACTAATCCATCTTTCTCCTTGCTAGGCTTCCTCTTCACCCGTTTGCAAATCCCTTCATTGGCTACCAATTCCCCAGCGTATCCAGTTCAAACTACTAACACTAACTTACAAATCCATCCATAATCTGTCTTTTCCGTACATCTCGGAACTAATCTCCCGATATTTTTCCTCACAATCTCCGGTCCTCCCAAGACCTTCTTCTCTACTCCACACTTACTCGTTCCTCACCCAATCGCCTCTAAGACTTCTCCCTAAAATCCCCCATCCTCTGGAATTCTGTGCCTCAACACGTCCAATTTTCCATCACATTTGGATCCTTCAGACGGAACTTGAAAACCCATCTCTTCAAGAAAGCTTACAGCCTACAATAACCACGGAGCCACATTAACACTACCGGAGCCACTGCAACCCCCAACCTACTGTCTTCTTCCCCATCATCCTGTAGATTGTAAGCCCGCAAAGGCAGTGTCCTCTTCCCTCTGTAACAGTATCATTTTTAGTATATTTACTGTATGTGATCTGCATTTTGTACATATCCCCTTTTCATGTACAGCACCATGGAATCAATGGTGCTATATAAATAAATAATAATGATGATGATGTTAATCTTCAAATGATGAACTTAAAAATAACAAGTATGTAAAATTGTATGGTTTATTTGGAGAAAAGCGAAGCTAACAGATCTACGTATCTTTAGACCATATATACTGTATATACTCGTGTATATGCCGACCCGAGTATAAGACGAGGCACCTAATTTTGTCCCGAAAAACTGGGAAAACTTATTGACTCAAGTATAAGCCAGGTATGCATTGTCCCCTAATCCCTATTCTGGTATGCATGGTTCCTCATCCCCATCCTTGTCTACATGGCTCCTTATTCTTATCCTTGTCTGCATGGTTCCTTATTCACATCCTTGTATGCATGGCTCCTTATCCCCATCCTTGTATGCATGACTCCTTATCCCCCATCATTGTATGCATGACTCCTTATCCCCCATCATTGTATGCATGACTCCTTATCCCCATCCTTGTATCCAGGGTCGGACTGGCCCACCGGAGAACCGACATCTGCCTAGGGCCCCCGCTGTTCCAGGAGCCCACAGCCAGTGGTGTGTTGCTATTAGCGGCACACCCAGCTGCTATGGGGTCCGTGAGTCAGGAGGGCCTGGTGCCAACTGAGCAGCAGCTGGAGACAGGAGCCTGTCCCCGCTGCTAAAGAGAAATTAATATTCATGCTTCCCCACGCCCCATGGACATGGAGGGGAGTGAATACTCATTTTACTTTAATAGCAGGCAGTGTTAGCCGCAGGCTGAGGCTAACACTGCCGACAGGGTAGACGCTAGAAGGCAACGATGGTTGTGGTGGAAAGGACAATGATGGTTTTGGTGGGGAGGAGGCAATTATGCACGTGGTGGAATGGGCAATGATGGGGGTAGTGGGAGAGAAAGCAATGATGGAGGTGGTGGAAAGGGCAATGATAGGGGTGGTGGGTGAAATGGCAATGATGGAGGTGGTGGGTGAGAAGGCAATGATGGAGGTGGTGATGAGGACAATGATGGAGGTGGGGGGCTGCATTATATTCTATGAGGGGGGATAGATTATATTCTATGAGGGGGGGATAGATTATATTCCATGAGGGGGGCTGCATTATATTCCATGAGGGGGGCCTGCATTATATTCCATGAGGGGGGCCTGCATTATATTCTAAGAGGGGGCTACCTCAACCCCTGCTACATAATTAAGATGTGTACTACCTTATATTATACTCTGATATTAGCGTGGTTTACCACACAATTGGTGGTCTCGTATATATTTCTATGTAGCCACACTGTGGGCTCCAAGTATGAATTTCACTGGTGGGCCCAAGGTGCTCCAGTCAGACATTGCTTGTATGTATGGCCCCCATGAGAAATGCATAAAACAATTAAAAAAAAACATCCTACTTTACCTTCCCTGTGCGCCCTCGCAGCATCTCGTTCCGATGCAAGCAGCTCCTTTAGCCAAGCGATAACGTGTCCCCGATCATTAAGGTTATGAATATTCACCTCTCCCCACGCCTATGGGAGTGCAGAGAGGTGAATATTCATTACTTTAATGGGCCGGCACCCGTGATGAACCAGCAGTTGCTTTGAAGCCGGCGACTGCTGCTAACACTGTGCACGCTGTAAGAGAAATGAACGTTCACTGCAAGTGCATTGAAAAAAAATTTCATTTTAACAGCGGGCACAGGCTTTAGCCGCAGTAGCCGGCTTGTGCCTCCCTGTCACCTGCTGCTCCGCCATCTTCTGGGACAATAACTCGTGTATAAGCAAAGGAGGGAAGTTTCAGCACAAAAAAAAAATGTGCTGAAAAACTCGGCTTATACACGAGTATATACGGTAATTAAAATTGTAGATAACTGCCTTAATGTAAAAATTAAAAATAGTCCTGTTTTGCTTTCACTTTTTCCCTAAAAAGGGAATCTGTCAGTAGGATCAACCTTTTAAGCCTCTACATAGGCATGCAGGTCATAGATAATTTAAGAAAATGATACCTTGATATCTGCACCCAATGGCCTATTCCAGAGAAATCCACATTATTCTTCATATTTAAATGAGCTGTTAAGACCTATGGACTGGAGACAGATCTGCTTGAAAATCTGTCTCCAGGTGGTGTTACCAGTGTGAGACATGTAGATCAGGAGAGCAGATGGCCAACCATTACATATTACACTGGTAATGTCCTTTCATTTAACCCTTTCATTACCTTAGGATTTTCTGCTTTTGCGTTTTAATTTTTTTGTCCCCTTCGTCCCAGAGCTATAATTTTTTTATTTTTCCATCCATATGACAGTGTGAAGGCTTGTTTTTTTTGTGGGACGATTAGTACTTTGGAACGACACTATTGATTTTACTATATAGTATACTGGAAAATGGGGAAAAAATTCCAATTGAGGTGAAATTGCGAAAAAAGTGGAATTATACAATTTATTTCATTTAATTTTTTTTTTTTACCATGTTCACTAAATGCTAAAACTTACCTGCCATTATGATTCTCCAGGTCATTAAGAGTTCGTAGATACCAAACATGTATAGGTTCTTTTTTTATTTAAAGTGGTGAAAAAAATCTAACTTTTTTAAAAAAGGCGCCGCCATTTTTTGGCATCTGCAGCTGGATGAGGGCTTATTTTTTTAAGCGCCGAGCTGATGTTTGTATTTATACCACTTGGGGATAGATATGATGTTTTCATCGCCTGTTATTGCACTTTATTGCAATATTGTGGCAACTAAATAGATGTTATTCTGGAATATAGATTTTTTTTCTCATTATGCCGTTTACCGATTGTATTAATTATTTTTATATTTTGATTGGGCTTTTCTGTACGCAGTGATACCAAATGTGTATTTTTTTTATGTTTTATTTTAAATGGGGCAAAAGGGGGGTGATTTTTACTTTTTTACAAATAATTTAAATTTTTTAAAACATTTTTTTCTTTTTACTGGCTTTACTAGTTTCCATAGGAGACTTGAAGCTACACATAGCAGGGCTTCAGCCACTGTGCGGTGCTAATAACATATTAGCAATGACAACCACAGGGGTCTCCTGCAGACCCCAAGTTGTCATGTCAACCCATCGGCGTCCTGCGATCATGTGACAGGGGTGCCGATGGGTGGAGCTAGTGATGCACTTATGGCGTGGGCATGTCAAGTACCGCCGTCAGATATTGACAGCGGCATTTAACTTGTTAACAGCCACGGGTTGATAGCGATTCCACCTACAGCTGTTTAAAGCACGTGACAGCTTATCAGATCAGCCGTCATGTGCCTGAAAACATGCGGGCTCAGCGCTGGACCCCGCATCAAAGAGGGGGGGACGACTTATGACTACCTTTAAGTCATAGGTCGTAAAGAGATTAAAATAAGTTCTGGAGACAGATTCTCGGGGAGATCTATGTTCAGTCCATAGATCTTAAAAACTCATTTACATACCAGCAAAGTCTATGAGATTTCAGAAATCTAGTGCAGACAGCTTGGTTTTCTAGTCCTCAGTATTTTGTACCTTGCTTGTTTTTTACAGAATAGAGCATGTCATTTCTTTCAGTGTTGCTTCACTCATTTAAAGTAATGTGTAGTGAAAAAACACTGAAAAAACACACATTGGGTTTTGTTGCCTTTTTTTGGGCCAAAACCTTATGAAGTAGAATATGATTTTTTTTGTGTCACTGAACTATCAGCAAGCAGAAGAGTCAAATGTAGCAAGGACAAAAACGAAGTAGAAAAAAAAAAAAAAAGCACAAAACGCAAGAAAAGCCAAGCGCTTTTTTTCCTGTGGCTTCGTTACTGCAAAGAGAGCAGGGTTTGCTGCAGAAAGAAAACGCAGCAAAAACGCAACGTGTGAACACAGCCTTACAGCTGCACTTAAAAATGCAAAGGTCACAACTGAAGAAAAACAACAATGTTTTAAGTTATGGCAACAGAAAGTATCCATTCTGGAACAAAATTTTCAAAGAAAATAGATATGCCTATTTCTCAGGCAAAATAAAGTCACAAAGCCATCAACTGTGCATAACAATCTGGCAGTATAAGGAGGCTGGCGTGGCCTTCAGAGCCAGATAGAGATGATAATCAGAGTTTTCAGTTCTGCTTCTTTCGGTTCTCTGCTCTGCATACCACAATGCTAGATGAAAAAGTCATGTGTGGGTCAAACTGTTGCCTGGGGTAAAACCTAAACATTTTTTTGTATGAAGAATATTTTTTCTTTCTCTATTCTCCTGTAAAACTCGCCTGAGTTTACCTTATCTCTACGAAATTCTCAGAGTTCATATTCTCCCAATCTCCCTCTATCTTCTCAGAGTGATGATACTTTAAGTAAAAAAAGACAAGTCTGACAGAGAGGAAAATACTCTGAGGACAGTAACATATTGAAATGGTTATAGACACTGAGTAGACTGACACCTTTACATGGAAGGCAACAAACATACAATGTCCAGATTTACAAAGAATATCTAACAGTCATAACGACAACGGGAAACTTATAAGCCAATGCTTACAAAAATACTCAAAGTGCAGTAATTTTTACATATCTTTAGATTTTTACTACTTAACTACAGAAACGGTCTTGATTGCGCCTGGCCATAATTTTTGTAGCCCACAAGACCTTTCCAAAAACTACTAACGTTGTCAAAATTTAAGATCCTATGAGGAGCCTGGAAACCTGGACTTTAGACTGACTGTTCTGCTGCATGCGCCCCATAAGAATATAATGTTTTTCAACCCTTAAGTCACTGGGTTTTGGGAACTCCTTGAGGCAATTAGACATTGGAACTAAAAGTCTTGATTGCATGAACGCACAAAGAAAGCGATAAAAGCATAGGGCCCAAATCAGCAAGACTGGCGTTGTTCAAGCGAGTTTTCAAGCAGAGCTGAGCTGGAGTCAGATGTATGCCTCTTTATGAATGAGGCCTGTCGGAGAAGTGGTATGCACCTTCATGTGCGTCTCGCTACTAACCTTACTCTAGTCCAGCGTTTCCCAAACTCCAGTCCTCACGGACCACACAGGTCATGTTTTCAGGATTTCCATAGTGTTGCACAGATGAGAGAATTCCTGAGGGCTTGATGAAACTTCCACCACCTGTGCAATACTAAGGAAATCCTGAGAACATGACCAGTGGGGTCCATGAGAACTGGAGTTTGGGAAACACTGCTCTAGTCCCTGCTGGACTAAGATTTGTAGTGTAGTGAACACCACTGCTCTTAATGAAATTGATGAGTAGCGGTCATTATGTTCTCATCCTATCCCAGATCTACCCACTTTTTCAGAGCTGGGTGAAAATGGCGTGAGATTGCCAACAGTCGAATAATTTTAGTGCAGTTGCCAACTGCTTCAAAATTATGCCACTCTTCAAAGCAGCTTTGATGGATTGGGCCCATAATGTTTTCTCATAAAGATAATTTTAGTAATCTGCTCCACTGTCTTTATCCAACTTTGAGACAGTGAAACCTTAGACTAGACAGTTCTAATATCCAAAAATTGTCCACATTTTTCACAGTCGCTCATGCTTTTTAACAAAATATCTTTAGACTTTCTAATTCTACATCATCTACTAGCTGGCTTACTTTGTGTCAAAGATGTTGATGCAATTTTATCAAACTGTGTCACATCTTAAATCCATCACACTTTCATTGAGTAGGACCCAAAAGTAACAAGCTGATTGGGAAGGGGGTTCTCATTGATTAACCCATCGTGACCAGCTGTTACTCATCTAGGTACAATTTGACAACCGCAGCAACATTCATTCTGGCTAAAATTTGGTGTCTCACTCTAGATTTCACTGGCTGAAGTGAACATTCCCATTTAATTTCTGGAGTATGTACACTTTTTAAAAAAATATATTTGAGCAATCTCTTTTATACAAAAATATATAAAAAATGCACTTAACCATTTTGTATGTAGATCCAAGACAACAAGGAGCTAAGATTTTGTTCCAAACATGGTACTGAACTTTGAACTTTTCAACTTTTAGATAAAAGGAGGCTTTTTTAAAAATGTTAAATGTGTGAGACACCATGCAAAAAGGATACAAACTGAAAAAAAATCTGTTGTAGAAGTGCAGAGCTCTGAGGTCATTATTTTGAGGGAGCCTTCACCTTACACAGGTTGTGTGATGAATGCACATTAGCTTTTCGGGCTGATAAACACAAGATTCCTAGTAATTGATGTATGGTACATTGTGAAACACAGGCTCTTAAATGTCAATCAGCAGCTAAAATTGCTGTCTGCCTCTAAGCAACGTACTATATAATTGATTGTGTGACAACTTTATCTAGCTATATAAAATTGCTCTTTTCCCTCCCTCAGGGTTCTGTCTTGCTTCTTCTTGTCTTTACACTAGACTGCCCTTTGCCCTGATCACACTCTTCTAATATCCACTTAAAGAAAAAAAAAAGTGGAAGTATTTCACCAGGGTGCTCAACCACAGTATTCGTATTTTACACTTTGTCACGTCATATATTCTATATGATATACTTCCCTTATCTGTTTGTAGATAAACTGATAGGAGGGTTATATACATGTAAGGGGCTGTACAACAGTGTAATCCCTTATCTAAGTGTTTCTGCAGTAATAAGCGGTAGAACGTTCAGTACAATAATTTTTTACTAGGAGAATTCCCCCATTAGAAGTTGATCACTGGATGGCACGTTGACCCCCAATGAGCAGCAATCATTTGGAGGACCCGGCAGAAAGTGTTCATTTGTTACTCGGCTTGGTCGCAAAGAAAAGCAATTAATACATGCTGCCCACTGAAATCAACAGGGACATTTGGGCATCATGTGATAATGAGAGAAAGTTGTATCTCCACTCTTGTCTTCTACAGCTAGTGAAAAAACAAGAGGGGAGATACAACTTTCTCTCACTCCGGTACATGGTCCCCCACACTCTACATTCTTTCTTCATTGATGGTCTACCTACTTTGTTCGAGATGTGATGACGATGTGGGGGTATTAATTCACATAATCTGGAAGTGCCCCAAAATGGTCAGTCGCTTGGAGAAGATAGAAGAATTACTTTAAATTTACTGGTTATCATCAGCTTTTTTTCCCCCACAGCCTAGTTTCTTTACTTAAAGGGAGTGCATAATCAGAAAATGGCCTATTGTTTAAATTGAGGCAGTAGGGTGCTGGATTCCAAACCCACCAATGAAAACATCTGCCTGGAGTTTGTATGTTCTCCCCGTGTTGGGGTGAGGGTCTTCTAGGGACCACCAGTTTCCTCCCACATTCCAAGTACATACTGATAGAAAATGTTTGGCAATTTATTTTTTCTTTTCATATTATAATCGTTAAAAAAAAAAAAAAAAAATAGTAATCCTGCAATTTTCACACCGACCACCGTTTTGTTTTTTTAGACACACACCGTAATTCATGTTCTTTCGTCAAGCGTTTAGGGTATGTGCACACGTTCAGGATTTCTTGCAGAAATGTACTGAAGAAAACCGGAAATTTTCTGCAAGAAATCCGCATTTTTTTTTTTGCGTTTTTTTTCCGGTTTTTTTGCGTTTTTTTAGCATTCTGCAAGCGTAATTAGCTTGCAGAATGCTAAAGTTTTCCAAGCGATCTGTAGCATCGCTTGGAAAACTGACTGACAGGTTGGTCACACTTGTCAAACATACTGTTTGACAAGTGTGACCAACTTTTTACTATAGATGCAGCTTATGCAGCATCAATAGTAAAAGATAGAACGTTTAAAAATAATAAAAAAAATAAAAAAATGCTTATACTCACCCAGCACCCAGACATCTCCTCACCGGCGTCCGTTCCTCTTCCTATAGCTGGTCTGTGCGCACAGGACCTTCCGTGACGTCACGGTCACGTGAGCGGTCACATGACCGCTCACGACCAATCACAGGACAGTGATGTCATCGGCAAGGTCCTTCACCGCACATCAGCTACAGGAACCGAAGCGACAGCATGCAGTGGAGGCGGGAAGACATCGAGGGTGAGTATAGGACTGTTTTTTATTTTAATTCTTATTTTTTTACCAATTATATGGTGCCCAGTGCGTGGAGGAGAGTTTCCTCTCCTCCACCCTGGGTACCAACCGCACATAATCTGCTTACTTCCCGCATCGTGGGCACAGCCCCGTGCGGGAAGTAAGCAGATCAATGGACCCCTAGGTGTGCGGAATCCCCTGCAATTCCGCATTTTAATGAACATGTTGCTTTTTTTTCCGCGATGCGATTTTTTCGCAGAAAAAAAGGCTACATTTGCACAAAAAATGCGGAATACACTTAAAATAATGGGAGGCATATGTAAGCGTTTTTTTCGCGTTTTTATCACGTTTTTATAGCGAAAAAAACACGAAAAATACTTAACGTGTGCACATAGCTTTGCAGCGAGGATCCATATCATGAGAGGCAAGATTACAATGACCGGTAACGCTTCTATACACAGCTGATAACACAGGATCCAGGAATCACAATAGGTGATGTCATAGCCGACCCTGCTCCTTCCCCCACCACCTATTCACCACCCAGGGTAAGTTTACAGAGACCTGGTTTCCATTTGTTCTCCTATGGGTTTGTAGCATATAAAACAATAATGAAAGAAAAATTCAAAGCCCCGTAATCATTCCTCGCCATTGGGGAAAAATACATAAATCAGCCTTAATTTTTTTTTTTCAAAAGTTTGTGCAAATGAAAATATTATAAAGCATTTATATAAATTTACACCAAAACATTACATACTAGTCAAGTGCAGAGAAATTCCCAGGAATTGGTAATTATATGTTTAATGCATATTGCTTTCAGTTATTTAACATATCACATATGTATAATCACTATATGAATCATCTTTCTCGTACTTTCTGTATAACGGTCATTAAATACATAAAGAAGTAAAAAAAAAAAAAAAAACAGATTGTCAGCAGAAATTCACCCCCAAACTATTTACATGTGCACGTATCTCTTTCAATGACAAGTCCAGCAATAACTCTACATGGCCAGTCTGTTCCACTGTTCCTGAGAAGACCGCTTTTGAATTACTATGCAATGAGGCTTTAGATCTGAATCCTCTGTCACTCCAGCTCCATTCTCTGTCCAGCACAACCTCCTCCTGCTTGACTGAGCATAGAGACTGGAGGAGGAGGCAGTGGAGCAGGCCAGGAATAGAGCTGGAGTGAGTTCAGATTGACAGCCTCATTGCATATCAATTCAGATGCCGATTTCTCAGTAACTGAGGAACGGACTTGGCCATGTCAAGGTATTGCTGGACTTTTATTTGAAAGAGCTACATGCATATATAAATAGATTGGCAGAGGGGTGAAATCCTGCTGACAGATTTCCTTTAAGATTGGGTTAGAGGATAATTATCAATTGTATTAATAACAGTAAAACCTATTGGACATGTCCACCCATAATTGCTTTTAACAGTTGTCTTCAAGAAGAGTGGATTTATTAAAGAATAGCGAGACAATTGAAAATCTTGTCTAAATAGGGGTGATATTTTGGAGAGGTTCCACTGCAGTTCCAAGGCAGTCATATTACTGTAAATGATATCTATAACTCTGTATGTAACCCCTTTCTCATGTACAGCACCATGGAATTAATGGTGCTATATAAATAATAATAATAATAATAATAATAACAGCTAATTGTAGGAGGAAGGATCTGAAGCACTGCAGGGATAGTTTCAAGTCAGATCGGTATTTGTTCACCAAAAGGTACATGTATATGGAGACAAAAAGAAAAAGAAAGCCGGCACTATTCAACCTGTGTGTCTTAACCCCTTAGTGACAGAGCCAATTTGGTACTTAATGACCGAGCCAATTTTTACAATTCTGACCAGTGTCACTTTAAGAGGTTATAACTCTGGAACGCTTTATCGGATCCCGCTGATTCTGAGACTGTTTTTTCGTGACATATTGTACTTCAAGTTAGTGGTAACATTTCTTCGATATTACTTGCGATTATTTATGAAAAAAATGGAAATATGGCGAAAATTTTTTAAATTTTGCAATTTTCAAACTTTGTATTTTTATGCCCTTAAATCAGAGAGATATGTCACAAAAATAGTTAATAAATAACATTTCCCACATGTCTACTTTACATCAGCACAATTTTGGAAACAATTTTTTTTTTTGTTAGGGAGTTATAAGGGTTAAAAGTTGACAAGCAATTTCTCATTTTTACAACACCATGTTTTTTTTAGGGACCACATCACCTTTGAAGTCATTTTGAGGGGTCTATATGATAGAAAATAACCAAGTGTGACACCATTCTAAAAACTGCACCCCTCAAGCTGCTCAAAACCACATTCAAGAAGTTTATTAACCCTTTACGTACTTCACAGAACTGAAACAATGTGGAAGAAAAAAATGAACATTTAACTTTTTTTTGCAAACATTTTACTTCAGAACCATTTTTTTAAATTTTCACAAGTGTAAAAACAGAAATTTAACCACAAATTTTGTTGTGCAATTTTTCCTGAGTACGCCGATACCCCATATGTGGAGGTAAACCACTGTTTGGGTGCACCGCAGAGCTTGGAAGTGAAGGAGCACCGTTTGACTGTTTCAATGCAGAATTGGCTGGAATTGAGATCAGACGCCATGTCGCGTTTGGAGAGCCCCTGATGTGCCTAAACAGTGGAAACCCCCCACAAGTGATACCATTTTGGAAACTAGACCCCTTAAGGAACTTATCTAGATGTGTGGTGAGCACTTTGAACCCCCAAGTGCTTCACAGAAGTTTATAACGTAGAGCCGTGAAAATAAAAAAATCGCATTTTTTCTACAAAAATGATCTTTTTGCCTCCAAATTTTTATTTTACCAAGGGTAACTGGAGAAAATGGACCCCAGAAGTTGTTGTACAATTTGTCTTGAATACGCCGACACCCCATATGTGGGGGTAAACCACTGTTTGGGCGCATGGCTGAGCTCGGAAGCAAAGGAGTGCCATTTGACTTTTCAATGCAAAATTGACTGGAATTGAGATCGGACGCCATGTCGCGTTTGGAGAGCCCCTGATGTGCCTAAACAGTAGAAACCCCCCAAAAGTGACCCCATTTTGGAAACTAGACCCCCCATGGAACTTATCTAGATGTGTAGTGAGAACTTTGAATGCCCAAGTGCATCACAGAAGTTTATAATGCAGAGTCGTGAAAATAAAAAATATATTTTTTTTAACAATAAAGATTTTTTAGCCCCCAAGTTTTTATTTTCACAAGGGTAACAAGAGAAATTGGACCCCAAAAGTTGTTGTCCAATTTGTCCTGAGTATGCTGGTACCCAATATGTGGGGGTAAACCACTGTTTGGGCACACGGCAGAGCTTGGAAGGGAAGGAGCGCCATTTTGGAATGCAGACTTTGATAGAATTGTCTGCGGGCGTTATGTTGCGTTTGCAGACCCCTAATGTACCTAAACAGTAGAAACCCCCAAAAGTGACCCCATTTTGGAAAATAGACCCCCCAAGGAACTTATCTAGATATGTGGTGAGAACTTTGAATGCCCAAGTGCTTCACAGAAGTTTATAATGCAGAGTAGTGAAAATAAAAAAAAAAATTTTTTCCCACAAAAAAGATTTTTTTAGCCCCCAAATTTTTATTTTCACAAGGGTAACAAGAGAAATTGGACCCCAAAAGTTGTTGTCCAATTTGTCCTGAGTATGCTGGTACCCAATATGTGGGGGTAAACCACTGTTTTGGCACACGGCAGAGCTCGGAAGAGAAGGAGCGCCATTTTGGAATTCAGACTTTGATAGAATTGTCTGTGGGTGTTATGTTGCGTTTGCAGAGCCCCTGATGTACCTAAACAGTAGAAACCCCCACAAGTGACCAAATTTTGGAAACTAGACCCCCTAAGGAACTTATCTAGATATGTGGTGAGAACTTTGAATGCTCAAGTGCTTCACAGAAGTTTATAATGCAGAGTAGTGAAAATAAAAAAATATTTTCCCACAAAAGATTTTTAGCCCCCAAGTTTTTATTTTCACAAGGGTAACAGGAGAAATTGGACCCCAAAAGTTGTTGTCCAATTTATCCCGAGTATGCTGATGCCCCATATGTGGGGGTAAACCACTGTTTGGGCGCACGGCAGAGCTCAGAAGGGAGGGAGCACCATTTGACTTTTTTAGCGCAAAATTGGCTGTCGTGTTTGGAGACCCCCTGATGTACCTAAACAGTGGAAACCCCAAAATTATAACTCCAACCCTAACTCCAACACACCCCTAACCCTAATCTTAACCCGATCCATAATCCTAATCACAACCCTAACGATAATCACAACCCTAACCCCAAAACAGCCCTAATCTCAACCCTAACCATAACCCTAATCAAAACCCTAAATCCAACACACCCCTAACCCTAATCCCAACCCTAACCCTAATCCCAACCCTAATCCAAACTCTAATCCCAACTCTAACCCTAACTTTAGCCCCAACCCTAACCATAACTTTAGCCCCGTCATCACAAAAAAAGTTCAATGTAACCTTTTTTTTGTACGTCGCGTCCGCCATTTCCGCGCATGCGTGGCCGTAACTCTGCCCCCTCCTCCCCAGGACATAGACTGGGCAGCGGATGCGTTGAAAAACTGCATCCGCTGCCCACGTTGTGCACAATTTTCACAACGTGCGTCGGTACGTCGGGCCGACGCATTGCGACCGCCCCGTACCGACGCAAGTGTGAAAGAAGCCTAAGGCTACTTTCACACTAGCGTCGTACTCGGCCCATCGCAGTGTGTCGGGCCGACGTACCGACGCTAGCGTTGTAAGCGCCACACAACGGGTGCAGCGGATGCTGTTTTTTCAACGCATCCGCTGCCCCATTGTGAGGTGCGGGGAGGCGGGGGCGGAGTTCCGGCCGCGCATGCGCGGTCGGAAATGGCGGACACGTCGCACAAAAAAGTTACATGTAGCTTTTTTTGTGCCGACGGTCCGCCAAAGCACGACGCATCCGTCGCACGACGGATGCGACATGTGGCAATCCGTCGCTAATGCAAGCCAATGGAGAAAAAACGCATCCTGCAAGCACTTTTGCAGGATGCGTTTTTTCTCCAACGACGCATTGCGACGGAAGCCAAAAAACGCCTAGTGTGAAAGTAGCCTAACCCCAACTCTAACCCCAACTCTAACCCCAACTCTAACCCCAACTCTAACCCTAACTCTAACCCTAACTCTAACCCTAACTCTAACCCTAACTCTAACCCTAACCCTAGCCCTAACCCTAACTCTAACCCTAACCCTAATTTTAGCCCCAACTCGTCTCTCCTGCCGGCCGGCAGATGGCAGCAGATGGCGGGCGCACTGCGCATGCGCCCGCCATGAGGATAAAGCCGGCCGGCAGGTGGAGACGGAAGAGGACCCAGGGACACCGGGTGAGTATTATAGGGTCCCCGAATCCCCCTATTTCTCTGTCCTCTGATGTGCGATCACATCAGAGGACAGAGAATTACAGATCGCTTTTTTTTTTGCGGTCGCCGGTAAACTGTTAATTACCGGCGATCGCAAAACAGGGGTCGGTGCAAACCGACCCCGATCATGTTCTTTGGGGTCTCGGCTACCCCCGGCAGCCGAGACCCCAAAGATCTTCCGGGTGCCGGGCGGCGGGCGTACTGCGCGTGCGCCCGCCATTTTTTCCCGGAAAAAAGATGGTGGCGCCCATCGGGAGCCACGAGGAGCACCGGGGGAGATGGGTGAGTATTGGGGGGCTATCGGGGGCCATCGGGGACCCTATTTCTCTGTCCTCCGATGTGCGATCACATCGGAGGACAGAGAAATTAAAAGGCAAATCGCGTTGTTCTTTTGTTGCGACCGCCGGTAAACGGTTAATTACCGGCGATCGCAACTCGGGGGTCGGTAAAAACCCCCTGAATCATGTTCTCTGGGGTCTCGGCTACCCTCGGCAACCGAGACCCCAGAGAAAATCCGACTCTGGGGGGCGCTATTCACTTTTTCCACAGCGCCGTTAATTAACGGCGCTGTGGTTTAAGTACCTTTAGCGGCCGCCGTTAAAAGGCGTATCGGCGGTCGTTAAGGGGTTAACTTGTCCTTAAACTGAACTTTGGACTGAGCAATCAAGCCTGCAGGTACCGGGTGCTCGCATAATAAAGGTGCAAACATATAAATTAGAAGATAAAAATACTGGCACTCACCGGTCCTGTAAAATCCAATGTATTTATTCCGATGTTTTCGGGACCAGTAAAAGCACAGGAGAGAGCAAAACAATCGTCGTCCCACACATGTGCTCCTTCCTTCTCTGCAGGAAATTTTAAACATGTTTTTCTGAACAAAAACATTGGATTTTACAGGACCAGTGAGTGCCACAATTTTTTCTTCATATACAGGTACATGGCTATCCCCATTATGTTAGCTTTATCCCTGGACAAGGTCGACTGTTCTGCACCCTGTACCACTATTCGCTGAGTATTGCACTGTTGTCTTTTATTTATCTACAGCTAGTTATAAAGAGGACTTTTCACCATATTTTCCCATGTTTCACTGCACACAAAATATTTTTATTTTGCTTGGCAGCCATTACATGCTATTTGTTTCTTTTTACTTCACCTCTCCATTGTGGAGATATTAGCAATCAACATATTTAACATTTAGGGTATCCAGTACAACATGAAAAATTTGGTAAAAGATCCTTTAAGTAGTATAGATAAAAGCCTACATATTACACATTACAGTACTACAAAAGATGGGGTTCTAAGCTTCTTGAAAAATATTTCAAAGCAAATTCTGCAGTCCCAACGATTCTAAGTACATACAATTCTGGGAATAACAGAATGCTATATATATATATATTATATATATATTATTATAATAGATATATTCAATATGGCATCCCTACCTGTTTTCAAGCAACTACATGACAGTTCAAGTTACAGTACTTTTTATTTTCCTGGGTAAAGGTCAGTGAACTTCCGAGAAACTAGAGGTTGTAGAAAGATTTTCTGGAAATGATGGTGATGGAATATATTATATGTGCAATAGGATTACTTGTATGAGAAATCCCAGTTGAGGGAAGCCACATCAAGACTGCTGCTTTTGGCAATCATTTTCAAGTTTACGATTAAACAAAGAGTGTTTTCATCCCTAAGAATAACTCATCGAAGTGCTTCACTATCCCAATAAAACAAGTGTTATGCTTTATTTATCCTTAACATGCTGTAAATATGAAATATTAGAATGAATTAAAGCTAAAAGTGTACACAGACATTAATAGCTTTCTTTTTTTTGCTCTTACGTTCAAATGAACTCAGAAATTTCCTGTAGGTGCAATGTTAAAACTTCAAAGGAATTCCAACTCAACTGGAATCCTTACAACCAAAGAAACTGTGCTCTTGGTTAACCGGAACATAGCAAGGCTTGGTGAGAGCCAAAAATAACGCTTGCAAATGCTCCTCATAGTTCAGCATTAAACAATTGCTTGGTGTCATGGTGTTAGGAATCAGAGGCAGACAATGAGCTCGTCTGTTCCTCAATATTACACCATAAGCAAAGGTTTTGGAAATGTTCACAAACAAACCCAACAACTAAAGCCACAAACAAACCCAGATTACGCAGACTTGCTGAGTTGTATATTGAATACCGAGAAGCTCTGAGATGGTTCAACTGTGGCGGTAAGATTTCTGACCAAACTGCTCCTATATTACAATTCATACTAGCATATAAATGACCGAAGAATTTCCATGACTACTCAATGATAGCTCTGTCATGGTGTAATTTAATTCAAATCTTCCTTTAAATGAAGGAGTCTGCAATCTTTGCGTTTATTACTCCACTATGTTCATATGAAGTTTTCGTGGCGGTTTGGCTGGATCTACCCATATTCCTCTTGCCAACACAACGGACTGGTCTCCTGGACAAAACCATGTACCTATTTCAGTGGTGTAACATGAATCTCCTGGCCCGGCTGCAAAAATCTCTAACCGGGACACAAAAAAAAATAATCACAGAATACTTACCGCTTTTTGTGTCCTCATAAGACGCAGAACAACCATTTGGGCCCCCTCAGGCTCCAAGAAGTGGAAACAACTGCAATTTCTGCATCTTGACCATTACATCTTTTATAAAATAAATCAGATGTCAGCCGCATATCCCCTTCTAGTAAACACTGAATATGCTGCAGACAATTAAAACTGTATAGAAGAGGAGAAACTGAATGATCACGTAAATGATTTATCGGGAGAAAAAAATTTAGAGGTGTTCTCTAAAGTTTTCATGTAGTTGAAAGTCTTATGTGCTGGTAAAAACAAGCAATTTCGTAATTTACCTCTTATTAACCCAGCTGTGGAACCATGGGGTCATATAGACCCCAGCGCTGAATAAATTGAAATATTTCTAAAACTGGTCAATCTCAGACATTGACCTATGTATTTTCAAGAAACATATTTCTGCTTATGTTGATGATATTTTGAATTTTTTTTCAATTTTGTTTCAAAGTTATTTTCAATTTTCTGTGTTTGGGACTTTCCTAACCCCATAGTACTTTTGACTTTTTTTTTTTTTTTTTTTTAAATATTTTCTGTTTATTCACAGGTTTTGCAATATAATTGTAAATAAACAATGGCTAGTTCCAAGTGACACCAGCAGTGTAAGAGTATGTGCACACGTTGCGGATTCTGCTGCAGATTTTTCCGCAGCGGATTTAGAAAATCCGCAGGGCAAAACTACTGCGGTTTTCACTGCGGATTTTATCGCGGTTTCTTCTGCGGATTCCTCTGCGGGTTTTCAACTGCACTTTCCTATTGGTGCATGTTGAAAACCGCTGCGGAATCCGCAGAAAGAAGTGACATGCTGCGGAAAATAATCCGCTGCGTTTCCGCGCGGATTTTACCGCAGCATGTGCACAGCGGTTTTTTGTTCCCATAGGTTTACATGGTACTGTAAACTTTGGGAAAACTGCTGCGGATCCGCAGCGTCAAATCCGCAGCGTCTGCACATACCCTTAGAGGACAGCGCAAACAGTGCTATGTTTGTCCTCTATCGAGGGACAAAAAGACCAGATTTGTTTGCAATGACTGCAAGAAGATCATTTGTGAAGAACATGGCACTATGAGGAGCAGTGAATGCAAGGGCTAAATTCATTGCCAAATCATTCATTGTCATTATGTTTTTACTAAAATCCACACAGTTGCAGTTATTGTGCATTTTTTTATTGAATTTGAATACTTTTAATTATTAGTAAAGCATTTTAGTATAAATTTCAGTTTGTGTTTGATGAAGACAAATAAATCACTTCAAAGTTATGTTTGATTTCATAACTGTGTCATAAAATGATGACAGAATAAAACTTGATTATTCTGAACAGCCAGCATGTTCATTTTAATGAAATATGACGATTTTGAGCCTGGGGTCATATAGACCCAATGGTATGAAAGCAGTGATTTTTTTCATGGTTCCACAGCAGGGTTAAAACATCCTCTCCCTTCTCAAGAATGAAATGATAGTTATATTTCAAAGTGTCTTAAAATATGACAGGACATAAAATCTCAAAACGTAAAAGAATATTGAAACAAAGCGACAAAGTATTAGAATCCAAATTAGGCCATTATAATGCAGATGTAATATAAGTCCATGACCCTTGGATTAGTCTTTGGTCAATAAAATAGTATAAGGGTATGTGCACACGTCCGGATTTCTTGCAGAAATTTCCTGAAGAAAACCGGAAATTTTCTGCAAGAAATCCGCATTTTTTTTTTGCGTTTTTTTTCAGTTTTTTTCGCGTTTTTTTTAGCATTCTGCAAGCGTAATTAGCTTGCAGAATGCTAAAGTTTTCCAAGCGATCTGTAGAATCACTTGGAAAACTGACTGACAGGTTGGTCACACTTGTCAAACATACTGTTTGACAAGTGTGACCAACTTTTTACTATAGATGCAGCTTATGCAGCATCTATAGTAAAAGATAGAATGTTTAAAAATAATAAAAAAAATAAAAAAAATGCTTATACTCACCCAGACATCTCATCAGCGGCGTCCGTTCCTCTTCCTATAGCTGGTGTGTGCGCGCAGGACCTTCCATGACGTCGCGGTCATGTGAGCGGTCACGTGAGCGGTCACATGACCGCTCACGACCAATCACAAGACAGTGACGTCATCGGCAGGTCCTTCACCGCACAGCAGCTATAGGAACCGAAGCGGCAGCATGCAGCGGTGAGGCGGGAAGACATCGAGGGTGAGTATAGGACTATTTTTTATTTCAATTCTTTTTTTTTTACCAATTATATGGTGCCCAGTGCGTGGAGGAGAGTCTCCTCTCCTCCACCCTGGGTACCAACCGCACATAATCTGCTTACTTCCCGCATGGTGTGCACAGCCCCGTGCGGGAAGTAAGCAGATCAATGGACTCCTAGGTGTGCGGAATCCCCGCAATTCCGCATTTTTAATGAACATGTTGCTTTTTTTTCCGCGATGCGATTTTTTCGCGGAAAAAAAATCGCAACATTTGCACAAAAAATGCGGAATACACTGTAAATAATAGAAGGCATATGTAAGCGTTTTTATCACGTTTTTATAGTGAAAAAACGCGAAAAAAATGCTAAAAATCCTGAACGTGTGCACATGGCCTAAAGTGTAACTATAGCGTACATGAAATAAACTGTTCTGAGATATGGAAGTCGTTTACTTGGCATTAATATCCTTTGCACCCTCTTCCTGCATTAGACATGGCATATGGAATGTCCAAGCAGCAGTAAGATGAGGAGATAAGGATTATGAAGAGAGAGAAAAAAAAAGAGGGTGAGAAAAAGTGGAGAAGAGAGACAAAGGAAAACAGTCAAGAAAGCAACAAGGAAGGGTAGAAAAGGTATTTGAATGACCTCGAGCCCCCAAGGGAGAAAGCATGCCTGCCTGCTAAGTTCAGAGCAAATAGCAATCCCCTGAATGATGTGATTTTTAACTCTATCCTATATAGCTCATAGCCTAGGTTACCAGTCACCCAACTGTCTTAGAGCGGCTGGTTACCTAGGTAAGCGTGCTCTATGCTTTACAGCCGGCATGCGTTGCCTAAAGCTGGCCATATTGCAAGAACCAACCAGCCTCAAGGCCCCCCCCCCCGCACTTCTTGCAAGGTGCAGAGACAATGCTACCTCTGCTAGCAGCCTAAGAAGGCACTCGGGTCCAACCTGTCAATCTTCAGGCACAGACCACCCCTGCAATGCAGGAATCTGAGAGGTAAAGAAAACAAGTTGTGAAACCCCCTTTCAGATGATTTTAACATGCAAACAAGAGTGAATGAGTGTCCACCTACTCGCTATACGCTGAATCAAGACGAACTACTACCTATTCTTATGCCTATATAGAAGGACCTTCACATTTGATATGCAAGCATTGTAGCACCATCCAGTAACACTATTTGATAGAAGTCCGCTTTATTATTTTCTTTTGGAGGCTATAATTTTATGGGTGAGCAAAAAGTCCCTTTGCATCTCCACATCTATTCTACATCAGACTGTACAGGGCCAGAAGCACAGTAATAGCTCTACCAAGAACTGTCGTGTAGCCCAAATAAACCAATCTGATCTCCGAAAGCACAAGAAGGCACTTCCATCATGTCTTACACAGATATAACTATAGATGCATTAATATGGTGATATTCTACAGACATGTGTCACTTTTCTTCTGATCTCTACCTTTGTCAATTTTGAATGAAACAAAAATAAAATAAACAGCAACCACAAAAATGCATCACGTGTGCGGGATAAATTCAAAGTTTGTGTGAATTTGGCAAAACATTTTATGAAGGCTAAAGACTGGTCATGTACTATTAGTATAGAAGGGAGTGGAATAAGTTACATCTTACTGCCAAACTGCCCGGCCAAGAACACACAGGAGTTCACTTTGCTCTGTCCTCTGACACTTCAATACAATCAAGAATGTTCTAACATTGTCCTCAGCATCTAACACTTAGGAGATGCTTCATCTGTCCTCTGACGGTTAGTCACCAGCTTATTGGAAGTACTAAATCCCTGCCAATTTGGGAATTGCTTAACCAACATATCTATGATATTCATTACGTATCGTGGATTTGCTTAACCAAACCAAACATTCTATTAGTTTGTTATACTTCTAAGCAATTGTAGAAGCAAATAAACGGACCTAAATGCTCTTTTAATTAAATTTATTTCACAGTAATCCTAAACTCCTGGACAGGGTTCACAAGTTCAGCCACTCATGTCCACTGTGATATGCTATGCCTTGCCTCAGTTTCCAATTTTTAGGAATAATTAATTAGAAAGAGACATACATTGGGAAATCTTTCGCCAACGAAACTCCTAAAATCTAAATCTTATTTTTAGACATGATTTATTGATGGGTCTCAAGATGTTTTTGCTCATTCTAACTTCTTTTGACATTGTATTAATTGGTTAAGTTTCAAAAGAACAGGAATGTGCCTCACAGATTTAAAAATTTCTAAGGCTATGTGCACACAATGTCTTTTACAGGCAGAAACCACCTGAAAATAATAAAAATCAAAAAGCATTCAAAAGAATGAACATTAAGGGTATGTACACATGCTGCGGATTTTGCTGGAGATTTGCAGCAGATTTCCATGCGTTTACAGTAACATGTAAACCTGTGGAAAAAAAAAATCCACAGTGCACATGCTGCGGAAAAAAACGCGCGGAAACGTAGCGTTGTTTATTCCGCAGCATGTCAATTCTTTGTGTGGATTCAGCAGCGGTTTCCACCTGCTCCATAATAGGAATCCGCAGGTGGAATCCGCACAAAAACCACTAAAAAACATGGTAAATCTGCGGTAATGCGGATTACCTGCAGATCTACCAAAATCAGTCCGGAAAAATCTGCAGAGTAATCTGCAGAGTAATCCGCAACGTGTGCACATAGCCAAAATCAATCTTACCAACAACTTGCTGTGAACACATTCAGTATTTTGAATGTTTTAACCACTTCAGGTTTCTAAAAATGCCAAACACGGGTAAAAGAAGTGACTGTCACGGGGTTACCGCAACAGTGTTGAGCCAGAAGACCGCAGAGTCCGATTGCTCCTACTCCGGCGCTTAAAAGAAGCACTCCTCCTTCATATTAAATGTGTTTAATTCTTCTGGCAGAACGGGGTTAATCGGCCATGTTGGAAATCCCTGTGCTCACAGCTGTGCTCGGTTAGCCACTCCTTTTCCTTTTATAATCTGTGCTCTGTTACTAATCCTTGTCAGAGCTAGCATTTGCTGCATGGCCAACAGTGGGAGGGTAGTTCATATGAGAAGGAGAGTTGAAGGAGTTATTAGTGACTGTTGCTTGGTTTGTATGCATGTTAATACCTTATCCTTCTCTGTTTTTGTTTGTTCCCCTACCTGCACACCCCGATTGATTCCACTACTATATGTGAGTGAATATTTTGTATGACTGGAGTATTCTGTTAACCCTTGTACGTGTTGCCTTGTTTGTGGGGTTGGTTTAATACGGTGCACAGTGGCGCCCCTCTTCCCTGAGTGAGGGAGAACAGACAGAGGGCTAATTTAGCAGATAAGGCAAGGGCAGAGGCCTTGGCACCTTCGCTATCTGAAGTATCCCAGGGAGCAGGGCAAGCTAGGGCGCCTCCCTAGTGTTAGGGACAGGGAAGAAGCCCCTGGTCCTGGTTCACCTGACAGCTGTGCTGTGACAATGACATGTCCATTCTTAAGACATTTAACACTCTGAAAACGCTCTGTACTTTACAATACAAGTCAATAGGAAAAAAGACACACGGAAAACAACCAGATGTTTTTTTGGAGCATTTTGCCATGGTTTTAAAAATGCTAGTGGTTTCTTCTGTATTCAATGGAATGAAAAAAAAAATGACTGGAAAATGACAGTAAAAAAAAACAAAAACAAAAAAAAACAGACTTCATAAAAATCATGGGAAAACAAAAAAAAATCAGTGGCTAAAAGTTCGGAAAAATGCTCTGAAAACAAGTAGAAAAAATTAAAACAGAAGTTTCAGATAAAAAACCCCCTAATTTTCTGAACCATCTTCTGCTTGAAAAACCGGAGTTTGAAGAAGCACTCCCATCGCAG
The DNA here is from genome assembly GCF_051348905.1 of Ranitomeya variabilis. Classification (NCBI taxonomy): domain Eukaryota; kingdom Metazoa; phylum Chordata; class Amphibia; order Anura; family Dendrobatidae; genus Ranitomeya; species Ranitomeya variabilis. The sequence goes on along the minus strand of NC_135237.1, from coordinate 323,377,930 downwards.
TTTTTATCTTCTTAATATATTGCAGTCGTCATATTATATAGCACTGTGCACTTACAATTGCTCATTTTGCCCTTATACCGAGCTAATTCTTCTTTTCCTTGCTCTATTTAAAAACGGGAAGTCTCTTGTCCTTGCATCATCACACTCCCAACTTCTGACCCTGTTGCTCCCTCCTCCCCCTGACAGGGACTTTGAAGTGACTTATGATTCATGAAGGGAACATTTACCTTTTAATACATAGAGCTTAGAAGGATTCAGCTGGTTGGTGTTTAATCATGTGATGTCAAACCGAATGAAAAATAAAAATTCACTGGGTAGAAAGGCAAAATGAGCAATTGTAAGTACACAGTGCTATCTAATATGATTGCAATATGTTAAGAGGATAAAAACTTTGACGGAAGGAGTGCTTCTTTAAAACATGTCTTGTTGCGTAAAGGGTTATCCAGCCTTTTCAAAAGGGGTTTCACCAACAAGTCTGCATTGATGCCTGTGCCTCATGTTATTTAGCTATACTCATCTCAGTTTGGCAATCACTTGCTTTTATTATGGCTTAACAATGGCAGACATGTAGATTTTCAGTTTCTTAAAACTTGGTTCTTCTGAGTTAAACATAGGCAACATAATGAAAAGAGTCACAGATTGTTTAGATTGGTTCATTGCACAGCCATTCATACATGCTGTTCTCTATGGAGGCAATATGTTCATAGAGTAATGTGCATACAGAGTCCAAAGAAACTGAACATGCAATCAACAGTCAATGTAGTATCTAAAGGGAACACTAAACAGAACAAGCTGCACACAAATCGCAAAATAAGGGTATGTATGTGCACAAGACGTTTTTAAGATGCGAATCCGCCGAGTTTTTCAGGGTGAAGGAAAAGACCGGTAAACTTTATTGAAGTTTTTTACAGCGTCTTTTCATTCCTTTTTGCCATCTTTAAAAAATACAGAGTAGGACCACATATATGAAACTTGGGCATGTGAATGGGGTCTTAGAAAGAGATTAGAGTCTTCTTGTTAATAGGACTGTAAGATTAGAAAAAATAAAAGATTGAGATGTTTTTCCTGAAAATCAGAGGCCTCTGAATGGCGCTGTTTGGTGCTGCAGTTTAGCTATATTCTCTTGTAATGAGTGAACCATTTCTGAGGGGCATGGTGAGACCGTTGCCATAAACTTTTTTAGGATTTAAATTGATAAGCTATAATTAAAAGCCAGATGTAATCTTTTTCTATTTAGTTTTTTTTTTTTAATTCATAAAAGGAAATACTAGTAGGTGTCGGAACGGAGCCAATCTAGTAATGGTAAACCATTATGTCATCCCTTACTATACCTGTACCAGTGTTTAATACATTTCAGGACCAATCTAATCTTCTAAGCCTCAGGAGTGCACACACAAGGGGTGAATTACCAAGTCTCACACCCTAGAGACCAAGGAAGGTGCCCGGAGAGGAGTGTGGCCTAAGATGTGACTCTGCGCTACAATTTTGCGGAACCTAGTGAAGCAAAGCCAATCAATAAGTGGTGTAAATTTAGGCTAAACAGTTTGTTTGCCCCAAATGGAGTGAACGATCACCATAAATTAGCGCACGTTCTGTCACTTTAAGATGTGGACTTTCTAAAAGTAAGATTGCCTCAGAGACTAAAAATGCAAAAGCATTTACAGCTCCAGACCACACATATAGTACGCCGTACAGTGATAGAGCTCTTTATGTTTCTCCTTAGCTCCTTCCACTCAAAATCGTGTTTTAGCATTTGTGACGGTCACTACACATCCCAGCATGGCATATGCAGCACAGTTCTGAAAAGTGGAAATCATTTATTATTTGCTCAACTTTTTCTTATTGCTAGAATCAGCATGAACTTAATTGTACAATCAGCACTTTTATGGCAAAAAAATTGAGAAAAATAAAATACCGGTATACGTTATTAGAAATATCTTGGTAGTTTATATTCAACAATTCTGGAAAGTGTTTGCCAAAAGTATTAAATACACTTTTCTGTTTAAGCAAGGTTATAGAAAAGCATCACCCTAGAAATCTATTAAATCTATCTAGATCTATTTTTTCCATGGTGGTACAGTAATCTGAGGAGCTGCAGGAATCTCTGGGTCCACGTGTCCTTCTCGTTCCTGATGGCTCTAGCAGACTGCACAGTCCAGACATGTCAAATCCCTGTGTCACAACCCACTTCTGAACGCAATCTGGGTGATCAATGTAACGTTACGCTCAAGTTGGGCTTTACTGTCCTCCTATTCACCCTCTCTCCTCCTAAGTGACATTCTTACTACAAGAATGAGGAGTTTTCCGATCTGATTATCTTATCACTGGGACGCAGCCAACAGCATTGACAATTACCCCTATTGAAAGTCAAATGTTATTTCAAAATCTCCACTGGTGTTTTAAAAGCATCAATCACTTGGACCTGGCCAGAGAATACATAGCATTGCCATTACCTCATTGTAGTCCAATGTGGAAAGATGCATTTATCAGGCTTTGTTTTTTGTCACAGTACGGAGCTATTTCTAAAAAAAAAAATAATAATAATAAAAAAATCGGAATATCTGTTAACTGATCTACAATACTGCAAAGTATTAATGGATAAATTAAGAAGTGTAAATTACTGAACCTTGAAGGCTCCATCACACAGTCTTCATTGGTGGCTTTAATGTGCATAAAAAACCCACACCTTTTTTAACCACAGTATTTTTTATTGAACAATTGTATTTTAGATTGGTTTTAGTTGTGTTTTTGAGGCGGATGACATCTCATTCCCTATAGGAGTTATTTCTAATGTAATCCTGGTATATGGAGAAAAGAATGGAGAAAACACTAATAAAAGAAAACATATCCAGAGCACGCTACATTTAGGGAAGGAAACTTTTTTCACAAACTCCCCCAAAATGTAAAAAAACCAAAATACATTGTTTAGGCTTGTTTTATATTTCATGTACTTTGTTTCATATTTCAAAATCCTGATTCAAATCCCACCAAGGACAACATCTGCAAGGAGTTTGTATGTTCTCCCCGTGTTTGCGTGCGTTTCCTCCAGGTACTCTGATTTCCTCCCACATTCCAAAGACATACTGATAGGGAATTTAGATTGTGAGCCCCATCGGGGACACCGATGATAAAGTGTGCAAAACTGTAAAGCGCTGCGTAATATGTTAGTGCTATATAAAAATAAAGATTATTATTATTATAAAATAGACTTAAAGAGGTTGTCCCCTGCTTTTCTAGTTCAATATTACCCCACGTAGCGTATAAAGACCTCATACTCCTCTCCGGAGCCAGCGCCATTCCTGCACCGTCGGGACTCCCATGACATGTCATATGAGCCCTGGTGCCAATCGGCGGCCGCTAATGAGACGTTTCACTATCACGTCCTTTGGATTAAACTGATATTCAGAGGAGGTGAGAGCTACTGCTATCCGACCTTCTCCAAAAGCGTCCGCTGATTTGGGATTTGGAGACCAGGCCCCCAATGTCGCTGGAATGGCACTGGAGATGAGTAATGAGTTCTTACTCTACGTGGGGAAATATTATTGAGATGGGGTTATCTGAGTAGTAGACAATGCCTTTAACCTTCGTCCGGCTAAGTAGGTACAATTGTAACTATTCCGTTTTAAAATTGCAATATTTTTTTTCCGAAAAGCCGTAGAGGGCTGAAATTTCGTGACATCTCTGCAGTTTTGGTCCAGAATATATTGGCCAAATTTCAATAAGGAGGTATATATGAAGGTACAATTGTACCTCTGCAGCCTGTTAATGTTGTAAAATTATGCAGCCTGACGAAGGTTAAAAGTAACATCTAAGAACAAAGAGAAAATTGTAAAAAAATATACGTTTTGGGTCCGTGTGTCCGTTTTTACCATCAGTGTCATCCATGTTTGGTCCATGTGTCCGTTTTTACCATCGGTGTCATCCATGTTTGGTCCGTGTGTCCGTTTTTACCATCAGTGTCATCCGTGTTTGGTCCGTGTGTCCGTTTTTACCATCAATGTCATCCGTGTTTGGTCCCTGTGTCCGTTTTTACCATCAGTGTCATCCATGTTTAGTTCGTGTGTCCATTTTTACCATCAGTGTCATCCATGTTTGGTCCGTGTGTCCGTTTTTACCATCAGTGTCATCCATGTTTAGTTCATGTGTCCATTTTTACCATCAGTTTCATCCATGTTTTGTCCGTGTGTCCGTTTTTACCATCAGTGTCATCCATGTTTCGTCCGCGTGTTCCTTTTTACCATCAGTGTTTTTCAATGATGGTTTAAAAATATAAAAAATTACAAAACTTCTCCTATACTTTGCAATTTTAAACACAGACGGAACACAGAAGTGCTTTGCATGGACACATGGTCAGTGAAAGAAAGACATGTGACTGGCCCCATAGCTTATAAGGGTTACATATTGTATGCTTGGAAGAAAAACAGAACATGTACATGCAACACAGAAGTCTAAATGGGGCCCAATAGTGGCTGCAGAGAAGAATACGTACATGACACCTAAAGCGTTAACTTTAAGTCCAAGTGGGTGTTTTCACCGAGGGTCAGTACTTCTCTCTGTACTAGTTACTATCTAATAACACCTAATGAGTTAACTTCTCTTAGTATCTCCGCAATGGAGAGCTAAAATTTAAAAAAAAAAAAAAAAAGAAGGTCTTATTCCGCTTTGCAGCCACTATTACCTGGAGTGCCCACAATTTGGTGAAAGGTTTTCTTTAAATGACCACCGATCGGTACACATCTAGCTGATCGATGGTTGGTTAATAGGGTAAAACCACCCGTACTCTTCATGGCTCCTACCACCCTTTTAATTTAACAAGTTGCAGTTATCCCATTACTTGCCAAATTAGCCATTTTCATTTTTTTTTTTAATGACAGATTTTTAATGATTTAGGTCCTAATGAATCAAACAATTTGAAAAATGTTTTCAAGTATGGATTTTTCAGAAAAGGGCGTCCCAATATTCAATTAAAAATGACAATGACATGACTTCCTATTTTGTAAATATTCATTTTACAAACACAACACAAAAAATTGGACCCAATTATAAAAATCATAAAATCTTAGTTGCTAGAAGCTAAAGATTAGGCGTCCCAAAAAAAGGACATTGGTAGATAATGGGTTAATACATTTTTAGCTACGGTCTCATTCACGTTTCTCTAAGTCCTAAAGTCACATTACCAAAGTCCCCAGGCCACAAAATGTTGCAGAACCAAACTAGATTCCCAGCTACTAACAGCCAGGGGCATCAGCAGGCATATTCTTAGAGTCACTCATGAGGCTTGGAGCGACTACCTGACAAAACACCGGTATACGGGAACATGCAGTTTCCTCCTGTAATCCCCATATTCTGCTGGATGCTTTGTGCTTTTTTGACAGATCGGTACTGGGTTTGTTGGGTTCTATAGGGTTGGAGTAGCTCATGCATCGAGAGGTCAGAGGACAAGTATGGGAGAGCTGCTGCATCATATTTAACATACCACAATGTGACAGGAAGCCAAGGAGTAGACCTGGATCATCCATTAAATGTTGACAGCACTGCTGAGAGCACAATGACCTCGGGCAAATGGTAGATGGTGGCCCTTTGCTCTACAGAATCCAGCCAGGGGATAATTAGTTGGCCAAACTGTTTCCTAATCAACTTCTAATTAGTTTCAGTAAGGTAGCTGGGAATATACACAAGCAGGGAAAGTTCTCACCCATGTGGGCATGTGGCTGAAAGTAGACTCTACCAATGTATACTAGTTTATTAGCAAAACTTACTATATTTAGGAATTATCTATTTATTCATCATTCTTCCCGTATTTCTCATATTATTAGCCCACCCAGGCTGTTTATAGGCAACGCTCTTCAGCGAGTGTCCAGGATATAAAAAGACATACAAGAAATGAGGCTGGCAAGCAGGTTTCCAGACAACTAGATACATCTTTGGAATCAATTTTTTTTTATACTTTTGCATTACAAAGCTGCACAACATTAAAAATTACTACAGTATGGCAATTTTTTATAGTGTAGGACAATTAACCATTCAAATAACCAAATACATTCTTAAAGGGGTTTTCCATTTCAAATATCTTCAGCCCATAGGCTTTGACTAACTAAAAATAATAAAATCAGCGACACTCACTTTCCACTGCTGCAGTGCAGGCTCTCTGCTTCTGTGGACGGCGCCTGTTTACGCGGAGACAACAAAAGTACACAGCACTTAACTGCGTCAGCAACTCGCGCATGTCAGAAGAGCCACCAAGCCCGGTGATTGTCTGCAGAGGTCACGTCGTCTGTAATCACGACATCACCTCAGTCAAATAGAAAGCTATATTTCCCTCTACAAAATGCATCTATGTGCCCAAGACTGCAATGATAGCAACTGCCTAGGCTCTGCAAATATTCCTGCTTAGACTGGAAACTGTGCGAAATATTGACTTTCTATGATGCTTTTTCAATATAGGAGAAACATTTCAGGCTATAATGTTTATTTGCAATTGATGTGTACTAATGTGGGGAATATGTGTGCCTCCTGGCTCTCGGGTAGTAAAGTGGGTACTGTACAGCACTGAAATGTACTATAGAGCAGGTACGGACTGGCAATTGAAATCACACAGGCTCATGTTGTCCCCGAGCACCAGATGGGATATATTACTAATATTACCCTGGATAGAGGAAAGGAAGATTTACTACAAGACCAATATTTCTAAAGATACCGCTGTCACAACTCTTAACAGTATGGGTGTCTTGAGAACGATGATTCTGTTAACAACATAGCAGACAAGGTGGCCCACGACCAGACAGGCCCTACTGGCATTTGCCAGAATTGCCAAATGGCCAGTCCAACCCTGCGATAGAGTCATAACATACATGGCAGATTTTTAGCAGAAATTTTTGAAACTGTCCCAAGAATCTTACAGAAATCCAATGTTTGCTGCTAAACCACCTCAATTGGTAAAATGCAATAAATTTCAATTTCTTAAACGTTCTGCAACAAATCTGCTACATGTGAATATATCCTAGTAGGGTTAATGTGAGTAGACCAATCGCTAATGCCCTTTTGCCGCATTTACACATCCATGTGTCATGGTCATAGTGCGGACTGAGATGAATGGACAGCCTGATTGTTTCCTGACCAAAACTTGACATGTCTCATATATGGCTATGAGGCTTGTCAAGATCTGGCCAGGAGACCCACAGACAGCCAATGCTTCATGGTTCGTACTTGGACCAGGGCACAGATGTGTGAAGGCTTCATTAGCTTGTCCAAACTTTGGCATCTCCGCACGCGTGTGCTATACAGCACTTGGCGGTAGCTGGAGTGCACAGGGTGGTACAACCAAAGATTTTCAATGGGACTTTTACACATAATTACATACATTGCTTTACAGGCATTGTAACTTCCCAAAGAATATGGCTACCTTTTATCTTTTTTACAAGTTAAGAATGTTACAGACATGGAGGCGTTCCGTATGGCAGTGTTGCTCGCATGCCCATAGCATTTGGATACAAATCTTCATTATATCAATTATTAAACATTCCTATATCCCTCTGAAAATGTACATGGTAACACTGCCAACATATTTGCTTTGCATGTTTCACTTGAGATTGCCAAAACTGCCACAACCTGAAATGTTCTTATAGTAAGTGACAGCTCAATCGCTAAGACAAGGAATCTGACTGCGGTCTGTTTACTTTGGATAAAGGCAATTGGTTTCTGAAACTGTATTAATTTGCGAGCTGGATGGCTTACACATATCTGATATACGAAGAGCGCGATCCAGTTCTCCATATGAATCATACTGTGAGGTTTAAATTTCATTTACTCCTTTGTTTGTTTACCTGTAACTCAAATACGCTTTGTGAAACCTGTCTAAAATTTCACCACTATAATCTGAAAGGGATTTTCTGCATCAGGAAATTTGTCTCGCTCTAGTTTCCATTTTTCCATCCAGGATGTTAAACAAAAAAAAAAAATTGCACCTGGCCTACGATATAAGAAATAAGGCAGCAGGTTACATCTAGCTCGGTTATATAGAGGTCTAGAATCCCGACAAATAATAATTCTCCATTGGACCGGGAGATGGTATCAGTTCGTTTCCCAACCAGACACTTAGAAATTATCCTATGATTTTTTTTTTCCACTTTCAGCGTTTAGTGAAGGAACAAGTCGTGGACACTGTAAAATGCTGAAAATACATGTTCACAAGGAAAGCTTTGGAAATGTTAAATTTCGGCTAATATTTTAATTAGGAACATTTTGGAAGTGATCGTTTAGGAAGTCGAAATTCAACAGTCCACCCGCATCATTCTACATTCACTGAAGTTTCCTAATAATAATGACCTTATCCATCATACATCAGATCCACCTATTCAATGAAAAATAGGTCAGTCACTAGAATAGCTTAGGCTAAGGCCTCTTGTAAGTGCAATCTGCCAAAAAAGCTAATTTATGTGCCCTGGTTTTTACATTATGGCTTAGTAGCCACTGAGGATTTCCTTCTGCTTGCAGAGAATGCTACATATTCAGTACACGGAAAGACAGCAGAGGACCTGAAGTATGGGGCAGAATTCTAGAGTCGACAGTTGTACACAATAGCAGAAATGCACTAAAGAATAGAATGACCTGCCATTAGCAGCAGGTCACATGATATTGTGTCACGTGACCACTGCAGCCACTCAGCAGCCATTCATCAGTTGTACTGCAGCTCTCAGTATTCCATCAGACTGAATGTCCACTTTGACAAAATAGTATAAACTGCAACCAGTCAGTGACTGCTGATTGACTGCAGTGGTCATGTAACAACAATGTCAGATAACCTATCAGCGAGAGTAGCGCTGAAAGGGCGCCGCTTTGGGAGATGAGTATAGATTGTTTTTATTTTCTATGTGGCCCTGAAGTGTTTAAGTAAGGGCTCACAGTAGTGGACCTTTTAAGGCTGCTTATTTTCCTGATTATTATTAGCTGCAGAATGAGATCATCTACGAAGCTGCCAGTTAAGTGAACTCATTTTGATGGGCTTGTAATGCCCATCTTTTACATAGATTTTCTCAGCAGAGAGAAACACAGTAAGAGCTCTAGGTAGAGAAAAAATATACAAACTGACAGAACTAGTTCACTGATCTATTCTTAGTTAGCTCATTCTGGAGCCAGGAACAGACCGTGCAACACAGAAGCTACAGAACACAGTGCTACAGAACACAGTGCTACATTTCTAATGAAATTCAATTGGAAAAATTGTTTTTAGCCAAAAATACATGCATTTTAAAAAAATCCCCAATAGGTGTTCATATCCTATAATTGTCCTACATATCTCACACATTAAAAGTAGCTAGATGTGACTTCATTATGTCATATCATAATATATTTGATATTGATGACATTAAATGTCTAACCACCCACAAATGGTACTTAGAGTTGTCTTCTTTGGACTAATCCCAATATGTTAAAAGGATCAAAAGATCAACCATAATACGTGTGAAAATCACCAGGCAGTGCATGTTCAGGGCCACTGTAGGGGAAATATGGAACTGCGCAGCGCCTGCAGAGTACGGGGTGGATTTTGAAGCCACTGTCTGCAAAGGGTAATATTAGAGTCTATTGAAGACCCTCATCCACACCAGAGTTCCCTAAAAATATTTACAAATCAGATCTCTAAACCAGACAACACCTTACAATTCTCTGCCAGTCAGGCATGAACAGCAAACATAAGTGGCACGGACCAGAATAGGCACAACATATGAATCATCAAGACCATGAGTTCCTGCTTCTGTTTGAGCAGTTCTTAATATCTAGAATCTAAAACTTACAGCTGAAACTTGCGGCTCATGATCTAATCCTCCGCAAAGGTACGCAGGGTTCACCATTGTTGTTCTTTCCAACGGAATCAATGATGTTTCATGCAAGTGAACTTTTTGTACTTATGTTTTGACATCTTGAGGCAGCATAAAGCCAGAAGAGGCGTTCATGAGGGAACCTGACACCAGTCCTACTCCCAAGATTATGGTGTGGGGTGGCATAATGCAAATTATCTGCACCCCTCAAGTCTTTACAGTGGCTTGGCAGTAGAACCAATGGTATGGGCATTTCTCTATAGTGTACCATGGTTATTATGCACAGCAGTCTAAAAAGAAGACCCCTAGAGAATCCCGTGAGCAATGCCCCTTGATAAAGTACACATAAATGTCCATATTGGGCACAATGAATAAAAGGGACCACGTTTGGAATTATAAATTAGATTAAAAAATAAAATATTATAAAACCCTGATTACTCAGGGTAGCAGCAAGAAAAAAATTAGCAACTTTTCAATTGGTGACAACTTCAAGTCCTCTAAGAAAGGAACAACAAGACTATGGGGTATTTACATTAATGCATGCAACACCCAATGAGAAGATATTGGAACCTCTGAAATGTCATGACAAGCATAGGACATATTGGGCTCTGCTCTATGTATGCGATTTCCAGAGGTCATGCTTCTTTATCATTATATTTCGTATTTTATTTAATCAAAACTTTAGACTTCCCAAAGAAAGTTAGCCTTGAGAGGTCAACCGTATGTATAGGCTACACAGGGAGAAGGCAAACTGGGCCAAAAGTCATTATGGGATCAATGCATCCACTCTCATATAGCTTACTGGCTGCAACTTTAACATGTTGAAGATGTCTAGACCTCTCAATTGTCTAAGCATAGGGCACATTTGCCAGTATATGATCTTTATATGTAGAAAAATATTCCGCTCCCTGTGCAACAAGTTATTTTTGGCAGCAAATAATTAGTAAAATAAGACATCCACCTCAACATTACATTACCAGCAATTATAATTGGAAATCAATTTGTACAGAAAAATCTTTATCATGACTGCAATCAAGGTCTCCCAGTTCAAAATCATGAATTAAGAAAAAAAAAAAGAAACAAACAAAACATTGCCCCCTCTTATTGGTATCATCTATCGTAATTCTTAGGGGTTGATTCCAAAGTCAACGTCTCCAAATTATTGTCCGAAAAATTAGGACAATAAGAAAAAAACAAATATTTGGGATTATTACTGTAAATAGTCCAATAATTTTAGGGTGTAAAATCTTTTCATCAGAGAATTAAAACAACTTCACTTTTGATCAATGCAAGAATGCTGCAATGAAACTCAATGGGTTGCTTAATGGCAACAGGTCATACTGTATCTTTCCCTATACATATACAGGACATATAGGGAGCTGTCAGTCAAGCAGGGCAGGCGGGGAGAAACTGGTAGGTGCCCACCTCAATGTCTAGTTACCTCATTCCAGGTAGTCAGTTTAAGGCCGGGGTCAGACTAGCGTATGACATCTGATGTGAGAGCATCGAATGCGATATGCTAATGACCCTCGGCTCCTACTCTGCTGCGAGCAGGAGCCAAGTGTCATGCGTCTGTTCTCCGAGCCTCTCGCACAGCTGCGGAGGAGGCGGAGAAATTAATTTCTCCATCTCCTCCATTGCCGAGGTCAGCGTATATCGCACATCATTTAGATGATATCTGAGTGATGAGCGCTGTCTCACTCGCACCCATAGGCTTATATGGGTGCAAGTGAGCTGAGACTCGGCCAAGTGTCGGTGACAATAGCAGCATGCTGCGATTTCACTCGGAAAACGGCAGAGAAAAAAAAAACTGCTGATGTGAGCTGCCCCATAGATGAATACTGGTCCGAGTGCTATGCAATGTTTTATCACATAGCACTCGTCCGTATTCATCGCTAGTGTGACTCCGGACTAAAGTATGCTTTCAGCCTGACACTAATCTTTTTTAAATTCTGGAGGCATTATTTCTATATATGAAAGTTCAGTAGCAGAGTGTTTAAACCTCTCTCCACCTCGTCAAAAAATAAAATATTTATCTATTTATTAAACAATTCAAAGTTTGAAATCCATGCCCGGCTACCCCAACATGACACAGAAGCAGGCCAGCGTCATTTGTATACAGCAAAGTCCCGATACTCTACCCAGTAACGCCAAGTGTTGAGAACAGTTTCTTGACTTATGAATTTCAGGAAATGAGTCCTCAAACATGGACATGTGTTTTTTTCTGAAGAAGAAGTCATATACTTCGAAACGCGTTGAATTAAACCACCATCTTGCTGTACCATACTGGGATATCCTGTAAGTCCTAAAGCAGGGATCCCCAACCTTTTTCCCTGGAGCCACATGTGGCTCGCTGACCTATGATGTATGGTTTACAGCAGTGTGCCAGCTTGATGCATTAGCACCAGGTCTAGCAAACAGCTATGAAGAGCAGGTCTTCAGATAACGACCATTGTGAGTAGACTTGGGGTTGGAAAGATAAAATAAGCAACTTTGAAGCAGGACATAGGATGATACTGCCAAATAAAAGGGTGCTGCTGGATGTAATAGCTTGGTGGGAGTGATTGATGCAAGAATATTGCCTCAGTGTCACTTCTATGGAGAATCCTTGGCTGTCATTATACCAATAATGGGGGCTCTGGGTGTCACTACTGTGGGGGAGGCAAATGCTAGATGTCATTATTCGGGCGGTGGGGGTGGGTGGGCTCTGGATGGGACACAGATTTTAGTTATTAAATGCCAAAAAAAAAAAAAAATATTAAGGGTCCGGGGAGTGAAGAATATGAGGATGAGTTTGTATAGTGGTCTAAAAGTAGAGAAATACATTGACCATGTTAAAATGCAGGCACTTTTGTTAACAGCATACAAGTGATTAATAATTATGAGAAAAATAATAAGCCACAATATGAAGAATGGATTCTATAGCTTTCATATGTAGGTCACTAGTTAAGTCTATAATGGACAGGAAATGAAAAAAATCCAAATCATCATGAAAATAAATGACTCTTTATAGTAAATAATTCTAATTTGTTCCATCCATATGTGGTTGTCATAGGTATGTCCACAAGGACTGAAATAGTGCAGAATCTTCAAATTCTGCTCTTTCCAAAGTATGCAGCAGAACAAGTGGAATACTATTCTAAAGTTGCAGACACAGCTGTTTTGGACGTCTCATTTGCTATATTAATTACACCTATGCTGCCTAAATTATAAAAGTCTGGACAATTTGACGGCTCCTGAAAAATCATTCCTTCTCTAGAGAAATGACGCTGCTTGAGTATTCGACCTTTTGCAAACGGAGCCTTTATTTCTTGTATCTCCCGACAATTCTTTTTCATGTCATCTTTATTACTTTATTACTCTAAATGTAAAAATAAAATGTCACCTTAGAATTTTGATTTCCCACTCTTTACCCTTCCACGCTCAAACTCCATCTTAAAGTTGGTAGATGCCCTTTTCTCCTCTTACTGTCCTTAATATTGGAAGTAATGGCCTTATTTCATGCCTAGGTTCGGTCCATGCTATTTTTTTGTTGGATTTATACATAAAAAACCCCCAAAACAAACATGATATATAAAAAAAAACACAAGAGGGATCTAGAAAGCTATAAGAACTTGTATTTTTGTTTCATGAAAAGCTATCAGTATATTACACTATATGTTCTCAATGCTGTAATTAAATTGGTTTTCTAGGACCTAAACATATATAATGAATATCAGATTTGAATGACAATATCTGTTAAGCGCTGCGGAATATAACAGCACTATATAAGTAAGAACAATAAATCCTTCTCCCAGGATTCTCTTGTACTTACTTGGGGGTCATCAGTATGTCATGTGAAAACCAATGTAAGAGGCATGCACCTAGTATGCCATGTGCGGAAGTGAATGCTGCCCTGGCCGGATTCCACAACCAGACTGGATTGCTGGCCCAGACAGTGCAAATATTTTTGCTCAACTCCAATAAGAAGATTTTCTTGAAATGCCAACAATACACCACACTAAAATGTGCATGGTGGTTCAGTGGTTAGCAGCACTGCAGCCTTGCAGCGCTGGGGTCCTGGGTTCAAATCCCACCAAGGACAACATCTGCAAGGAGTTTGTATGTTCTCCCCGTGTTTGCGTGGGTTTCTTCCAGGTACTCCGGTTTCTTCCCACACTCTAAAGACATACAGGTAGGGAAATTAGATTGTGAGTCCCATTGGGGACAGCGATGATAATGCCTGTAAAGCGCTGCGTAAAATGATAGCGCTATATATGCAAAGTGTAATAAACAGTAAATAATTATGGTCTGAATTGAGCCTACTATTTGTTTTTTTAAAGAAGATCACACAATGGTACAAAACCATGGAACCATATTCACAATGTGCATTATTGAACAGATTCAGCAGTACAGTATTTATTTATAAGAATAAAAATGTGTCTGACACATTGTGGATCTGTATAAAAAGGGGTGAAAAAAATACCAACAAAAAACTTACTTACAATTTTATTCCTATCAAGTACCTCATTTGAAGAACACATGTTATTGATCTTTATTAGTTAACTGACCCTTTGACAGCATCAATTGCTATAAAAATAGGTATTTGGCATAATTACCTCTAAACACAGGGAAACATTTTCCCACTCAGATCCTACTAATACTTCACACATCTCTGTTGACTGATGTTAAATCCAAACCAGTTTTCTTAAAGCAACCAATAAACACACTGAAAAATAATCAGAGATGAAGGGGACCACAGTGGTGGATTAAAGGTTCAAGGTTTACAGATCGCTGCTGATAAGGAACACACAACAGGAGGTGTCCAGCATGTCAGTCAAAGAAAGCCCTCATTCCCTTGTCCTAATTACTTATTTATGAGCTGGAGAATGGAGGTGGTGTACTATGTATACATTGCTGGCTATATTTTTTAGCTTTTTTTTTTGAGGGGTGGGGGACAGATTCTTCATTTTGTCATCATAATTAAATAAAGTTCGCACACATACATGTTTGTGGACATGGTAGTGTAGTTGTACCTTAGACTCCTGTGTAGCATTCCTCAATATTGTCTATTGCTGTGGACTCTTTCACAACTGGTAAATTAATAACATTCGCAATTGACTTGGCATGCTGTGACTATGTAAAATGTTCTGTAGAAATAGCGGAATTAATATTATTACAAGCAAGCATTTTTCAGTATGTGGTCACTTTTGCATTGCTTCAGGGGAAGGGCGAGTTATAAATACCAACAGAGAACCAGCAATGACCTTAGCTGTGCGAACTCTACTTTTGATTTATGTATTCCAACTTTCCAGTGCTTTCAACTTTCCTGGAGGGTAAAATATATTCATTCTTATTTCTTTTGGCATAAAACAGAGTCTTTACCTCCTCTACTAAATCCATTAAATCGCAGCAGAGGGGCCTAAAGACCTGGCTCGTTCAGCAGGGGAGGGGTCAAGCCATTTTCTGATGTCAGTATCAATCATCAGACCCTCAAAGAGCTCACTATTGTTTCACTGTATCCTCTCATCTATGCTACCAACTAAATATTTGCTTAACAGTAGGTGCTACTTACAATAACTTTACATATTCCATCTTCACCACTGATGTAGGTATGTTGCCTTAGAAAATCAATAAGTAGTGACTATATGCAGAATGCTTCAACCCAATGTCCTCCATTCATAAAATGATACTCCAAAAGAAACAGATCACAAAATTCAATAAATGCCTATTCACCTTAGATATCTCGCACCCCCGACCTTCTGTCTCTTCCCCACTATCCCGTAGAATGTAAGTCTGCAAGGACAGGGTCCTCTCCCCTCTGTACCAGTCTGTCATCGTAAAATTGTTTACTGTAAACTATCTATAACTCTGTATGTAACCCCCTTCTCATGTACAGCACCATGGAACTAATGGTGCTATATAAATAAATAATAATAATAAATAGTCTCCCAAAGGTAGATTGAAGCATAGAGCTTTTATTCCAGACTCATTTGGCTGGAAAGATCCATGGAGAGAAACACAACAAACCTGATCCATCATCTCTCTCATGACACCACCTGTCAGGGAGAGCAACAAGACCCCCATATACAGTAGATAGCTTTTAGGTTCAACCAACAGTAATCTAATGTGGATGAGGGCTTTTAGTGATAAATAACTTAATAGGCATGGGTTTATGGTCAGACAACTCTTCAATCTAAGCTGAAGGCTATACAAAAAAATATATAGATTTCTAATAAAAGGGCAGCTATCGCCCATGTAAAATTGCAGTCCTGTTGCGATTTAGTCAAATAAATTATCTTAAAACACCTTACATATCAGAATAAAATTGGCAGAATTAACCTTAAATTTGATGTAGGGGGGACTCAAAATTCTTTGAAAAAAAAAAAATTACTGGGTTGTCTAGCTCGATTCAAATGGGTAGAAAATGTGCACATTCGGCCTACAATTGTCTAATGTGTATGGGGCTCTCTAGTTTAAGAGCATATTCTTCCGTCAAATTAAGGGTTCCAAAGATGAATATTTGCCGCACCGCGTTGTTATATGTGGTGATTTGGAATTGTACCTCATCTAAAAAGTCATTCTTAATCCTCAATATTAAATAGGTCAAAACAAATGCTGCCAATCACCTGACGTACAAGCAAAACACTTGATTGTCAGGAGAAGTTTTTAAGCAGGCTAAAAAATAACATTGTTCTCAGAAGTACATCATCCCGTGTAAACAGTTAAGGAGCTGCAATGAGAACAATGACAGTCAATGTGCACAGAATGATCTCCAAGTGATTGTTACGTTCGCATAGGACATGTGGTCTGTCTGTCGAAACAAGCTATTAAGTGACCGCCACAAACAAGTAGCTGATCAGCAGTCTTAGTTTTGCAAGGTAAGTGGCATAACCCGTCCTTAGGCAACTTTTAGATAAAATAAGATTGCAGCAGATATTTACAGTGTACATGAAATTACATGAATAAATATTTAGCAAAATTATAAAAAAAACATAGAAAATACATAGAAAATAGATTTATAGGAATGCCCATTCATACCTTAGCCACCTACATAATATTGCTATGCCTAAATATCTCAGTGGAGAAAGGGATTTAGCACTTTGATACTTCATTTATTAGGGTATGGCCAGGTGGTGTGGCTGAAACTCTGCACACTGGGATTGCCAGTTGTCACATGATCACGTTTCACAAATGGGCAGCCCTTGGTCCGCCACGGGTGGTCAGAGCTTTGGCCGCACTGCCACTCAACAGTCTTGCCATACCCCAATTGCTGAAATGTTAGCCACATCATAGCTGCCCCCAGACATTAGAAAGCAATTGGTCACTTTCTGTCTCTTCCTTTTTCCTAATGACCCCCTAAAAATGCATGCTTCGCTTAACGTACCTTCACACTAAGCGACGCTGCAGCGATATCGGCAACGATGCCGATCGCTGCAGCGTCGCTGTGTGGTCGCTGGAGAGCTGTCACACAGACAGCTCTCCAGCGACCAACGATGCCGAAGTCCCCGGGTAACCAGGGTAAACATCGGGTTACTAAGCGCAGGGCCGCGCTTCGTAACCTGATGTTTACCCTGGTTACCAGTGTAAATGTAAAAAAACAAACACTACATACTTACATTCGCGTCCCCCGGCGTCCGCTTCCCTGCACTGTGTAAGCGCCGGCCCTAAGCACAGCGGTGACGTCACCGCTGTGCTTTGCTTTACGGCGTCACTGACACATTCAGTGCAGGAAGCTCTAAGCAGCAACGTGGACGCCGGGGGACGTGACAGACATCAGAGGGTGAGTATGTAGTGTTTTTTTTTTACTTTTACAATGGTAACCAGGGTAAACATCGGGTTACTAAGCACGGCCCTGCGCTTAGTAACCCGATATTTACCCTGGTTACCATTGTAAAACATCGCTGGCATCGTTGCTTTTGCTGTCAAACAACGATACACGCCGGTCTGACGACCAAATAAAGTTCTGGACTTTCAGCAACGACCAGCGATATCACAGCGAGATCCTGATCGCTGCTGCATATCAAACACAACGATATCGCTATCCAGGACGCTGCAACGTCACGGATCGCTGTCGTTATCGCTGCAAAGTCCTTTAGTGTGAAGGTACCTTTAGTATGAAGAGTGCCTGACAGCTGCCCATCGCATACAATACAGCTAGAGCTGAAATCCTTATCTCCCCTGACATTTAGCCACATGGGTAGAGTCAGGAGTCCTCCACACACGAGATGATGGGTGGGCTCATTTAAAGTGTATAGTCAGCTGCATTTCCATAGAACTTCATTTACATGGGGTGTGTCTATAAATGAGTTATGAAGAGAATGTAATGTCTCTAAAAACCTTATACTTACATTTAGGCATCTTAACCCACGCTGCAGCACGGTGGCGCAGTGGTTAGCACAGCAGCCTTGCAGCGCTGGAGTCCTGGGTTCTATTCCACCTTGGACAACATCTGCAAAGAGTTTGTATGTTCTCTCTGTGTTTGCGTGGGTTTCCTCCGGGCACTCCGGTTTCCTCCCACATTCCAAAGACATACTGATAGGGAATTTAGATTGTGAGCCCCATCGGGGACAGCGATGATAATGTGTACAAACTGTAAAGCGCTGCGTAATATGTTAGCGCTATATAAAAATAAAGATTATTATTATTATTAACCCCTTAGTGACTGAGACAAATTTTTGAAATCTGAGCAGTGTCACTTTACGCGGTAATAACTCTTGAATGCTTCAAAATATCCCAGCAATTTTGAGAATGTTTTTTCGTGACATATTATACTTTATGATAATGGTAAATTTAGGTCGATATGTTTTGTGTTTATTTATAAAAAAATATCAGAAATTTGAGAAAAATGTTAAAAAATTTGCAATTTTCACACTTTGAATGATTATCCCTTTAATCCAGATAGTCATACCATAGCAAAGCATTAATAATATTTCCCACATGTCGGCTTTACATCAGCATAATTTGTAAAATGTTCTTTTATTTTGTTAGCATTTTAGGAGGTTTAAAAATGTAGTAATAATTTTTCATTTTTTCAAGGAAATTTACAAAATTTATTTTTTTTAGGGACCTATCCAGGTTTGAAGTGACTTTAGGGGTCCCATATATTGGAAAACCCCCAAAAGTTCTACCATTTTAAAAACAGCATCCCGACATTGAAAACTGCAGTCAGGAAGTTTTTTAACACTTCAGGTGATTTTCAGGAATTAATGCAAAGTGGCATGACAAAATGAAAATGTGTATTTTTACCACCTAAATGCCGCTAACTTCTGAACAGGTTACAACAGCCGGCGGACTCTAAGGCCACTATTTGGCCGTGAATTGCTATGGCAAACATCAGGACAACACAATCATGATCAGAGGGCACCGATTGGGATAAAGAGGAAGTCCCCTCACTCTGATAACCATTTATATGATGCAGTCTATTGACAGCAGCATCTAAGGGGTTAAACAGATTTGGATGGTGCAAACACTGATAGTGGCTGATGCATCAAGTTGTCAGCTATAGTGTACAGCCAACAGCTGCGGGATTGTCACCTGTATGGGGAGGCTATTCTCTAATAATAATAATAATAATAATTGCATCTCAGGTCAGTTAAAAGACGTATTGGTGGTCATTAAGGGGTTAAAAACTGCACACTGACATAAATAACTGCACTGTATTGCTTATTATTTGGTCAGTGATATTTTGCAGTCTGTAAAATAATAACCTTTAATTGTAAACTATTTCAATAATGTTATCTTTGTACTGAAATGCAAGGGTGGGACGCTGTCATTTGGACCATCTTACTGGGACTGTACTACATGTTATTGTCTATTGTTGGTTCAATAAAGTATTTCCACACTGTTATCCGAGTAGTATTCTGCCCACAGGGAAGGAGTACGGGCATTTAGTGGGATGAGCCCTGGACCATGAGGTCTTTCTAAAGGTAGCCAAGCCACCAGAGCACATACTAACCCTCGTGTCTCCCCAATAATATTCTATGTGACAGAACAATCATGATGGGTGTGACGTCGGGCTTTTCAAACCGGCTATAAAACGTTGGCCGAACGCTTTCATGGAGTTGATTGGTGGTCACTTAACGGCTGCAGGCTGGACAATATAAATTCACTCTTAAAGGGAATCTGTCACCCCAAAAAATCGAATATTAGCTAAGGCCACCAGCATCAGGGGCTTATCTACAGCATTCTGTAATGCTGTAGATAAGCCCCCGATGTAACCTGAAAGGTAAGAAAAACAGGTTATATTATACTCACCCAAGGGCGGTCCCGCTGCGGTCCAGGTCCGATGGGCGTTGCGGTCCAGGTCCGATGGGCGTTGCGGTCCGGGGCCTCCTATCTTCATACGATGACGTCCTCTTCTTGTATTCCTGCTGCGACTCAGTCATCGTATGAAGATGGGAGGCGCAGGACCCGGACCGCAGTGGGACCGCCCCTGGGTGAGTATAATCTAACCTCTTTTTCTCATCTTTCAGGACACATTGGGGGCTTATCTACAGAATGCTGTAGATAAGCCCCTGATGCCGGTGGCCTTATCTCACACGATATTTGGGGTGACAGATTCCCTTTAAGACGCATTTAGATGGCAGAGAATCTTCTCATGTGCAAAACTGACAAAACAATGAAGGAAATCAGATACAAACATCATTGGAAATCGGACAGTGTGTCAGTATTTACCATCAGTGATTTTCTTGCAGGAAAAAATAAAATAAACTGCAAATTACTATGTCCAAACGGACAGCACATGGACTGCATAGGGATGACAGGGTGCTGTCAGTGATTTTCCCCGGCCCTTTAGACCTGTATGGGTAATTTTGATTAGTGACTCGAATCAACAATGGACATGTTTTATTTTGCCACTAGATAAGCAAAAAAGACATGGACATGTGAATAGCCACATAGAACCCATAGTCTAGCCATGAAAAACATGGATCAAACAGGTTTGTGATTCATGTATGTCTGAATGAGGCCTTAGTAAGCAAAAAGACTATTCAGACGTATGAACAAGATTAAATAGAAATCACGTGAAACAAAAGCAGAGCAATGCCTGGAATAAAAACATCTTAGGAGAAATTCATGCAAATATCTTGCACACTTTGATTTCAGCATGAGAACATATTGTTACTTTCAGATGAACCATCCCATATTGTTGCATTGCTAAGTTTTCACACTTATTTTTATTGTGACCGGTTTCTTCAGCAGAATAATGTACAACCACGAACCAAAAGGACAATACATTTGAGGAAATGCATGGTACATTCTACAAATATTACAGGGTGAAGAGGAGTTCTGTGGATGGATGTGGATGTACAGTCTGAGCGGACTGCAAACTATGTCCGAGGAATGGTTAAAGGATCTGGGAATGTTTAGCTTGCAAAATAGAAGGCTAAGAGGAGACTTAATAGCTGTCTACAAATATCTGAAGGGCTGTCACAGTGTGGAGGGATCATCATTCTCATTTGCACATGGAAACACGAGAAGCAATGGGGTGAAACTGAATGGGAGGAGACACAGATTAGATATTAGAAAAAAACTTTTTCACAGTGAGGGTGATCAATGAGTGGAACAGGCTGCCACCAGAGGTGGTGAATTCTCCTTCAATGGAAGTCTTCAAACAGAGGCTGGACAGATATCTGTGAGCAGGGGCGGACTGGGCCGGGTGGCAGGAATGCATATGCCCCCCGGGCCGGTGCCTGAGCAGCTGCACAGGGCCGCTGGAGGACTGGCAGCGATTTTAATACATAGCGCGCCGAATCCCTCCAGCCGGCCCTTTAAAACTTAGCCAGGTCCTGTGTGCGAGAGTTGCCCACGCTGATAAGAGCCGCGGCGGCCCACACTAGTGAGCGAGCACGGCCGCAGTCCTAGTTCCTGCGTGTGCTCGGCTGCTGCCTGTGCCAGTGCGGGCAAGCAGGAGACCACGAGCGCACATGGAGTTATTTGAAAAGGCTGGTGCGCATAGGGTGCCTCCACCTGACTGTCTGACGCTGGCCGGCCTGCATCAGCGTAAGAGAAGACTGCTCACCAATGCCTGGGATCCTCTTCACCACCGACGCTGGACAGGACCCGACCCACCTCAGCCCTTCATCCTCCCACCTCCCCCTCCAATCTCAGAGACCTGGATGAGTCCCAAGATGCCAAGATGATTTTTTTTAATGTATATACAGCAGTTGCACCTATATAATGTGTATAGACTGCTATATATACATTATATAGATGATACTGCTGTATATAATCACTATACCACTATAATGTATGTATAGCAGTCTATATCTTATATAGGTGACACTGCTACTGATGTGTATATACCTTATATAGGTGATACTGCAGTGTGTGTGTGTATATATATATATATATATATATATATATATATATATATATATATACACACACACACACGTATGTATACACATATGTACATGTATACACAGCAGTATCACCTATATAACGTATATACACATCAGTAGCAGTGTCACCTATATAAGATGTAGACTGCTACATTATATAGGTGGTATAGTGATTATATAGATCAGTATCACCAATATAATGTATATATAGTAGTCTATACACATTATATAGGCAATACAGCTTCTGATGTGTATATAGGTGATACTGCTGTGTATATATGTCGTTATATAGGCGATACTGGTGTGTATATACACACAAACACGTACATATATACACAACAATATCACCTATATATAACGTATATACACATCGGTAGCAGTATTGCCTATATAATGTATATAGACTGCTGTATACATGATATATAGGTGATACTATCATTATATACAGCAGTAGCAGTATCGCCTATATAATGTGTATCCAACATTTGCAGCATCACCTGTATAATGTATAGACTACTGCATATACGTTGTATAGGTGATACTGCTGTGTATAGTTGCACTATCTGTGTCTAATATATATATATATATATATATATATATATATATATATATATATATATATATATTTTTTTTTCAGTTTCATCTATATAATGTGTGTACACCAGTCACAGTATCACATACAATATATAGGTGATACTACAACTATACACATCAGTCGCAGTATCAACTATATATTGTATATACAGTAGTTTCAATGTGATATATATTCAGCAGTCGCGGTGTCTCCTATGTACATCAGCCTCGGTGTCTCCTATGTGATGTATGCATCATAATATAGTATAATGCTGTCCTAATTACCGTATATTGTAGAGATGTGTGTATATATAGAGAGAGTGTAGAGATGTTTATATAGTATGGCCCTATGTATATAGTGTGGAATTCACACTATATATACACTGCTGCCACATCTCTACACTAAAGGAATATAGAGCGGTGTATATATTATAAACACGGTATATAATATGCCGCTGTGTATATAATAGATTGTAGTATACCGTATAAACTCGTGTATAAGCCGAGTTTTTCAGCATTTTTTTTGTGCTGAAAACACCCCCCTCGGCTTATACACGAGTCGTTGTCCCAAAAAAAACGGAGGGGGAGCAGCGGGTCACAGAGGCAGGAGCCAGCGGCTGTGGCTAAAGCCTGAACCGCTGCTAAGGAGAAATGAATATTCATTTCTCTTACAGCATTCACAGCCACAGCTGCCGGCTTCCAGCACACATCCCACTTACCGTCCCTGCGCACCCTCGTTGCATCTCGTTCCGGCGCCAGCAGCTCTTCAGGCCGAGCGATCACGTCTTCCGCTCATTAAGGTAATGAGTATTCACCCTTCTCCATTCCCATAGGCGTGGGTAAATATTAATTACCTTAATGAGTGGGGGACACGTGACCACAGGAGCTGCTCCAGAACGAGATGCTGCGAGGGCATGCAGGGAAGGTAAGTAGGATGTGTGTTTTTTTGTTTTTTTTAATCGGAACAATGCATACATGAACAATGAAGGAGCCATGCATACAAAAATGGGAATAAGAGGCCCATGCATACAAGGACGGGGATAAGGAGCCATGCATACAAGAATGGGAATAAGAGGCCCATGCATACAAGGACAAGTATAAGGAGCCATGCATACAAAAATGGGAATAAGAGGCCCATGCATACAAGGACGGGGATAAGGAGCCATGCACACAAGAATGGGAATAAGAGGCCCATGCATACAAGGACGGGGATAAGGAGCCATGCATACAAAAATGGGAATAAGAGGCCCATGCATACAAGGACGGGGATAAGGAGCCATGCATACAAGGACGGGGATAAGGAGCCATGCATACAAGGACGGGGATAAGGAGTCATGCATACAAGGACAGGGATAAGGAGCCCATGCACACAAGGACAGGGATGTGGGAGCCATAAAGACAAGGATGGGGATGAGGAGCCATGCACACAAGGACGGGGATAAGGAGCCATGCAAACAAGGATAGGGATAAGGAGCCATGCAGACAAGGATGGGGATGAGGAGCTATGCATACAAGGATGGGGATAAGGAGCCATGCATACAAGGACAGGGACGGGGGAGCCATGCAGACAAGGATGGGGATGAGGAGCTATGCATACAAGGACAGGGATGGGGGAGCCATGCATACAAGGACGGGGATGAGGAGCTATGCATACAAGGACGGGGATAAGGAGCCATGCATACAGGGACGAGGATGTGGGGACAATGCATACCTGGCTTATACTTGACTCAATAAGCTTTCCCAGTTTTTTATGGCAAAATTAGGTGCCTCGGCATATACTTGGGTCGACTTATACTCAAGTATATACGGTATATTGTGGAGCTGTGTATACTTCTACTGTCCTGCATAAATAGTGTAATTCTCAGTATCTATTCTTATTATGTATGTATGTGTGTGAATCTGTCTATCACTCCGATTAATTGTGAGAAAAGTAGCGTACTCTTTATTGGCCCATGTGGCAACGTTTCGGATCCATAACTGCACATTTCTCTGATATGGAAGTGAAATGTTGACACATGGACTAATAAAGAGTATAAAAAAAAAAATCAGTTCCATTTCCTTCCACAAAAGTGGTACGATTCTCTTCTCACTTGCTGTCCGTGTGCAGTAGTTTATTTATTTTTTTCTCAGCAGATGTTGCAGTCTGATACACAGCGAGTCAGACCATTGAGGAGATGGAGAAATTAATTTCTCCGTCTCCTCCACACCTGTGCTGCGAGAGCATTGGAGCATGGACACTTGGCTCACGCTCACAGCAGAGCAAGAGCCAAGTATCATTGGCAGATCACATCCGATGCCATATGCTACTGTGATTCCACCCTAATGAGCACCTGTATTAAAGGGAACCTGTCACCCCTCCAGGCGTTTTTAACTATAAAAGCCACCTTGTGCAGCACTTATGCTGCATTCTGTGAAAGTGGCTCTTTTAGTTCGGGTCCCTTCCAACGCTGAAATAATCGTTTTTAGAATTAGCCTGTCATACCTGTAGTTTAGCAGGGGGGCATGTCTTTTCCCCCCTGACACAAACGCCTCCCAGCCATCACTCAGTACTCTGCGCACCGGGCGCCGCCTTCATTAGCGTTCCCGGCATCTGCGCTGTAAGATTTTTTTCGGGCATGCGCAGTTTGCGCTGCCCTTCAAACTTACAGAGCAGGCGCCAGGGATGCTAATGAAGGAAGAGGAGGTGGCGCCCGGCTCCGAAGCAGAGACTGCTGGGTGGCAGGAGGAGCGCTGGTCCCCTGTGAGGGAGATGGCGCCTCTGCTGTGACTCCCCTGCAGAGTGGTCACTGGGCGCTGTCCTCCTCAGTCCTCTGCCATCCTCTGGGCTCTCCTCGTCCCCAGGGTGTCCCTGGCGCCTGCCTGCGGTGTAAAGAGCACCATGTAAATGGACCGGTGGTCGATCATGCGCACTGCGGCGCCATTCACATGTGGCTCTTCAAATAACGCCTTTAAGAGGAGTGTTGAAGGGCAGGACAAAGTATAGCAAAATTCACTGATCGAGGATAGGGAGTGTTATAGTATGTGGGCTGGTGGGGTTTGTGTAGCAGGGCTGTTTCTTTGTCCCAGTCCGGCGCTGTGTGTGTGTGATTATACAGTGCGTGTGTGCGTGAGATTATACAGTGAGGCTGTACGTGTCATTATACAGTGGGGCTGTGCGTGTCATTAGTTATACAGTAGGGCTGTGTGTGTGTGTGTGTCATTATACAGTGGGGCTGTGCCTGTCATTATACAGTGGGGCAGTGCCTGTCATTATACAGTGGGGCAGTGCCTGTCATTATACAGTGGGGTTGTGTGTGACTGTCACTATACAGTAGGACTGCGTGTGATATACACACACATATACACTCACCGGCCACTTTATTAGGTACACCATGCTAGTAACGGGTTGGACCCCCTTTTGCCTTCAGAACTGCCTCAATTCTTCGTGGCATAGATTCAACAAGGTGCTGGAAGCATTCCTCAGAGATTTTGGTCCATATTGACATGATGGCATCACACAGTTGCCGCAGATTTGTCGGCTGCACATCCCAAAGATGCTCCATACAAGGCAGGATGGATCCATGCTTTCATGTTGTTTACGCCAAATTCTGACCCTACCATCCGAATGTCGCAGCAGAAATCGAGACTCATCAGACCAAGCAACGTTTTTCCAATCTTCTACTGTCCAATTTCGATGAGCTTGTACAAATTGTAGCCTCAGTTTCCTGTTCTTAGCTGAAAGGAGTGGTACCCGGTGTGGTCTTCTGCTGCTGTAGCCCATCTGCCTCAAAGTTCGACGCACTGTGCGTTCAGAGATGCTCTTAGGCCTACCTTGGTTGTAACGGGTGGCGATTTGAGTCACTGTTGCCTTTCTATCAGCTCGAAGCAGTCTGCCCATTCTCCTCTGACCTCTGGCATCAACAAGGCATTTCCGCCCACAGAACTGCCGCTCACTGGATTTTTTTTCTTTTTCGGACCATTCTCTGTAAACTCTAGAGATGGTTGTGCGTGAAAATCCCAGTAGATCAGCAGTTTCTGAAATACTCAGACCAGCCCTTCTGGCACCAACAACCATGCCACGTTCAAAGGCACTCAAATCACCTTTCTTCCCCATACTGATGCTCGGTTTGAACTGCAGGAGATTGTCTTGACCATGTCTACATGCCTAAATGCACTGAGTTGCCGCCATGTGATTGGCTGATTAGAAATTAAGTGTTAACAAGAAGTTGGACAGGTGTACCTAATAAAGTGGCCGGTGAGTGTATATATATATATTTGCATGCTTGCAGCCACAAGACCACCTGTTCACCTGTACCAGAGAATCCTCACAGTGCGCATGATATGAGGATTCACACATAGTGACTGTAGACATGTAGCTTAAGATCCGACAACCCCTTTAAGGATGGTCCGCGACTCATGGGCCACTGCTGTGTGCTTGCCCCCCTGGCTAAAATTTGCCAGCCAGCCCCTGTCTGTGAGATGGTTTAGTGAATCCTGCATTGAGTAAGGGGTTGGACACTAACCAGGGGACAATTGGCCGCCTGCTGCAGTATAAACTAGCTTCAGGTTAAATATTACAGTGCTTTGCTAAACAGTCCTGAGTTCTAGCTAGACTAAAGGTACCTTCACACTGAACAACTTAACAACGATAACGATAGCGATCCGTGACGTTGCAGCGTCCTGGATAGCGATCTCTTTGTGTTTGACACGCAGCAGCGATCTGGATCCTGCTGTGATATCGCTGGTCGGAGCTAGAAGTCCAGAACTTTATTTGGTAGTCAGATCGGCGTGTATCGTTGTGTTTGACAGCAAAAGCAACGATGCCTGCAATGTTTTACAATGGTAACTAGGGTAAATATCGGGTTACTAAGCGCAGGGCCGCGCTTAGTAACCCGATATTTACCCTGGTTACTATTGTAAAAGTAAAAAAAAAAACAGTACATACTCACCTTCTGATGTCTGTCACGTCCCCCGGCGTCCGCGCTGCTGCTCAGAGCTTCCTGCACTGAATGTGTCAGTGCCGGCCGTAAAGCAAAGCACAGCGGTGACGTCACCGCTCTGCTTTAGGGCCGGCGCTTACACAGTGCAGGGAAGCGGACGCCGGGGGACGCGACACACACCGGAATGTAAGTATGTAGTGTTTGTTTTTTTTTACATTTACACTGGTGACCAGGGTAAACATCGGGTTACTAAGCGCGGCCCTGCGCTTAGTAACCCGATGTTTACCCTGGTTACCCGGGGACTTCGGCATCGTTGGTCGCTGGAGAGCTGTCTGTGTGACAGCTCTCCAGCGACCACACAACGACGAAACAGCGACGCTGCAGCGATCGGCATCGTTGTCTATATCGCT
The DNA here is from genome assembly GCF_051348905.1 of Ranitomeya variabilis. Classification (NCBI taxonomy): domain Eukaryota; kingdom Metazoa; phylum Chordata; class Amphibia; order Anura; family Dendrobatidae; genus Ranitomeya; species Ranitomeya variabilis. The sequence goes on along the minus strand of NC_135237.1, from coordinate 323,349,890 downwards.
GCAGCGTCGCTTAATGTGACGGTACCTTAAGAGTTTATACGGGGAATTTTTCAACAGCTGTACTTTCTGGGCAGCGATGGTCTTTTTCTCTACATGTGGAGCCCATTGGGAAAAGGCACTGATAGAATGCAACACTGTACATAGTCTTCATTCATATGTTGGTGACATATAAGTACTAAAGGTAGCAAATGAATCACAAAGCCCCTGCCTAATAGAAAGGCTTGGCAATGGGGTAACAGTGATTTTATAACCTGAGGAAACTGATAGAAAAATGCCAATTGTCAACAAGGCCCAGGTCCATTATACATTTATCATTTTATAATTTTTCTTTAGTACAATTGTTCTTTTGTTTCTAATCCAACTCTAGGTCAGTAGGGTATTTTTTCCTATTTCTAGTTAGTGGTGTAATGAGAAAATGAGTAGGTGATCCTATTCATTAGGCTTCTGTACCAAGTCTGGAGAGATGAAATGGCCAACTACTATGCACTGGTGTCACAAGAAACTATTGATACAGACTTAAGGGTATTTTCATACAGATCCGCTTCTAAATTCATGTAAACACATATCTTAATAGTTTACTGACATGTCAATGAATAGCTCCAAAACACGTGACCTGTAATTGGTTACAATACGTAACATTTACCCACCTTCAGCATGTTACAGGGTCACAGTAGTCTTGAAGTCACAAGACGTACAGTGCTGACTACAATGTTAGAGAGCTCCCATGTCTAGCCAGGGATGTTACTGTGGAATTTCCCTAATAAGAGGCTAGTTATTAAACTGGAAAGTATGTCCGGCAAAACTGCTCTAGCCACAAGGAAAGCAACAGCACATGTTTATTACGCTCTCCAGACAGAAGGGATTTCCATAAGTAAGCCGGCAGAAGACAGAGGGTTGTGCCCAGAACTGGGTGCTCACTATGATTAGTCTAATGTGAATGGGAAAGTTAAAACATAGGGAATGATCAGACTAATGTCAGCCGAAATGGCCAATATTAATGGGCTCGGCCAACTGTTTAATGTGTATGGGGCCCTTGGGGGAGAGAGGAATCCAGCATGTCTAATGTCGGACTGCCAATCCTTTTGTTTCTGGCGAGCTAAGCCACCAGAGTCTGCTCTCACGGAGAGAACACAGGGGCGTCCGGCAGAGAAAGCACGCCTGTGTATATGGAGTAGTCCGCAGAAATGGCTGCCTGCCATCTATTATGTACGGGGCCCTTTACTGACAATGGAGTTTAGGGTGGTGAATTTCACTTACACTTCAAACACCGTATCCTAACTCTATAGATGGAGCCTCCAATGACCTGTTGTGTTAAGGTACCGTCACACTAAACGACTTTATAACGATATCGCTAGCGATCCGTGACGTTGCAGCGTCCTCGCTAGCGATATCGTTTAGTTTGACACGCAGCAGCGATCAGGATCCTGCTGTGATGTCGCTGGTCGCTGAATAAAGTCCAGAACTTTATTTGGTCGTTTGATCGCTGTGTATCGTTGTGTTTGACACCAAATGCAACGATACCAGCGATATTTTACACTGGTAACCAGGGTAAACATCGGGTAACTAAGCGCGGGGCCGCGCTTAGTAACCCGATGTTTACCCTGGTTACTAGCGTAAAATGTAAAAAAAACAAACAGCACATACTCACATTGCGTCCCCCTGCAGTCTGCTTCCTCCTCTGACTCAGCGCCGCAAAGTGAAAGTGAAAGCAGCACAGCGGTGACGTCACCGCTCTGCTCTCACTGTACGGCGCTCAGTCAGTCAGGAAGTGGACGCAGGGGGACGTGAATGTAAGTATGTGCTGTTTGTTTTTTTTACATTTTACGCTGGTAACCAGGGTAAACATCGGGTTACTAAGCGCGGCCCTGCGCTTAGTTACCCGATGTTTACCCTGGTTACCAGGGGACCTCGGCATCGTTGATCGCTGGAGAGCGGTCTGTGTGACAGCTCTCCAGCGATCAAACAGCGACGCTGCAGCGATCGGCATCGTTGTCGTTATCGCTGCAGCGTCGCTTAATGTGACGGTACCTTTAGTCTTTAAATGTTGCTTTATTTTCTTTACTTACTATTTACTGGGGTCATGTGGGTGAGGCTGCACACAGCTTGACTATCAGAGGCTGGTAGCAGGGGGTCAATTAGACCTTGGCCAGCTGGCCAAACAGTGCAAGTGATTAAATTATCTGCCAGTAGGGGAGATGCAGAATTTCCTACTTACTACTTCAGTGGGTCTGTAGTACTTGAGATCAACTTTCACATGGACTTTTCCAGTCTCACTGCAGCGGCCCACTTCATTTTCATTCTTGCCCTCCCACCTGTAAAGAAGACAAACACATGATGACCAAAAAGGCTCTGGTAGAAACATTTGGCTGGTTTATTAAACTTTCCCAAAAGCCTGGTGTCAAACTCATCTCCCTAGGAGAGCGTAAACTCATTATGGAACGGAACAAAAGGAGAAGACTTGTCACTACAATAATTTCCCAAATTGTCAAATTCTCTGACATCCAAAGTGTGCATTCCAAACCAAAGCCCTTGTATAAACCTTAATTGGAAATTAAGGGGTAAAAACCCTGTGTACACACTTTTTTTTTTCTCAGCTGCCATTGCAACTCTCAAATGTGTAAAATATTACAAAATATCTGTGTGTGGCAAAGGATTGAACACAATGATAGATCTCAATATTTGGTTATAGTTATAATGCACATTTTTCCTGTTTTTACATTTTTCCTCTTCGGGCTGTTTGATCAACCTAAATTTCCCTTCCTCCTCATCATAAAAGGTTCTTATCTGTTCCATCTGTACAATATAAATACATGGACATTTTTTCAGCTGAGATCATGGACAAATATTTATAATGTGTAAAAAGACAGTTAACATCCACCAAAAATATGTGCCGTGTGATCAGAGTACTACATCTGGTAGCAGGACACCTCATGTCCATAGCCATTCCCACATCATGTACGCCATATAGCCAGCATATAATTGTAACAAGGTAACTATCTGCTGTTCACTACTAATCTAACCCATTTTGAAACAATAACATTTATTTCACAGCTGCGGTCACCAAAGTCATCATGTTATCTCAATTTTCCATTACTTGGCATAATAACATTTTGTAAATCCAGACAATCATTCGGTAAAGACATTTCAGACCTAATTTTTCTTAAGACTCAATATTTTATATTTTAATAATATATATTTTTTAATAGCAACATTCTGGGGTACATAAATTAGACACCATTAGGTTTTAAGTTTGCAGGGTTTTTTTTTCCCCACAGTTTATCACATAGTAAAAGAACAAGTTAATTATAACCTTGGAGGTCGGCATGAATGATTTAGAGTTTAGTATTTTGGCATAAATGTTATTTCAGGGTTGTTGCATTTCGAGAGCCATAATGGTTTTACTTGTCCGGCGACATATCCTGCAAAAAAACAAATCCTAAGTTAAAGCTTTTATTAGTAACAATTTTTGGGTACATGTCACTTATTGATTAGCATGAACTTGATTTTGCGTGGGGAGTTAGAAGGTGAGCGTTTTTTTTTTGGTTTCTGGCTACAATGGTTAGTTACCAGTGCCCTTATGGTGGCCGAATAGTTGACAGAGGGTGTACCATTCCTCTATACAACTACTTGGTTATCGCCAATACCAGAAGCTGTGCCAGGAATCTGGCTGTTTATTACATGGGTGGTGCTTGCGATGATCAATGTGCCTCTAAAGACTCCTCTCTTGCGGTTTTTCTACAGCAATGTATCTCAAAGGGTTAAACCATAGTGATGAGCGGGCGTGATCAGATAAGGTGTTACTCAAGCATGCTCGTGTCCTAATCGAGTATTTTCAGCATGCTCGAAAAAAAATACTTGAGTCTCCACGGCTGCATGGATTGCCTGACAAACATCAATTAGGACAGAAGCGTGCTTGAATAACACCTTATCTGAGCACACTCACTCATCACTATTAAACTGTCCTTCTTGAGCATGTCAACTTCTCTTTATGAAAACTGCCCAATGTAGGATTTAAAAGCAAAGTTCATGGGCATCAACTATTTTTGTAGAGTCTGGAGGTGTCCAGCTACTGTACATTAAGCTGTAGACTAAGCCCCCAAGGGCAGGGCCCTCTCCCCACTGTAAAATCTGTCATTGTTAGGCCCCTTTCACACATCAGTTTTTTGCCATCAGTCGCAATCCGTCAAATTTTGAAAAAAACGGATCCGGCGACTTATGGCAGGATCTGTTTTTTTTCTCATAGACTTGTATTAGCGACGGATGGCCTCATGTTTCATCCGTCGAAAATTGTTTGTCCGGCAGCCGGAGACAACGGACATAGTAACGTTTTTTGTGTCCGTCGTTTCCTAGAATGCAAGCCTATGGTGCCGGATTGGATTCCATTATTTATTTATTTTTTTTAACTGAGCATGTTCTGATTTTTTTAAGATCCAATTAGCCGAATCAGCTGCATCCGTTGCATCAGTTTTTCCACAATCTGTGACGGATCAGTTTTTTTTTTCAAAATTCAACGTATTGTGACTGATGGCAAAAAACTGATGTGTGAAAGAGGCCTTCGTTAGTTCATTGTAATTTAGATTTGATTTTTTTATGTAACCCCTTCTCATATACAGCACCATGGAATCAATGGTGCTTTAAAAATAAATAACTATGCCACCACACCATAATCCTGGGAGCAGGTATAGTGTCATGTTCCCTCATGAAGGTCTCTTTATGGCGTTGCTCACATATTCTCCAGAGTAATCTCCGGCTATTCTTACTCTGCACTACTTTGGCTTTTGAGAATGGCGACGCCAGGTCATCAAAGAGGCTTTCACAAGACAATGTCACACTGGTTCTACTCTAGGGATTATGTTGTGGGGTAGCATAATGTACGCTAGCTGGACTACTCTAGTCTTCATTCCAGGTATACTAACAGCTCAGCATATCATTGGTTTGATTGTGGAACCAGTGGTACAACCATTTCTCTAAAGTGTCCCAGGAGCAGTTTTCAACAAGACAAAGCCATGGTCGCATGCTACCGTGAGCAGTCTGAGTGCTCCTATGGCTGTAGTGTTTTGGAACTTATCTCCCATCAAGCACATCTGGGAAGTCACTGGTCAACAATTACAAAAAGAGCTGCCAGCAGTGGATCTTTATGACTTTTGTGCTCAAGAGCATTCAATGTGGCAGAACATTTCTCAGATGAAAATTTAATAACCTTACTGGTAGCATGCCATGATGTGTAAGAGTGTGTATTTTGGTGCGTGGCCCTCCCTCGAAATACATTGAGATGATTTGAAAACCTTGCTTCTATTTTTTTATATTTGCACATATATTTAACATGTCTAACAATCCTGTGATTTCCTTAATTTTTCCGTCTTGGTGGTGCAATTTCAATGTTGAGGAGTCTGGTTAGCACAGCAGCCTTGCGGCGCTGGAGTCCTGGGTTCTAATCCCACTCAGGACAACATCTGCAAAGAGTTTGTATGTTCTCTCCGTGTTTGCGAGGGTTTCTTCCGGGTTCTCCGGTTTCCTCCCACATTCAAAAGACATACTGATAGGGAATTTAGATTGTGAGCCCCATCAGGGACAGCGATGATAATGTGTGTAAAGCGCTGCGGAATATGTTAGCGCTATATAAAAATAAAGATTATTATTAAAATAAAGATTAATATATATATATATATATATATATATATATATATATATATATATATATATATATATATATATATATATATATATATATATACACATACATACATAAACATATTTACACACATATACACATAGTGTATATATATACACAGGGGTAGGACAAAATAATGGAAACCCCTGGAAACATCAACAAAAGTTAGTTTAATATGGTGTAGGTCACCTTTTGCAGCGATTACAGCCTCAATTCTCCGAGGTATGGATTTAAACAAGGTGTGAATTGTTTCCAAAGGAATTTTAGCCCATTCTGCAGTTAAAACCCCTCCAGTCTAACTTGAATCTCTAAAATCGACCATAAATGCTCAATAATGTTGAGGTCTGGGGATTGTGGGGGCCAGATGAGATGCTCAACTTCATTAGAATGTTCCTCGTGCCATGCTTTAACGATTCTAGCTGTATGAATTTGTGCATTATCATCCTGAAAGATGGCACTCCCCTCCACCATGTTTTACGGTTGGGAGAAGGCAGTCTGGATGGAATGCTTCTTTCGGCTGCCTCCAAGTGTACACTCGGCCGGAGGTCGGAAATAGGGTAAACAATGATTCGTCTGAGAATATCACATGTTTCCACTGCTCGAGGGACAAATTCTGGAGGTTTCTACACCACTCTAAACGCTTGGAAACATTTGTCATTGAGAGCAGCAGTTCTCTAATTGCAGCTCTTTCGTGGAATCCAGATTTGTGCAGCTCCCGATGAACAGTTTTTGTGGAAACTGGGTTCAGTAGGTGTACCCTTGAGCTCAGCAGTGATTTTCGGAGCCGTGGTCTTGCGATCCTCTCTCACAATTTGCTTTAGAGTCCGCCGATCTCTCTCAGTCAACTTCGACTTTCCGCCGGACCTGTGCTTTGCGGACATTTTTTCCTTCTCTTTCAAACGCAGTCATTACTTTGGAGACAGTACCTCTTGAAACGCCAAGCATTCGGGCACTTTCTGTTACACTAGCGCCTGCCATACGAGCAACAACAATTTGGCCTCTTTGAAAATCCGAGAGGTCTGCCATGGATATCAGGTTCTCATCAATGTTCTTACAATTATGCAAAAAAAACTGTTAATTTACATACACACATTACATAACACAAATAATCAACTACAAAACATTACCATACGTCATGGTTTGCATGTTTATAACATGTTCGAAGATTATGATGCCAAAATATTAGGCGTTTCCATTATTTTGTCCAACCCCTGCATGTATGTATGTATGTATGTATGTATGTATGTATGTATGTATGTATGTATGTATGTATGTATGTATATAATATAAAAAATATATATATATATATATATATATATATATATATATATATATATATATATATATATATATATATATATATATATATATATATATATACACACACACACACAAACATAGTATATAATACTGAGATATATTATATTATGTATATAATAATGAGATGACTTATTTTGGCAGGGGAGGTTAGCAAAGCACCCTATTTACTATGAATTTCTAAGAATTTTAATTTACTATGAAAGCTTCCTATGTAGAAACACTTTAGTCCAGCTGCCTATCAGCAAAGATGCAGTTAGTAGCAGTTAGTGTCAAGTTTTGGTCAACCCTGATTTTCACAGTTCACCAAAACTTTTCGTGAAGGATTGGAGTTTTATTACAAACAGAGTTCCATACGTAAAGCAATATCTATGCAGTGACAGACTAAAGTAGCATTTAACCCACTTTTCCCCTGTGAATTAAAAACTGGTGGTAAAATGTTTCAATCTGGAATATTACTAGTTACATCTCCTGAAATGTCATAAAAAAGCAATCTAGGACTTATGAATGATTAATGACGTATGCTAAGATTACGGTGATATATTCATCGTCCTTAATGGGACATGCAAACTGAGCCAACAGTTAATTGTGGAAGGACAGGATGAGGGTGTAACCATTTTGCTGACAAGCTCAAGTCTTTTCAACCAAACATAAGGAATGATATTTACCATTTAAACTAAAATATGTATATGCTGAAAAAGAGTTTTAAAGTCTTGTACGAATTATGACACGTTGCAAGTAAGCCATCAAGAGTCTGGTATATAGCCTGCAATCACCAAATATTTGATACGATCTACCACTGTGATAAAGGACAATGACCATTCTCTTCTCCAGATTTAACAGGTATTCACTGCTTTACATGTATTAATGATAATTGCTTAATCAATACAAAAATTGTATCCAGTAAAGAGAAAAATGCACCAAAAGGTTAACAATAAATCATTTATCTTAGAAAACAGATTATTTTTTACTACTGTTAACTTTTGTCAGCTGTAAAAATCCTTTTGTGCCACTTTATGACGAATATAGAAGTGTACTTATAGATTAAGTGATAGCTAAACTCTTGGAAGCATCTAAGTTATGGTTGTCAGTTTCAGGAGTTGGCTAAAATCCAGTGGGTGACCAACAGTGTCACACTGCAGGAAAAAACATTAAAGGGGCTGCAGTTCTAAACCAGCACTGTAGCACCTTCACTTTCAGGATCGGTAGAGGCCTCAGCGGTAAAATCTCCACTGAACTGTGGACAGCATATCCTAGTAGTATATGTTCTCGCTTTCTGTGATGAGAATGCAAAAAAAACGACATCACTATATTTTTAGGCTTTTCTCCAGTTTTACATGTAAAAGATTATAGGGCAGGCTCAGTGGTATAATCATTTTCCTATATCATTATTAGCAAATTTTGCTGAGAACCCGCAGTACAGACTGCCTAAACGCTGTGTTGCTGCCTACACTACTAATCAGCGTCCTGCTCGTTGCTCTTCACTATTATAGCCTTTAGTACAAGAGTGAGCGCTGTAAAATATCCTCTGACGCGCAGAGCAAAGCAAAGGGCAGAGCAAAGTACTGCAGTGCGCAGGCATAGGGAAAGGTCAGAGAGGCCCGGCACACTGCAGTACTTTGCTCTGCCCTCAACAGGGAAGACAAAGGACGCCTGCGCAGGAGCCGCGGCAGGAAGAAAAGAGGAGGACCTCATCGTATGAAGATGGGAGGCGCCGGACCGCGACGCCCATCGGACCGGACCGCCTCTGGGTGAGAATAATAGAACCTGTTTTTCTTATCTTTCAGGATACCTCGGGGGCTTATCTACAGCATTACAGAATGCTGTAGATAAGGCCCTGATGCTGGTGGCCTAAAGGTACCGTCACACTAAATGACTTTGCAACAAGAACGACAACGATCCGTGACGTTGCAGCGTCCTGGATAGCGATATCGTTGTGTTTGACACGCAGCAGCGATCTGGATCCCACTGTGATATCGCTGGTCGTTGCTGAAAGTCCAGAACTTTATTTGGTCGTCAGATCGGCGTGTATCGTCGTGTTTGACAGCAAAAGCAACGATGCCAGCAATGTTTTACAATGGTAACCAGGGTAAATATCGGGTTACTATGCGCAGGGCCGCGCTTAGTAACCCGATATTTGCCCTGGTTACCATTGTAAAAGTAAAAAAAAAAACACTACATACTCACCCTCTGATGTCTGTCACGTCCCCCGGTGTCCGCGCTGCTGCTCAGAGCTTCCTGCACTGAATGTGTCAGTGCCGGCCGTAAAGCAAAGCACAGCGGTGATGTCACCGCTGTGCTTTAGGGCCGGCGCTTACACAGTGCAGGGAAGCTGAAGGCGCGGGACGTGACAGTCACCGGAATGTAAGTATGTAGTGTTTGGGTTTTTTTACATTTACACTGGTAACCAGGGTAAACATCGGGTTACTAAGCGCGGCCCTGCGCTTAGTAACCCGATGTTTACCCTGGTTACCCGGGGACTTCGGCATCGTTGGTCGCTGGAGAGCTGTCTGTGTGACAGCTCTCCAGCGACCACACAGCGACGCTGCACCGATCGGCATCGTTGTCGATATCGCTGCAGCGTCGCTTAATGTGACGGTACCTTTAGTTTATAGGCTAATTTTGGGGTGACAGATTCCCTTTACGTGAAAGTAAAAGTTAGCCCACTCTTTTGTATAAGAAGTTACTTCAAACTTGAATGATCTTAGTATGCTTTATTGTTGGCATGATATAGGACTTGTAGCAGCGATCACATTTTCATCTTTGGACAATCATTCTTGCAGATGTCCATAACAGTCAACAGGGGGCTTAATCAGAGAAATTATACCCCAGACTTCTGCAGACCAATCTAGGTATTTCCTGCAAAATATCACTCTGTTCTTGATGTGTTTGTGGTCGAGAAGCGGCTTCTTTGCTGCCTTTCTAGATAGAAGGCCAGTATCCAAAAGCCTTCGTCTGTGTGTGCAGATGAACTGAAATCTGCATGCTTCCATTAATTAGCAAGCTCTGTAATAGTGTTAAACTGTTCCCATAGCTAAATCCTCTCAAGGAGTCGATAATGGCATATACTGGACTTCCTTGGACATCCTGCTGCCTTCTTTACAGCAATTTATTCTCTCTTCTCCATAAAAGTCTTGATGATCAGAAAAATGGTTTATTTAAGGGTAATCTTACAAGTAGCAATGTTCTGGTCTGTAAAGCTCTTTTGGTACGAAGTAATGATAACTGCACATGTTTTGTTGCCTTGAACGTATCCATGGTTAACAGAACAACAATGATTTTAAGCATCAAACCCCTTTTAAAGCAAAATAAGCTCATATAATTCAAATCACCATATGAGAGTGACATCAGCTGCCTTGTCCTTGTTAACTATTTGTCTTGCGCTAACAAGAAGATCAATTAAATAATGGACCGTTCGTTTTGTGTAAGGGATAAAATTCAATGTAAATGGGGTTTTTGTGATTAAGTTAATTTTCATGGCTAGGAAAGACGTAAAATGTGCTGCATTATTATGAAGTGAGGATGCCAAAACATTTACATAAACTAAATTTCTAATGACACCAGAATGTCTACTAATAATTTTCCGTCTAATACATATGTCAGCACTGAGGGTCTTCAGTTTTGCATTTAACTCTACGATCTGACTGCAAAAATCATTCTAGTGCTTAGATAACATTAATGACGTCTTGTCTTTATGTCATTTGCTTACACTATGGTTTTCCCGATGTGCTTGAAAGCTTTCTCCACAAACTCACGAACACTGTGGACCTCCCCTGTAGATATCACAAAGTCTTCAGGCTCATCTGTTTGCAGCATCAACCACATAGCCTGTGGAGAAAATAAACAGCATAAGTGAACATGGCATGAAATCGTACAATAGGAGTCTGCTTTTCATACTTCTGCTACAATAAAGCATATCACTAGTACACATACTGATATATGCACCTCTCATTTCTTACTACACATTTATCTAAAATATTTAAGCAATTACACCACATTTTAAATAGTTAATATTTTGCAGGACATTGGGAAAATGTTAGGTGAATATTTTTGTTAATTTATTAGCTCCTTGATGCCAACATATTGACAACATATGCTAGGACACAGCTGTCCCTGCCTGGCTAGAATTTAAGGGACATGCAGTATATCTTTTTCTACCTATACTATGCAATTATGTCAAAGGCAGCCAGAGAGACAGTCAAGTTAAAGGTCCCTGCATGTTTCCAGGTTCCCTGTGAGTTTATCATAAAGGGAATGCAATAAGATATAACTTCAGTAACCATTTTAAAATACATCTGTATATTATATAGAATTAACACATTCTAAATCATACCTCCTAATTTTTCAGAAAAATCTGTTATGTGCCCATGAGAAATAATATATTCCGCATTGGGACAACCTGGACAGCTGAACAGAAACCCAAAAAGGTATGGTGTCTCAAATCTACCTCCAAAGCTGGTGGAAATCTGCATAAGGATGAGCCATTAGGCTACAAAGGGCCCATATATCGTTCTTGCACAGGGGCACTCTTATGTTTCTGCCTGACCTAGTGGGTAGAAAGCTACAGTGCTTGGGAGACAATATATAGCAGCTAAAGAGAAATGAGAAATTCCTGCTTTCCTACAAGTTCATAAGCAGCTGCCTTATTACAGCACAATATATCACCAAAATGTGATTCCAATACTGAGGTGAGGTAAAACACTTACTAAAAAGCAGCGCCACACGTGTTTCTCTCACTCTACTCCCCCTTTCTTGCATGGGATTCAGTGGGTGGCTGATCTGATAACTGAATGAGCTGGCCACTTGTATTGCTTTAAGCAAATCAAATTTAACTCGTTTTTTTCAGAAAAAAAGCATATTTACAGAAAGAAATATATGCATAAATACATTTGTGGTCAATACAAAAAAGACTGGTACATGATTTAGTCCTGGATCCTTTCCAACCCCACATTTAGCGGCTCCCACTTCCACTCTACCTCCTCATTCCATCCTCTCTGGTGGAGTCCCCTCAAGGCTCTGTCCTAGGACCCCTACTCTTATCCATCTATACCTTTGGCCTAGGACAACTCAAACTCTCATGGCTTCAGTACCATCTGTACACGGATGAGACACAGATCAACCTCTCTGACCCAGGCGTCACCTCTCTGCTGTTCAGAATCCCAGAGTGTCCATCAGCCATATCCTCCTCAAGCTCAATGTGGACAAATCTGAATTAATTATCTTTGCTCCATCTCATGTTTCTTCCCTACTAGTGATGAGTGGTGAGTATACTCGTTGCTCGGGTGGTCTCTGAGCATTTGTGAGTGCTCGGAGATTTAGTTTTCCTCGCAGCACCTGCATGATTTGCGGCAGCTAGACAGCTTGACTATACGTGGGGATTTCCTAGCAACCTCCGCATGTATTCAGGCTGGCTAGCAGCTGTAAATCATGCAGCTGCATCAACAAAAACTAAATCTCCGAGCACTCACAAATACTCAGACCACCCGAGCATGCTCGGGAAAACCAGAGCAGCAGAGTATACTCGCATATCACTATTCCCTACCTGATCTATCAAAAAAATGACATCACACTTTCCCCTGTACCGCAAATCTGCCATCTCGTAGTAACCCTTGACTTATTCAAGCCCTCGCCACCTCCTGTGGCATCCATTTCAAAAATATTTCTAGAATCTATACTTTCCTCAAACCTCAAACTACTAAAATGCTTGCACATGCCCTCATCATCTCCCGCCTTGACTACTGCAACATCCTCCTCTGTGGTCTCCCTGCTAACACTTTCGCACCTCTCCTATCATTCCTTAACTCTGCTGCCCGACTAAATAATCTCTCTAAAGAAAAGCAGATAGCGGAATTTCTACAAAAGACTGGTGAGTGCTATGTATTTGTAGTAAAAAAGCATTTTGGCAGGGGGAGTGAGGACGGGAGTGGGCAGAAGCTTGATGACCGCCGTTTCACACCTACTAGCGCTTCCACGGGTCAATTAATCTCTCTCCTCGCTACTCCACAACTTCACCCCTTCTGAAATCCCTTCTTTAGCTCCCAATTCCCCAGTGCATCCATTTAAAACTATGAATACTGACCTACAGTACAAAGCCATCCATAACTTTTTTCCTCCGTACATCTCCGAATTTATATTCCCCAACGTAATTGCCAGTCTTCCCAAGAACTCCTTCTCTCCTCCACACTTATTCGTTTCTCACCAAATTGCCTCCAAGACTTCTCCTGAATATCCCCTATCGTCTGGAATTCTGTGCCAACAAGTCTGATTAGCCACCACAATCAGATCCTTCAGACAGAAACTGAAAACCCATCTCTTCAAGAAAGCTTACAGCCTGCAACGACCTCGCTGCCACCTCAACACCACCGAAGCTGCTGCAACCCCCCAACCTATTGTCTCCTTACCAGTCATCATGCAAAATGTAAGCCCGCCAGGGCAGGGTCCCCTTCTTTCTGTACCAGTCAATCATTTTTAGTTTGTTTCCTGTAAATGATATCTGTATTTTGTATGTAACCCCTTCTCCTGTACAGCACCATGAAATCAACGGTGCTATATAAATAAATAATAATAGTCCTCCCAAAGACCATACTAAGGACCAGGGGGCACTCATTAAAGGTGGAAGAAAGGCAACTTCGGCAGCTAAATAAGAAAGGGTTCTTTACAGTTAGAGCAGCCAGACTGTGGAATGCCCTACCACAAAGGGTAGTAAGGCAGGCACTAACAGCGTTTAAAAAAGGATGGATGATTTCCTCACAACAAATGGCACTATGGATTATAAATAATTGATAGAGAATGTATAACTGGTGGGGAAAGGTTGAACCTGATGGACTGGTGTGTTTTCATCCTATATAACTTTGTAACATATTTCTTGGATAAGACATAATACAAATTACTTATACTCACATGTTCTATTGTTTTATTCTTGATTTTGATTTATTTTACTCGCTTATATAGCACAATTAATTCCACAGAGCTTTACAGACATATTTAAGCAATGTTTGCTGAAATGACAGTTACTTTACTTTAGGTTTTAATAACACATGATATAGGATAGGTAATCAAATTTATGCTACATTTATCTTAACATTCTTCATATCAGCAGCATCTAAGATCTTGGCCTAGTGGCCAGTGTAAAAGTTTAAATAATTTCCCATTCCATACATGGCACAGGTGTCCGTGTAGTCTATGTAGATGGGTGCTAACCCATACACACAGGATCTATTCTAGGATCCATTAATTCACGATGACAGGTCTCAAGGTGTATAGGTGGAATAAATCGCAGGGCTGTATAGTAAGTTTCTTCCCATGGAAAAAAAAAAAGCAAATTCAGATAGTGCTAAAAGGTGTGGATGAAACCACAACAAATAATGCTTTTGAAAATCTGCATACATTATTGCTGGTTTTCAGCGAGTTTGCTTATTTTTACAGGTGAAACATTTTTTTAAATGTTTCAGGGGTAAAAAAAAACTGCAACCACATGGCAAACCACATCTAATCACACCAACTGAATGTATTCTATAGATCCTCAGGATGCCGTTGCTACCATGATTTTGTTTCCCTGCCACTCCACTACTGCCTCATCTGAATGCGGTCTTATGATAACTGCCGTCAAGACCAATAGTATGCATATGACAATGCCATATGGTTTTCCTTGGTAATTATACTGAAGGCCAACTTTTTGGTAAGGATCCTTTTAAAAGCTCCGATTTACAGATCTCTCTACAAATTTTTCAATTGAAGGCTTTGGAATAAAGAATTAACCCATAAATATAGGACACCCCCCCACACAGAGAGAAAACTGAACATAGAGAAAAATAAGTCACTAAGACTGGGAGAAATCTATAAAGACTAGCTTTCAAAAATTTAATAAATGAGCAATTGAAATAAAACATCTTAATACAAATTGACAAGTTTTATTCGCATAAGGGCTAGGACCAGCCCACTGGGAGAGACAGAAAAGGGCCCCTGTGCAATAATATATGTGCCCTTTACAGCCCAAGAGCTCCTAAAAATGCAAAATTGCACCTGCTTTGGAGGTAGAAATGGGCCCCCTTACCTCTTGGGCCCCTATGCAGCCGCACAGGTTACACCAATGATATGTCAGCCCCTGGACCAGCCCACAAGGAAACCGCAGAATCCGCAGAGGCCGTTATGCAGGAGTGAGTTGCCCAATGCCCCATATGAGCACTAATTGGCACAATACACATGATTCCTGTTTACAGACAATAGCAGCATCTTCTCACTCATTTACCAAACTAAGCAGTGTACTATTATATAGAGGTAAAGGTAAATTTGTGAATGAGGATAATGTAATATATGCATGTAGCTGAAATGTGGGCCCCAGAGTCAGTGTAACAGGTTGGTCCTTGGCACTCCAGTCCCACACCGCAAACCAGGTAAACATTTTTTGGTTTAATAGCGACTGACATTTCCATCATTATAGCAGATATACTACGATTACAACAGATATGGGTGCAGTCACTGCCCATCTGGAAAAAGTACTCAAATATTAACAAACCAAGCTGCAATACAATGCTTTACTTTGTCGTTCAGAATACTTTTTTTCTTGCTCTTCCTTGCTATCACCTTCTGGGAACTGTAGGTGAACGTGTAGATCAGCCATGTTACTCTTGCTGGGTTTTTGTACAACTTTACTGCAACCTTATTTTTATAAATTAAAATTCAGACAAACAAAACCTTATGAAGCCTAGAAACACAAACATATGAGAAATCTGGGAATTTATTTAGCTTGGCAAAGAAAAATGCATTGCACCGTGTTGGTGGGAACACCATGTGCAAGGTGTTGGCCATTTTCAGACAACTCCTTTTCATAGAACACGAACACAGCCTCTGCACCAAGAACCGTCTCCTCTGGACGGGTGCTCCCGGCTGCCATAAACTCATGGAAGCAATAGACTCCTTTGCCTATTTAGTGGTAATAGTCTTCCATTTCTAGTAACAAGCACTAGAGCAAACAATAGTCTACAATTACAGGGAGGGCCGGATTCAATTGACCATATGCCCCTTTTGTCTTTAATTATCCAGCCATAATAGTAGCACTTTCATCCAGGTGTTTACACAGCCCACTCCGAGGTGTGAAAGAGACCCTAATGAGATGCCCCATGTAGAAACACTGAGGACTATTTCTCATTAGGCCAGATGAGCTCACAGGCATCATTCCTAGAGATCCACAAGTAACACACATTATGTCAAACATTCCATACAAAAGGCACTGGTAGGAATCCTTATTCATTAACCCCTTCATGACCCAGCCTATTTTGGCCTTAATGACCTTGCCGTTTTTTGCAATTCTGACCAGTGTCCCTTTATGAGGTAATAACTCAGGAACGCTTCAACGGATTGTAGCGATTCTGAGATTGTTTTTTCGTGACATATTGGGCTTCATGTTAGTGGTAAATTTAGGTCGATAATTTCTGCGTTTATTTGTGAAAAAAATGGAAATTTGGCGAAAATTTTGAAAATTTTGTAATTTTCACATTTTGAATTTTCATTCTGTTAAACCAGAGAGTTATGTGACACAAAATAGTTAATAAATAACATTTCCCACATGTCTACTTTACATCAGCACAATTTTGGAAACAACATTTTTTTTTGCTAGGAAGTTATAAGGGTTAAAATTTGACCAGTGATTTCTCATTTTTACAACAAAATTTACAAAACCATTTTTTTAGGGACCACCTCACATTTGAAGTCAATTTGAGGGTTCTATATGGCTGAAAATACCCAAAAGTGACACCATTCTAAAAACTGCACCCCTCAAGGTGCTCAAAACCACATTCAAGAAGTTTATTAACCCTTCAGGTGTTTCACAGCAGCAGAAGCAACATGGAAGGAAAAA
Organism: Ranitomeya variabilis; assembly: GCF_051348905.1. NCBI lineage: Eukaryota > Metazoa > Chordata > Amphibia > Anura > Dendrobatidae > Ranitomeya > Ranitomeya variabilis. Next base: position 323,333,046 of record NC_135237.1, on the reverse strand, counting down.
ATGAACATTTAACTTTTTAGTCACAAAAATGATCTTTTAGCAACAATTTTTTTATTTTCCCAAGGGTAAAAGGAGAAACTGGACCACGAACGTTGTTGTCCAATTTGTTCTGAGTACGCTGATACCTCATATGTGGGGGTAAACCACTGTTTGGGCGCACGGCAGAACTCGGAAGGGAAGGAGCGCCATTTGACTTTTTGAATGAAAAATTGGCTCCAATCTTTAGCGGACACCATGTCGCGTTTGGAGAGCCCCCGTGTGCCTAAACATTGGAGCTCCCCCACAAGTGACCCCATTTTGGAAACTAGACCCCCCAAGGAACTTATCTAGAAGCATAGTGAGCACTTTAAACCCCCAGGTGCTTCACAAATTGATCCGTAAAAATGAAAAAGTACTTTTTTTTCACAAAAAAAATATTTTAGCCTCAATTTTTTAATTTTCACATGGGCAACAGGATAAAATGGATCCTAAAATTTGTTGGGCAATTTCTCCTGAGTACACTGATACCTCACATGTGGGGGTAAACCACTGTTTGGGCACATGGTAAGTCTCGGAAGGGAAGGAGCGCAATTTGACTTTTTGAATGAAAAATTATCTCCATCGTTAGCGGACACCATGTCGCGTTTGGAGAGCCCCTGTGTGACTAAACATTGGAGCTTCCCCACAAGTGACCCCATTTTGGAAAGGAGACCCCCCAAGGAACTTATCTAGATGCATAGTGAGCACTTTAAACCCTCAGGTGCTTCACAAATTGATCCGTAAAAATGAAAAAGTACTTTTTTTTCACAAAAAAATTCTTTTAGCCTCAATTTTTTAATTTTCACATGGGCAACAGGATAAAATGGATCCTAAAATTTGTTGGGCAATTTCTCCTGAGTACGCCGATACCTCATATGTGGGGGTAAACCACTGTTTGGGCGCATGGCAAGGCTCGGAAGGGAAGGCGCGCCATTTGACTTTTTGAATGGAAAAGTAGCTCCAATCGTTAGCGGACACCATGTCGCGTTTGGAGAGCCCCTGTGTGCCTAAACATTGGAGCTCCCCCACAAGTGACCCCATTTTGGAAACTAGACCCCCCAAGGAACTTATCTAGATGCATAGTGAGCACTTTAAACCAACAAGTGCTTCACAGAAGTTTATAACGCAGAGCCGTGAAAATAAAAAATAATTTTTCTTTCCTCAAAAATGATTTTTAGCCCAGAATTTTTTATTTTCCCAAGGGTAACAGGAGAAATTGGACCCCAAATGTTGTTGTCCAGTTTGTCCTGAGTACGATGATACCCCATATGTGGGGGTAAACCACTGTTTGGGTGCACGGCAGGGCTTGGAAGGGAAGGCACGCCATTTGGCTTTTTGAATGGAAAATTAGCTCCAATCATTAGCGGACACCATGTCGCGTTTGGAGAGCCCCTGTGTGCCTAAACATTGGAGCTTCCCCATAAGTGACCCCATTTTGGAAACTAGACCTCCCAAGGAACTAATCTAGATGTGTGGTGAGCACTTTGAACCCCCAAGTGCTTCACAGAAGTTTATAACGCAGAGCCATGAAAATAACAAATATTTTTTCTTTTCTCAAAAAAATTTTTTTAGCCCTGAATTTTTTATTTTTCCAAGGGTAACAGGGGAAATTTGACCCCAATAGTTGTTGTCCAGTTTCTCCTGAGTACGCTGATACCCCATATGTGGGGGTAAACCACTGCTTGGGCACACGTCGGGGTTCAGAAGGGAAGTAGTGACGTTTTGAAATGCAGACTTTGATGGAATGCTCTGCGGGCGTCACGTTGCGTTTGCAGAGCCCCTGATGTGCCTAAACAGTAGAAACCCCCAACAAGTGACCCCATTTTGGAAACTAGACCCCCAAATGAACTTATCTAGATGTGTGGTGAGCACTTTGAACCCCTAAGTGCTTCACAGAAGTTTATAACGCAGAGCCGTGAAAATAATAAATACGTTTTCTTTCCTCAAAAAAAAATTTTTTAGCCCTGATTTTTTTATTTTCCCAAGGGTAACAGGAGAAATTTGACCCCAAGAGTTGTTGTCCAGTTTCTCCTGAGTACGGTGATACCCCATATGTGGGGGTAAACCACTGTTTGGGCACATGCCGGAGCTCGGAAGTGAAGTAGTGACGTTTTGAAATGCAGACTTTGATGGAATGCTCTGCGGGCATCACGTTGCGTTTGCAGAGCCCCTGATGTGCCTAAACAGTAGAAACTCCCCACAAGTGACCCCATTTTGGAAACTAAACCCCCAAGGGAACTTATCTAGATGTGTGGTTAGCACTTTGAACCCCCAAGTGCTTCACAGAAGTTTATAACGCAGAGCCGTGAAAATAAAAAATCATTTTTCTTTCCTCAAAAATAATTTTTTAGCCCGCAATTTTTTATTTTCCCAAGGGTTACAGGAGAAATTGGACCCCAAAAGTTGTTGATCAGTTTCTCCTGAGTACGCTGGTACCCCATATGTGGGGGTAAAGCACTGTTTGGGCACACGTCGGGGCTCGGAAGGGAGAGAGCACCATTTTACTTTTTCAACGCAAGATTGGCTGGAATCAATGGTGGCGCCGTGTCGCGTTTGGAGACCCCCTGATGTGCCTAAAAAGTGGAAACCCCTCAATTCTAACTCCAACACTAACCCCAACACACCCCTAACTCTAATCCCAACCCTAACCACAACCCTAACCCCAACACACCCCTAACCCTAGTCTTACCCCTAATTCCAACCCTAAGGCTATGTGCTCACGTTGCGGATTTGTGTGGATTTTTCTGCAGTTTTTGAAAAATCTGCAGGTAAAATGCACTGCGCTTTACCTGCGGATTTACCGCGGATTTCCAGTGTTTTTTGTGTGGATTTCACTTGCGGATTCCTATTATGGAGCAGGTGTAAAACGCTGCGGAATTGCACAAAGAATTGACATGCTGCGGAAAATACAACGCAGCGTTTCCGCGCTGTATTTTCCGCACCATGGGCACAGCGGATTTGGTTTTCCATAGGTTTACGTGGTACTGTAAACGTGATGGAAAACTGATACGAATCCGCAGCGACCAATCCGCTGCGGATCCGCAGCCAAATCCGCACCGTGTGCACATAGCCTAATTCTAACCCTAATTCTAACCCTAAGTGCAACCCTAGCCCTAAGTGCAACCCTAGCCCTAAGTGCAACCCTAAGTGCAACCCTAGCCCTAAGTGCAACCCTAAGTGCAACCCTAGCCCTAAGTGCAACCCTAAGTGCAACCCTAAGTGCAACCCTAGCCCTAAGTGCAACCCTAAGTGCAACCCTAAGTGCAACCCTAGCCCTAAGTGCAACCCTAAGTGCAACCCTAAGTGCAACCCTAAGTGCAACCCTAAGTGCAACCCTAGCCCTAAGTGCAACCCTAAGTGCAACCCTAAGTGCAACCCTAAGTGCAACCCTAAGTGCAACCCTAGCCCTAAGTGCAACCCTAAGTGCAACCCTAAGTGCAACCCTAGCCCTAAGTGCAACCCTAGCCCTAAGTGCAACCCTAAGTGCAACCCTAAGTGCAACCCTAGCCCTAAGTGCAACCCTAAGTGCAATCCTAAGTGCAACCCTAGCCCTAAGTGCAACCCTAAGTGCAATCCTAAGTGCAACCCTAGCCCTAAGTGCAACCCTAAGTGCAACCCTAGCCCTAAGTGCAACCCTAAGTGCAACCCTAAGTGCAACCCTAGCCCTAAGTGCAACCCTAAGTGCAACCCTAAGTGCAACCCTAAGTGCAACCCTAAGTGCAACCCTAAGTGCAACCCTAAGTGCAACCCTAAGTGCAACCCTACCCCTAACCCTACCCCTAACCCTAACCCTAACCCTACCCCTAACCCTAACCCTACCCCTAACCCTAACCCTACCCCTAACCCTACCCCTAACCCTAATGGAAAAACTAAAATAATTATATTTTCTGTATTTTATTATTATCCCTACCTATGGGGGTGATAAAGGGGGTGATTTATTTACTATTTTTTTTATTTTGATCGCTGTGATAGAACTTATCACAGCGACCAAAATGTGCAGGAACGAATCTGCCGGCTGTCAGATTCGGCGGGCGTACTGCTCATGCGCCCGCCATTTTCCAAGATGGCGGCGCCCATGAAGCAGACGGCCGGACACCGGGAGGGACATCGGAGCTAGGTAAGTATGGGGGGGTGGGACCGGAACACGGGGGGGGGATCGGAGGACCTGGGGAGCGGACAGGAGGACCGGGGGAGCCGACAGGAGGGAGGAGGGGAGCGGAACGGACATCGGGGCAAAAAGGACGACTGGGGGGGCGATCGGTGGGCTGGGGTGGGGGCAGATCGGGGTCTCCAGCCATGGCAGATGCTATTGCAGCATCGGCCATGGCTGGATTGTAATATTTCACCATTTTCATAGGTGAAATATTACAAATCGCTCTGATTGGCAGTTTCACTTTCAACAGCCAATCAGAGCGATCGTAGCCACGGGGGGGGTTAAGCCACCCCCCCTGGGCTGAAGTACCACTCCCCCTCTCCCTGCAGATCGGGTAAAATAGGAGTTAACCCCTTCACCCGATCTGCAGGGACGCGATCATTCTGTGACACAGCATATGCGTCACAGGTCGGGAAGGCACCGACTTTCATGACGCATACGCTGTGTCACAGGTCGGGAAGGGGTTAAACGACAAAGTAGGGTACATAGAGCACTTTTTTGATACCTAAACTGAATGTAGCTTAAGAATTTGTGGCAACAAAAAAAAAAGCAAAGCACAACAACTATACATCTCTCATGCCGACTGCTGTAGCCATTAAGAAAAAACTCCATAAAATACATTTTCTAACACAATTTCAGAAGACACTATCAATTGTGTAGTACAGAGGGGTAAGCTAAATAATTATTACTGTACATAAAAGTAGGTTTAGTTGGAATTTGCTAAAGATCATCCCCAACAATTTTTGATTTTATGCATGGTAATTTACTATCTTGAGATATGTCATATATATCCCGCAATTCCTGTATGTAAGAACTTTATGTACAAAATATCCCTCTAATAATAATCTTCACTTTTATATAGCGCTAACATATTCCGCAGCGCTTTACAGTTTTACACACATTATCAATGTGCCCGATGGGGCTCACAATCTAAATTCCTTATCAGTATGTCTTTGAAATGTGGGAGGAAACCGGAGTACCCGGAGGAAACCCACGCAAACACAGGGAGAACATACAAACTCCTTGCAGATGTTGTCCAGGGTGGGATTAGAACCCAGGACTCCAGCGCTGCAAGGCTGCAGTGCTGACCACTGAGCCACCGTGATGCCCTCTATTCAACTACCTAAGATATATGTACCTATCAAACTATCTGCCCAACTAATGATTTAATATACATAACTATATAATCAATATATACCTACCTAAAATATATCTATGTAATGTCTATATAGCCAAGATATACTTAACATCTATCGACCTACAGATATCTATTTAACTATCAACCTAACAAACATACATACGTGGTCAAAATTGTTGGTACCCCTCGTTTAATGACAGAAAAACCCACAATGGTCACAGAAATAACTTGAATCTCTCAAAAGTAATAAATAAAAGATCTATGAAAATGAACAAATGAAGGACAGACATTGCTTTTCAACCATGCTTCCACAGAATAAAAAATAAAAATAAAACTCATAAAATAGGCCTGGACAGAAATGATGGTACCCTTAACTTATTTTGTTACTCAACCTTTTGAAGCAATCATTGCAATCAAACGATTCCTGTAACTGTCAATAAGATTTCTGCACCCCTCGACGGGTATTTTGGCCCACTCCTCAAGAGCAAACTACTCCAGTTGTCTCGTGCTTGAAGGTTGCCTTTTCCAAATGGCATGTTTCCGCTCTTTCCAAAGATGCTCAATTGGATTTTGGTCAGGGCTCATAGCAGGCCACTTCAGAATAGTCAATGTTTTCTTCTTCGCCATGCTTGGGTGTTTTTAGCTGTGTGTTTTGGGTCATTATCCTGTTGCAAGACCCATGACCTGTGACTAATTCCAAGCTTTCTGACACTGGGCAGCCTCCTCCATGTTTCACAGTAGGGACAGTTCTTTTCTTGATAGCTTCATTTTTCCATCTGTAAACATAGAGCTGGTGTGCAATGCCAAAAAGTTCCATTTTTGTCTCATCTGTCCATAGGACATTCTCCCCGAAGCCTTGTGGGTTGTCACCATGTAGTTTGGCAAATTTCAGTCCACTTTGGCTCATACAACAACGGATGGTGCGATCTGACACAGATGTTTCTTGAGCTTGAACTTCACCTTCAATCTGTTTATAAGTTTTTCTGGGCTCTTTTGTTAACATTCGTATTATTCATCTCTTTGATTTTTCATTATTTTACTCCTGCGGCCAGGTCCAAGGAGGTTGGCTACAGTCCCATGGATCTTAAAATTCTGAATAATATGTGCAACTGTAGTCCAGGAACATCAAGCTACTTGGAGATGGTCTTATAACTTTTATCTTTAACATGTTTGTCTATAATTTTCTTTTAATCTCCTGAGACAACTGTTTGCTTCGCTTCCTCTGGTCCATGTTAAGTGTGAAACACACCATCTCACCAAACAGCACAGTGAGTATCTGTAGCCCTATATACAGGCCCACTGTGATGCTAGTTAGTGGAACCACCTTTATTTAACATGTCCCTTTTATCACATTTTCAGGGGTACCATCATTTCTGTCCAGGCCTATTTCATGAGTTTTATTTTATTTTTTAAATTCTATGGAAGCATGGTTGAAAAAGCAATGTCTAACTTTAATTTGTTAATTTTCATAGATCTTTTATTTATTATTACTTTTGTCATATTCAAGTTTTTCTGTGACCATTGTGGGTTTTTCTGTCATTAAACGAGGGGTACCAACAATTTTGACCACGTGTGTAACTATATACTCAATACCCTATGTAGTGCAGCGCTTACTGCATGTGTTAGGGGACACTCGCTTAGCAATGGGATGAAGGCACACAGGCACGTTTTCTCACAAAAGAGTCTATGCGGTTTATTATGCAACTCAAACCACTGAAGGCCATATTACATGTCACAGACCGCACATAGTCCATAGCACTTCATAGTATACGGCTTTGAATCACGCTCCCTAAACACGCAGGACTTTGTGCAGTTACCGTGGGCGACGCCCGCCGAACAGTTCAATAACCTCCATGGAACACAACAAGCACCAACAGTCTGTTCCAATGGCATATAATTGTCTGCCCTTATTTTAACCCCCTTGTCTGGAGTTACCTTAAAGGAGCTCCTGCTCCACACGCTGACTCGTCAGTCCTGGCTTCTATGGAAGCTATCTTCCTGGGATCACCGTCTCATCTGATGCCTTGGGACAAGGGCATTCCCGACAGTCCAGACCCTCAAAAGGGCCATAGCTTCCCCAACGCAGAACCGTCTCAGACTCTGCGAGTACATGGTCTCACCCTGTGCTACTTAGGAATCCATTCCACCCTCAGGACCTTCCAACAGTGACCATACAGATCCACGGCCTCACCATGTGCTCTTCAGGAAGTCCATCCACTCACAGGACCTTCCAACACCCAGGCCTGTCCTCTCTCAGGACCTTACAACACAGAGGATGTAACCCAAACCAAGGTCACATTATGTAGCTGAAACCACCCTCATGGGTGGAAGGGGTGTGTGGTTAGCCAGTCTCACCCAGCTCTCCAACTAACCTTGTAAGCCCTGCTAGTATAAATACAAACAAGGATTGTGGAACTACAGGTCCCAGAGCAACATTTCAGGCTTACAGCGCAGAGGATCTCCTCCTCTGCAAAACATACCGGCCATTTACAACAATGCCGGTCACGGTCTCACACCATCTACTTAATAGCCATCTAACCCATATCTAGCTAATAATAAATGTTAAATGGTTATGTACCAAAAATCTAATATATAAATCATTTACCTAGAACTATAAACCATAACTAGTAAATATATGAAAACTGACTAAACAGCAATCTAGTCTGAACTGGTGCATAACCAAAAAAGACATATAGCAAATAGATAAATGGCTGCACTCAATTTTACTGTGCTAAAGCAAGGAAATGTGCGATACATGAAATGTGAATAGCATAATCGCTTGTGAAATCTATGAAAAATCATATGAGATGCTTAGCACAAGATTTGGCCAAAAATTGTTAGCCTATAAATGCAGGCTTTACCATGTTATTAGCCATAGGTAAGTGTTCACACTAGGCAGACAGGTCAGGTACCCATCCAATCTGAGATTACCTTGACGTTTGGTGGATGGGCTCACAATTTTTGGCCACATCTTGTGCTAAGCATCTCATATGTTTTTTCATAGATTTCACAAGCCATTATGCTATTCACATTTCATGTATCGCACATTTCCTTGCTTTAGCACAGTAAAATTGAGTGCAGCCATTTATCTATTTGCTATATGTCTTTTTTGGTTATGCACCAGTTCAGACTAGATTGCTGTTCAGTCAGTTTTCCTATATTTACTATGTACTATTTTTTCTGACTTGAACGCCCTACCCTTCACCATGCTGTGATTTTAATTACATCCAAACACAGTTGGTTCCGACCTTCCTATAAATGCAGGCTTTACCATGTTATTAGCCATAGGTAAGTGTTCACACTAGGCAGTCAGGTCAGGGACCCATCCAATCTGAGAAAACCTTGACGTTTGGTGGATGGGCTCACAATTTTTGGCCAAATCTTGTGCTAAGCATCTCATATATTATTTCATAGATTTCACAAGCCATTATGCTATTCACATTTCATGTATCACACATTTCCTTGCTTTAGCACAGTAAAATTGAGTGCAGCCATTTATCTATTTGCTATAAACCATAACTATACACACAATATCTAAATACCCAATATCTATCTGCCTATATACTAAGTGTATCTATATAACATCTACTTAGAAGCCAATAATGATACAGTGCAGAACAGAAAAAAATATCAAAGTAAAAAAAACTTATTGCAAAAAACAATTATAAAGATAAAAAAGTTCATAATGGTAGTTGTCCCAACACAGACGGCACAATTGACAAGTGTTAGTGGGTGAACCAAAGTGAAAAGTACCTCTGTAGGTAATCCAAGTAAAAAGGATAAAATGTAATCAATCCATAATGACATGTGCACAATGTTAATATGTTAATAAGAATGACCCTGATGAAGCATTCATGAAACGCTTGTCAGGTGCCTTTGGTGAGTGAGCCCCTTTCACATTGGCTATCAGGATGTATACCATAATATCCTCAGATTAATTGACTTTTTACTTTAATACAATTTCCCCTGGCATGCCAATCTTATTTCTATTGTAAATACCATTATAAATGGATTAAGTTTTTATCCTTTGCACTAGAATTTTAAACTTCCAGAGGTTCTTTTCCCTTTGGTTCACCCACCAACTCATGTCAATTGTGGCCACTGTGTTAGGGCAATTACCATTCTTAACTTTTTGGTCTTTTGGTTTTTTTTGCAATTAAAGTTATTATTTTGACAATTATTTTTTCCTGCTCTGCGCTTGGTCATGATTGTATTCTGCTTTATACTAGTGCTATTGAGTTATGTTTTCAGTTTATAATATCTACCTAGCACATATTTAATATTGGTCTACTTAACCCATTCTCTACATATGATGTATGTACAGGATTGAACTGGCCCATAGAGGTACAGGGGAATCCCCCTGCAAATCAGGGCCCCCAACCTTACTGTATAGGCAGTACTTGTCATAATTCACTTGATTCACTCTTCACAAAAAAGCAGCATCTCATCATTCTTTATCCAAACTACCCAGTTTAACTACTATATAATTGTCTAAGGGTCACTTCCGTCTTTCTGTCCTTCTGTCTGTCACGGATATTCATTGGTCGCGGCCTCTGTCTGTCATGGAATCCAAGTCGCTGATTGGTCGTGGCAAAACGCGTTTCGCGTAGGCTTTATCATTCCCTCTTTCTGATAAAGCCTACGCAAAACGCGCGTCAGGGGGTTGATTCGGCACCTGACTACATTCACTATGGGTAAGATATTTAATTACTAGACATACCGCTATAACCTTTTTTTCCCCTATATGGGTGGTGGTCACTGTGACAGCCCTTGGGGGATGTACTTCTTTACGGGCATCCAATGCTTTAACTCACACTGAGGTTATGTGGATACTATTTGGATTGGGTGTCAGCCAGTTAGTATGGCTTATAGTGGATTATACTAGTACCATGGTTCTGGTCCATACAAATGTAATGGTTATACCGGGGATTTACTTATTTCTAAACTAGGGCCTTTGTCTTTAATACCATGAAATCACAAAATAACACAATAATGTAGTAATAGTATTTATAATAAAATGTACAATTTTTAAACTAACGTTTTCCTGTGTATGGAACTCCATTTTTTTCTGTGTTTGAATGTGTATCAGGAGTATTCACTTACCATCCAGTCACCTTATGGGTAAATATATGAAGCTATTTGGACATTATTTACGATTACATAGGACCCATATCTTTTCTGTGAGTTTGAGTAAATTACATATTTGGTATAGTCTACTTCAGAAATGTCCGATCAATACATAAAATAATACAATAGGTACACGGAGTAACGAGAAAAAAATTAAAAGAGGCCAGAATTACGTTTTTTTGGTCAGCACAACATTGCAATAGAATGCAATGACAGGCAATAAAAAGGTGATATACACCCCAAAATTCTACTGATAAACACTAGTGATGAGCAAGAGTACTTGTTGCGCGGGTGGTCTCTGAGTATTTGTAAGTGCTTGGAGATTTAGTTTTTGTTGACGCAGCTGCATGATTTACAGCTACTAGCCAGCATGAGTACATGTGGGGGTTGCCTGGTTGCTAGGGAATCCCCACATGTATTCAAGCTGTCTAGCAGCCGTAAATCATTCAGCTGTGGGTGATGAAAACTTGATCTTCGAACACTAACAAATACTCAGAGGTCATCCGAGCAACAAGTATACTCGCTCATCACTAATAAAAACGTCAGCCCCAGATTAAAAAAACGGAGACGCTATGGGTCTTGAAAAATTGTTTTTTTTTCTACAAAATGTTGGATTCTTTAGTACTACTTCACTAAAAACCTATACGTGTTTAGTATCTGCAAACTTGTAATAAACTGGGGAATCATAATGGCAGGTCATTTTTAGCATTTAGTGAAGATTGTAAAAAAAAAAAAAAAAACACTCCAAAATACAATTGTAGAAGTGCATTTTTTTTTTGCAATTTCACCGCAGTTGGAATTTTTTACAGTTTTACAGTACATTATATGCTAAAATCAGTGGCGTCGTTAAAAACTATAACTCAACCCACAATTTAAAAAAAGCCCTCACACAGCCATATTGACAGAAAAATAAAAAAAAGGTATGGTTTCGGGAAGAAGGGGAGCAAAAAACAAAAAAATAAATAAAATTAATGGCTCCGGGGTGAATTCCCATCTATACATATATTAACTTAAATAATATGCAGTTAACCTGTGACAGCGGCATTAGCACCATGCTGGCAGGTGTGTGTGGGGGTGCTTTATTCTCCCTCATCGGCACTCCCGCAATGTGATCGTGGGACACCAATGTGTTCCTATAACAGCCAGGGGTCTGCTGTAGACCAGTGTATCATCTTGGTGCTCCTAAGTTCCTAAGGGAACTAATAAATACAGTAACATGAAAAAGTGCTAAAAAATATGAAAAAATATAAATCGTTCACTCTCCTTTCCTCCATTAAAAATGAATACGAAAAAATACAAAAAGTGCACATTTGGTATCGCGGTGTTCATAAAAGTCCAATATATCGAAATCGAAAAATTATGCCGATTGGTTAACGGTATAACAAGAAACAAAATCAAAACCGCAGAAATGCAGTTTTCCAGCTACTAATGCAGTAACAAAAAAATGTAATAAGCTATCAAAATACTGTATTTATCCAAAATGGTATCAATAAAAACATCGGCTCAGGATGCAAAAAACAAGACCTCACACAGCCACATGTCCCAAAAATTGAAAATGTTATGGCTTTTGGAATGTGGTGATTAGGGATGGGCGGACCCTTGGAACTTCGGGTTCAGGGAAAAGAACTGTACCCAAACTCACAAAACGCAAGCCCCTAACATGGCTATCTCGACTGAAAAAAAAAAAAAAGTAATTGCTCTTGGAATAAGGGGAGGAAAAAAATGAAAACGCAAATAAAAAAAATAAAAAAAATCGCTTGGTCTTTAAGAGGTTAAGTATTTTTTTTTTTGCTCATTCTTTAGCAAAAAAAAATATACAAAAGACATTTAAAACAAATTTCAATTAAATCCCACCACATGACATATTGCTTTAGTTATAAAATCTATTCCAAATGTAACAATGTAATTTTTTTTCATACATTGCAAAATATAAAAACACTTATGTGAATGCTAATTTAGGGAACCTTTCTTACATCTGTCTGAGCAATGGGATCAGTAAACTTACACACACGACAATAGGGTGCGGAGTAATAATGGCTCGAATACAAGTGTTAGGTTCCCAATTGTTTGCTTTGAAAATGCACAGACAAATTGTTCTCTATGGTTAGGACATGTTGAGAGGGAAAACAGCCTGTTGTAACAACTGCAACTTGAGAGGAAATGTTCCTAAATGGTTCGCTGGTCTAGTGTCACTTGTCTGGCAATGTATCCTGCACTTCAAGCTCACTGCCAATACATCTGTATCCAAGGAGATGAATACATTACCCCTATGGCAGGTTTGGCGAACACTCATCCAGCACTACAATATTGTTCTTTTAGGTGACATTAGTTTACAGAGGAAGCGCCTTTTCCATTAAATGCCATGTAACTTATCAGCCCTGTGATGCACACAGCAATCAAATAATCATGTAACAAAGGACTATATCAACCCTGATATTTATCTTGGATGGTTTCATGATGGCTCAGAAACAAGCCAATGTAGAAGTTCTCCGTGATCCCGGAAACACTGCTTGGCATGTAGCTCAGCAGGAGATCATTGTAGTGATATGGCCCTCTATAGATGACAAGCTAGGAATGTATGCCAAGAAGCATATAGACTAGGGATGAGCTAATATATACAACACGTACAGATATACAGGACCAACTAAGCAAACATCCAGCTCCCCATTTAAGAGTAATTGCCGTGAATAATCCTTAATGGTTGACTCATCTGAAGACACTTTCTATATTCAATTACACACAAATAAGTATTTTATGCAAGACTCAGGAGGGAACCCTACCTACTGTGGAAAATTCCTAAAAATACTGTGAAGAACTTAGATTGTAAGCCCCAATGGGGACAATGATGACAATGTCTGATGGTGCTATAAAAGCAAGCAGAATAGGCTGATCTACAACAAGTCTTTAAACTGCCTAATGTGAAGGCTTCTTGAAGGCAAGTTTAGTTTCAACAATCAGCACACTCCAGCTCCTGAGTATTCAGCAATCAGAAGACATGTACATATACAGATCAATGATTATCGAGCTGCAAATGTATTAGCATGGCACTACTGAGACATACTCTAGAAAACCTTTTAACACTTCAAGTATAATAGACCCTAATTGGTAGTCTTACCTGTATTTTTTAGGGTATGTGCACACGTTGCACATTCCATTGCGGATCTTTCTGCGTGGATTCTGCAGAATCCGCAGGTAAAACACCCTGCGTTTTACCTGCGGATTTTGTGCAGATTTCGCCTGCGTTTTTACACCTGCGGATTCCTGTAAAGGAATAGGTGTAAAACGCTGCAGGATCCGCACAAAGAATTGACATGCCGCAGAAAATAAACCATAGCGTTTCTGTGTGGAATTTTCCGGAGCATGTGCACTGCGGATTTGGTTTTCCATAGGTTTACATGGTACTGTACAACACATGGAAAACTGCTGCGGATCAGCAGGTCCAAATTCGCTGCGGATCTGGCACACAAGTTCCACTTACTGTGATCTTTGTAGTAAGAATTATCTAGGTACTGCACTGCCAGAACCCTCCACCTCAATGACGCACTATAAATCTACAGCACATTCATCGGTGGCTATGGATATTCCTGCACTGTGCGGACCCCAATACAGTGGCATGTAAAAGTTTGGGTACCCCTAGTCAAAATTACTAAAAGGAGAATGGGCCAATGCAAAGTGTGGACAGCCTTGGAGGAGATGTGTGTGCTCAGATAACTTTGACGGAGATTTCAGATCTTAGTTAGCCTGGTAGGGTTATGGCTTATTCACCATCATTGTTGGTAAAGGCCAGGTGATGCAAATTTCCCAGCTGTATAAAAACGCAGCAACCTCTAACCTTGTGCCAAAACCAGCAGCCATGGGTTATTCTAAGCAGCTGCCTAGCACTCTGAAAATGAAAATGGTGGAGGCCCGCAAAGTAAAAAGACAGCACTGCGTTTTCAAGTTGCCCTTTCCTTAGTTCGGAATGTAATTAAGAAATGACAGATAACAGGAACAGTGGAGATCAAGATAAGGTCTGGAAGACCAAGCAAAATTTCAGTGAGAGCTGCTCGTAGGATTGCTAGAGGGGCAAATCAGAATACCCGCTGGACTGCAAAAGACTTTCAGCAAGATTTAGCAGACTCCGGAGTTGTGGTACATTGTTCTGTAGTTCAGAGACACCATATTTCCTTTCATCAGAAGAAAACCTCTCCTGGGTCCTCACCATGAAATTCAGCATCAAAAGTATGCAAAAGAACATCTAAACAAGTCTGATGCATTTTGGAAACCAGTCCTGTGGACCGATGAGGTTAAAATAGAACTCTCTGGCCACAATGATCAAAAGGTATGTGTGGAAAAAAGGCGCAAGCTAAAGGTTTTACAATGACCTTGATAAGTATCCTGATCTGATCATTGAAAATCTGTGGCTAGACCTCAACATAGCAGAACAATTTTCTTTTAAGCAAAAGATATTTTTACCTGAATATTCAAGTGTTTTGCTTGTTCCTGGGGTGATCAACCTGTTTACACTGCACACTTATCGGAAAAGAGATCTATCTAGAAAACACAGACCTGGAAGCTCAGGCAATGGGAAAATTTTGGCAAGTCACTTGCTTTAACAATGAAATTTCCTCTTTAAATACAAAATGTGCATCTTACAACCTTTTTCTCAAGACACATTGTGTTGTGTAGGTATTTTCCAGACATACATTCCAATAAGAACACATTCTTTTTACATGGTGGGAAATTCTTTTACCTATATTTGTTGTAAAATGGCTTTCACAGTTAGTTTTTCTCCTCAACAAAACACAAAAAGCATTAGATAGAAAGCTTTTTGTTTTGTAGTATTTTACCCATAGAGGTCGCTATAGGATTTGAAACACCAGAAAACAAAATTTAAAAAAAATAAAACCTACAAAAAATGTAAAAAAACCCCACTGAAAAATGCTTATTATGTACTATAAATAAATATATTGTGGTATCATGTTAGCCAAAAAAATCAACGTAAATACTTAAATGCCCAAAAATGACAATAGTATTCTAGGAGTGATGTCTTTATTGGCAAACCAGAAGCATTGTGTTTGCAGCTTTCAGAGCACAGAGGCTACTTCTTCAGGTAGGGTTACAAATTAATGAGACTGTGCTTTTGTCTTAGTAATTCATTTTTAAACCTACCTGAAGAAGGAGCCACTGTGCTCTAATAAAGACATCACTCCTAGAATACTTTTGTCATTTTTGGGCATGAAAGTATTTACATGAAAAATGCTTGAAATTCATGGTACTTTTTGACTAGAATTTAAAACTGCTAAAAAAAAGTTGTAAAGAAGGCCTACAGCGCACAACTCTGCAATACATTGCATTATTCATCAACATATTTTCACTTGAGAAACGTATAAATATTGCATATTATAACATGCAGCACCGATATAACCGGTTCACATTAACCCGCATACAACCCAGTTACAATCTAATAAGCCAAGAATATATACCTGCAAACACTAAGTCCTTTTAGCATGTCTTGTCAAAGTTGCTAGCAGCAGAGTTCCTCAAGATTTAGAATAAGGTCAAATGTGGCGTTCGCTACGGCCGGTTGAGAACAACAGGATCAGGTGCTGCTGAGGTTTTTAAATTGTCTACTAATTTTTAATTTTGCAGGGAAATAACATTTAGTTGCCACCTGGTCCATGGATTCAAGGCCACAATGCAAAAGCTACATCCGGTCTTACCTATAAGGTACACTTAGACCAGAAGATAATTGTGCAGGCAGTTAACTATACGAACGCAATTAATGATCTATACTCGATAATAGACAAGCATAGATACTTCACAATAATTGCGTAAAAAAAAGGGTCCATTTTCAATTGCTAAAACTGCTCAATTGGATGTTATTCACACACAAAACGATATGTGTGGAAAGGCATTGAAAACATCGTAATGTCAGTGTAGCCCTGGAACTTACAAGTGAGACCATGAAAATGCCGGGTCCAAAAGTGATACCTGGGAATCCCATCTTCAACGGTTATGCAAAAATTTAATAATTCTCCCCAATTTATATTTTTTCCTTCAATTTACGTTGCATGTACATTAATTTCATGCGCAAACAACAAGCGTTTTTTGAAATATGGTTTGGTCGCTTTCCCATTTACATTATATGATTGCGCCCGATTTACCGTAAGCATTCGGATCTGAACGATCTTCAGCTTGTCTAAATAGGATTTAGCTTGCTATATGTAAACTGGGATTATACCAGCTCCCTATATTTAAAAATTGGTATCCAATGCTCCAGATTAATCAGTCACCATAAAATCCAGAAAAAAGTACAGACAACACCAAAGCGTTTCCGATGCAAACTGGATTCTTATAAAATTATGTCGGCTTTCTTTGATGGTTCAGTTCTGATTTCATGTTTAATTAACTGTAAAGAAGATTGTTGATGAGCAGCGTATGCTTTCCACAATACATGACTAGCCTCGGAGAAAGTGGTGTTATATATAGCAAACACGGTGGCTGTTTTCTAGGTTTCTTAAAACGAAAGTCCAGCTTAGACATTGAGAAAAAAAAAATACAAAACTTTTCTCTTTGTCTATAGTAAAAAGGAAATAGTCACAGACTTTCAAGCCCTCATTGGATAATGTTTGTTTTCACTGCTTATGCCGTGTCTGAAATTTGCATAGCGTACGAGTTACTTGTCTGGAACGAGTGCCAGAAATCTGCAGCTACAACAATGGTCAGACAGACTCTCCCAGGCCCCTGACCTACCAATTTCTAGGCATTTCCTCTAATAGTTCACATTGTACCAGACCTCAGTCTGAGAACGAGAAACGAGAGCTGCATAGTGGCTGATTTATTTATCATTACTGGATCTTTTACTAGTTTTAACAGAGGAGAAAAACTTTGTTTAAATTCCACCGAGTGTAATTAATGGTTATTGAGACGTAAATGAAGAACAGGTGACATTTGGAATTAGAAGATAAATGATCCAGTGTTTTAGTGTGATAATGGGTTAGTAATTGCAATAAAGCTAAGGAATATTGAACCCCATCATAATGCTAGATCATGTCCTGAGCACAAAGGCCTCTGTGTGAGAGCTACTCAGCCGTTTACCTCCTTATACAGCTGCAGAGCGGATTTGGTCCATTTATTCCCTGATGGACTGCACAGCTCAGGCAAAAGTTCACCAATTCTCACCTTCCTGTTCACATGCTGAACCACATGACCCATGACACGGCGGGCCACAATCTCAGATACAATCACTGCAACCTCTTGGCTATCTTTTAACCGCATTAGATAGGTCACATATTTGAAGAATTGGACAGGCTTTTCCCAATAACTTTTTGCTTTCTTGCTGGATTAAGAAAAAAACATGAACTTTCTGCTACCTTTTGCGTCAAGGTTAATTGTTTATTTTACATTCACGTCAAAATCACACTCATCAGGGAAAGACAAAATCTATTATGGGTCGTTCCAAGGTGGTAGAATTTCTATAGCTCTAGATTGGGTAGCCCCTGCAGCCTGCACATGGGATATATTGCAAACCCTATTGAGACGTAAATGGTGAATCGCTGATATTTCTAGGCAAGTCACTGCATTGATAAAAATTTCTCCCGTTGCCTTTGCAAACAGACGTGTACAACTTTGTACATAAATGGAGAAGAGATCATGTAACTGAAAATTGGAATAGGAGAGGAAATAAATATTTATAAAACATTCACATTTTATGTACTTTTTAATTACATGATTAAATTTAAACCCTTCACGCTGCGGCCAATTTTCGTTTTTGCGTTTCTATTTTTTCCTCCCCTTCTTCCCAGAGCCATAACTCATTTTTCTGTCCATACAGACATATGAAAGCTTGTTTTTTTGCGGAACGAGTTGTGCTTTTGAATGACACCATTTCATTTTACCATAAAATGTACTGGAAAACGGGAAAACAATTCCAGGTGTGGTGAAATTGTGAATAAAATACATTTCTGACATTGTTTTTGGGAATTGTATTTAAGGTGTACATTACGACAATACCCAACATGTCCATTTTTAAAAAACATTTTAGTGGGCAAAAAAAAAAAGCAAAAAAACATACGTTTGCAAAAACTAAAGTTTTGGGCTATGTCAACATATTCCGAGACCCTTAATTTTATTTTACGACCAATCGAGCTGTGTAATGGCTTATTTTTTGAGGAACAATGTTGTTATTAGCACCATTTTGGGATAGATGTGACTGATTGCTGGTTACGATCATGAAAATTATTTTTAAATTTTGAGAGATTGGACATTTCTGAAACGGCAATTACACTTTTTTTTTATTTTTTAATATCTATTATCAATGGGGGTGATCTGATCTTTACTTTTTCATTATTTTTTTCCGATTTTTTCCAAACAGTTTTCTTTTACTTTTTATTGTTTTTGTTAGCCCCCTTAGGGGACTTGAAGATGCGATCGTCCAATCGCTTGTGCTATATACAGCAATGCCACGACCCGAGATCAGGTCATGGGTATGCACAGATTGACAGCGGCATTTAGCAAGTTAATAATTGTGGGCAGATCACTGCTCCACCTGCGATTATTAGTGGCAGGTCCTGGCTGTAATACACAGCCATCACCTCCCGGGTCTGGGTCGGGCTCACTACGCGAGACTGCTCCATAAACCAGCTTCCGACATATGCCGTACATGTATGACGGATGTCGTGAAGTAGTTAAAGTGGAGATTTCCTTTAAAGTGAACCGGTCACCATTTTTTTTTACATATGAAAGCAGTGGTGTTTTTACACCTCTAAATATTGCACCTTTTTTTGTAGATATCCAATGTAATAGTCATGAGAAATCTAGTGTAAAAATTATATGCAAATCAGAGAAGAAGTGCATTGAGGGCGTGGTAATGTACTTGGGAGAAACGGTTTAAGTGCATTGACACACCCCCAGTGCACTTCTAGTCTGATCTACATATGCCTTCTTCACTAGGCTGGTACATTGGATGTCTACAGAAAAAAGGTGCCTTTTTTATGGGGGTTCAAGCACCTATACAGCCATATTGCCATCTCTGTATGTAAAAACATCACAGATTTCTTTTAAGACATTTGCCTTTCTTTAAGACTCTTCATATATCCATCTGTCTTATTTAACATCAATTACATTTTTGTGAGTAATAACTGTACAGTTATACAGAGAAAAACACTCAATTGAGATGCACAAGGGAAATATGCCAGGTTAATACGTTCTGTCAAGCTACGTGACTAAGACACCTGCTTTGCAAGTCTTACCTATGTCTTCTGCCAAAAAAAAAAAAAAAGGAAAAAAAAAAAAAAAAAAATCCCCTTACATGCCCATTCAAGTGATAAAGGCTATTTCAACACAGAATTGAAAATCCCAAGGCTTTGCTCTAATATATATGAGGGAAACACCCACTGCCTGAGACATTCGCATGCATTTCACACCTGGACTAGTGAAGGAGAAAAACCTCAAGTGGATTAATAAACACTGAATCCATTTTCCGTAGACTTCTGTCCTCAGACATTTTAGTGCAAGGAGAGACTCCTGTAACTTCCCTTTCTTCCGCTCAGCATCCAGTCCAGGAAAACTTATTAACTGTGTTATCAACCATGACAAACATGTCTCGTTAATCAAACTTCTGTTTAACTGCCTTTATCTCAGGCGCTTTCCCTGTGCTTCTGTACTACAAGGAGGGGAGCCTCTTCACACCTTCCTCTACTGCTCCAAAACTGCCCCAAAATATCACACGTACCATTATATAAAAGGGGAATTTGTATATCAGAACTTCATTGTAAAGTGCTGCAGAATATTTTGGCGCTATTTAAAATTATTATTATATCAGGGCAACGCCGAGGATTCTGACAAGACAAAATAACAGATTATATTACCAGCTAGGGACAATTACGTAAAATTATTACATAATAAGGTAAGTGCAGAGTTTCTACTAGAATTATTTTGAGGGTATTTTTTTTTTAAATTGTTTAATGAAAAAAGAAAAGTCAGATAAAAAAAAAACTTTAAAAAGTTGCAAATGATGAATCAGACAAAAACTTCTAGAAATCGCAAACACCACTTGCAGAGATTAAAAAAACAAAAAAAACAATAGGCAAACACATAAAACAGACTTATAAAGGTGTTAATGGTGAGCGGCTTTTGGTGTAAACAAACGCACAAAACACCAAAAAAAATACAAAAGTTGGTCAAATGCAACAAGGGTAAATTTTTAACAAGAATACAAACTAAGAAATATTGATCCACTCAGGATTGCCCAAAAATACCATTCAGGTGTTTAATGAGTAATCCATCTTTGGGAAAGCTAGATAACACGCGGTATGACAACTACTACAGCTTCCATAAGATTTATCACTCATTCTCCATCCTTGTTCGAATGAGAACTTGATGTAAGTAGGAACCAGAAAGGCTTAAAGAGGATCTGTCATCAGGTTACACTATACAAATGCATTTTTACCTGATCAGGTTGTGGTACTTAGTTCAAAAATCCGTGCCAGACTATCCGTGTAATAATGATATTACAGCAGTTTTATTAGTGCTAGGATAGGATTTTACAGTCATTCTATTGTGGATTTCTAAATTAAAGCACCACTCCAGCGGGTTTTTTTTTTTTTTTTTTTTTTTAACTACAGTAAGTAGAACTTTCTCCACGGCGTCTCCAGACCCTGTCACATGTGCTCAGTGTGAACCTGCTCTCATCAGTGAAGCGCACAGGGAACCAATGATAAATCTGCCAATCTTGGTGTTGTCTGGCAAATACCAATCGCCCTACACGGTTTTGTTGGTCTGTAAGCACAACACCCACTTGTCGACATCGGGCCCTCATACCAACCTCATGGAGTCGGCTTCTGATAGTTTGAGCAGACACATGGATGTTAGTGGCTTGCTGGAGGTCATTTTGCAGGGCTCTGGCACTGCTCCTACTGTTTTCTCCTTGCACAAAGGAGGAGGTAGCGGTCCTGCTGCTGGGTTGCCTACGGACTCCTACACATCGATGTGCCATCCTAGAGGGGCTGCACTACATGAGCAATTTCTGTGGGTTGTAGACAATGCCTCTTGCTACTGTACAGTACCTCTAGGAAGGAGAACAATGACAAAATGCATAAGTGACCAAAACAATAGCCAGAAAGGATAACAGAAAAATGGTCTGTGGTCACCCCTGTTGTGAATTCCGCTCTTGGGCTCCCTCCGGTGGTTATAAGTAGCATTTTTGTGAATTCTGCTCTTGGGCTCCCTCCTGTGGTTTTGAGTGGTATGGCTGCTTCTTGGATTTAGCATCAGCAGCTGTTCTCACTGATTGTCTTTCTGGCTCGGCTATATTAGTCTGGCCTTATCCCTAATTCAATGCCAGTTGTCAATTGTTGAGCTTGGAGTCATGGCTCTCTGAGGATTTCCCTGCCACTCTGACCATTTCAGCAAAGCTAAGTCCTTGCTTGTCTTTTTGCAGTTCACTTGTTGTGGACTTTGTTGTTTGGCATTTTCTATGTTTTGCTCATTTGTCCAGCTTATCAGTATGGATCTATTTAGCTAAGCTGGAAGCTCTGGGCAGCAGAGTTTGCCCTCCACACCTTTAGTCAGATGTGGAGATTTTTGCATTTCTCTGCGGTGGACTTTTTCTAGTTTTTATTACTGACTGCACAGTTTTCTGTTCTGTACTAATTCTGTCTAGCTAGTAGTGGCCTCCTTTGCTAAATCTTGTTTCATACTACGCATGTCATTTCCTTCTCCTCTCACAGTCATTATTTGTGGGGGGCTGTCCTATCCTTTGGGGATTTTCTCTGAGGCAAGATAGCTTTCCTGTTTCTACCTTTAGGGGTAGCTAGTTCTCCGGCTGTGACGAGGTGTCCAGGGAGTGACAGGAACATCCCACGGCTACTGCTAGTGTCTGTGTTAAGATTAGGAACTGCGGTCGGTATAGTTACCACCTGCTCAGAGCTAGTCGCATGTCGCTCCTTAATCACCAGACCATAACACACCCCCTGCAGAACCACTCCTTTATAGGGGTTGTTTAGCTATTGTTTATTATTTCTACTGGTTGTCTTTTCCATTTGCACAACAGCAGGATAAATGGATTCACAGTGTTGCTTCATATCTGGACAGGTTGATTTCAAAGAAGGGTGATTGACTTGGACTTGCATTGTGTTTAAGTGTTTTCTTTATTTTTTTGAGCAGTGTAATTTGAAAGATGAGCACTATATTAGTGTAGCTCAGGCATAAAATGCTCACTGGCATTTTGGCATGAATTTTCACAGTACACACATCAGCCTTATAGTCTCTAAATAGATTTATTTGAAAGGAACCTGACAGCTGATAAATGTTTTCTGATCCATGGGCAGCAAGAATCAGAAACTGGTTTTATGATTTCAGCCAGGTATGTTTGGAAAGCCGCTGGGGACCAAGTCGCATAGGAGACTAGTTAGAATCTGCACCCTGGCGGCTTCTTCTCATCCACTACCTTAGAGTGAAAGGTTTCTCCATATACACTCACCTATCAGTCACTGGGAAGCTGCAAAGGACATGACTTTCCGATTAGTCTCCTGTGCAGCTTAGTCTGGCTTTTGAAGTCATGTTTCCTTTAATAATATATGCATCTTGTATAATAAAATCTGGTGACCGATGCGCCATAGATTTATTCCTCACATTCTCTTTGTAGTTCCTGTTACTGTTGTTTAAGTCTCTTTTCGTTAGTTATTTGACAAATGGACGGTACAGTCATCAAACTACTGAACTGATGTAAATTTTCCTACACGAGCACGTCCTGTATACCAACAAACACTTTCACTTGGAAAAGAGGCCTCTTGATTTATGAACGCTTCCTGGACTTGATTTTGCCAAGAAGGGAATCCAAACATCATTTTGCCGCTGCAGATCTGATATGTCAGTGTGAAAAAAAACAGCTTTAAGAGTGAAGAACGAGTACAATTAGAAACTCTAATCAAGATTAGTTCCTCTTTGGATTGGTGAAGCAACGTAAGGGTACCTTTACACAGTGCAATTTTGATCGCTACGACGACACGATTCGTGACGTTGCAGCGTCGTATGATTATCGCTCCAGCGTCGTAGACTGCGGTCACACGTTGCAATACACAGCGCTGGAGCGATAATTTCATGACGTATTTGCGATGTAGAAGCCGTTGGTTACTGTGCGCACATCGTATACAACCTGTGTCACACGATGCAATCATGCCGCCACAGCGGGACACTAGACGACGAAAGAAAGTTTCAAACGATCTGCTACGACGTACGATTCTCAGCGGGGATCCGGATCGCAGTAGCGTGTCAGACACAACGATATCGTAAATGCATCGCTGGAACGTCACAAATCGTGCCGTCGTAGCGATCAAAATTGCACTGTGTAAAGGTACCCTAATACACAGGATGCAGAGTGCGTAATCCCAAACCAGATTATGATAGTATGGCAAGCATGATAAGCAGAAGGTCACAGAGCTCATAACACACAGGCTCCATTTAGATCCACCCAGACAGCGCTACAAGCCAACAAAGCTGAAAGATTGGGAACACACATTCCACGCACTAAAGTAAAAAATGCAATCTGAATAAACCACCGCCGTTTCCTATTACCTAATATTTATAGTCACTGAAAACAAAAATACAATTATTGTTCCCATAAGCTCTCAGGCTTTGATTTAGTAGGCACTGTGCTCCGCTCCCCCACACACTGATTATCTGGCAACTAAATGGAGGGTTTTTTTTCAAGTAAATGTTTTTATTTAAGCAAATGTAATAGTTAAAAATAGCAGAAATAAGCGGGCCATGCTGCTGCCTGGTGTACTGTACAGCCACGGTTATAAATCACACATGTTCTGCGATGTCAGAGGGATGAATGAATTACAGCAAGTGCAGATAACATTCATGGATTTCCTTTCTCCAGTCACTAAAGAAATAGATTTTAAGAATAAATGGAATAATTCAAAGGAGTTGTAAACAGAATATACAGTGCAACTTACAATACAGGTTAGATACCAAAGTCAGGTCCCAGGTGAAAAGATGATCAATTATTATTATTCAGTTGTACTCAGTACAAGCAACTAAAACAGGTGAGATATGAAACTTTTACGTTGTGAGAAAATAACCATTGTTTCCCATATTGCAATATATTCTCCATCGGAAGTTCTCGACACGTTGGGTTATCTGTCTATGTAATGCGGATTGCAAAAGAAGAAAAATTAGATTGCTCATTGACAAAATAATTTTGGACCTCAAAAGAAACATACGTCCTATCATCCACTTACATATGACCCTCACAGGGGTCTATCCCGGCCGGCGTGCAAAGCAGAAGAGCCTCTAATGGCGCTCTACCAGGAAAATGTCAATGTATTACAGGGATGGCCATTAGTCTAAATAGCAGCATTTAATACACTTTCCCTCCTGCAGCTGAGAAGATATAGATCACAGTTACTATTCCCCGGCAAAATCAGATGTTTGTCAGGTGTACTAAAAGCTGAGCCTTCAGTATAAAGGGGGGATGCAAACAAGAGTCTGAAAAATTATCAGAGTCTCATCCAGAATACTTGGCCGAATTTTTACTAATCTTTATCAGATTTTTATCCATGTGCCATCTGTGCTTTTACATCCGTGCAACATGATCAAGTACAGTTTTCTAGGTATAATAGATGTTACTTGGACATTCTGTATGGGATCAGAATTTTTTTATTTTTTTTACACACCCATAGACATGAATAGGCGAGTCTCATCCTTGACCCTGAAGAGCATAGTGCATGCTGAAATGTGTTTCTCACAAACGATCAAGCCCATGTAATAATTCATTCACCTGAACAGTCCTACTGAATAACATGTGTTAGCCTGCTGTCAATGTGCCATTTGCTTAAAAAAAAAAAAAAAAAAAAAAAATCAGACAGCACACGTCCGATTTATACGCTCATTTTGCATGAGCCCTATAAATTTCATCTTTGAAAGGCCAAGTTCCCACAAGTCTATGAAAAATCGTCACATTTTTATCAAGAAAAAAATAACATTTTGTATTGTCAATTGTATGTAATGTGACAAATGCAGTATTCTATGTTAATTGCATTGGATTCTTTAAAACCAGATGCCACATGGATTGCACCCTTACTACATACCTTTTTTTTTTTTTTAGCACCCAAGTCTGATCCCCAAAAAAAAACAGGTCAGATTAGCACATGCTGAGATTTTTTTCACTCACTTGGTCCGTGTTAAAAAACTCTTTCATGTGAACATACATACCTCACACATGTAAAGAGCCATGGAATAAATGGCACTATAATAATAAATAATAATACCTATTTACTAATCTTTTTCACAGATACAGCACTCTGATTGAAATTACGGTTGTGTGAACGTAGCCCAAGAGAAACTCTGGAAATAATATTACACATTAGATGTGCAGCTCTATGGTTTTAAATATTTTTGTACAAATGTATTATACACTTGTCGAAAACCATTTTATTTTGTTATCTTGTTGAAAAGTAACTTTGTTTTTACTTAATCAGTAGTACAAATGAAAATAAGCAACTTTGCAATATATATTAGAAAATGTTGCTTCTTTCTCTGCCAAAATTGATTAATCATTATCAAAATTCTCAATTCTTTTGTTAAATCTGTATTCACTGAAGACAGATTTCCCACTACTGAGATAGGAGATGGCTACTGATGAGATTCTATGTAAGTAGAATGGAGAGGAGGACGGACGAGCACATAATCTATCTGGGGCACCCATGGACTGCACATGGACCCATGCCAGCACACAAGAAGGAATTCTCAGGCAGAATGAGGATGGGCACACTGAGTCAGTCACATCTTCAATTTTTGGCCCAATTTTCATTACGCCCATCTGAACCCGATTTAAAGAAAAAGATAGGGAAGGGAAGAGGTGATGTTTGGAGGTTGCTTTTATGTACAGCACGTATCGGAATGGTACAATCATATTTTCCTTGTACTGCCCTTTTCTGCTCTCTCTATAGATTTATAGGCAGAAGGTGTAATTGTGTTACTAAATAAGGGACTGTGGATCTTGGTAATGTGTTGTGATCTTCCGCAACCACTGAAACTGGGACCACCAGAGAAATGAAAGGCTTCAGCCTCCATAAATGACAGTGGTCACACTGTGCATGATAATGTATCTAATGTTTGTATGACACTGCTCCAGTTCTGGTTAATCACATCCACAACAAAGACATCTTTATGTAGTTGTCGATTAGGGCAGGATTGCTTTCTTTACCTACAAGTGTACAATTAAATGTAATTACAAGCATCTTTGTACCGAGAATAAAGGATTGTTGAAATTCATCAGAGTTTATTAAGGTTACTGACAAAACATTAATTCATTTTAATTAATACATTAGTGCCGCTTATCTATTTTTGTGAATCAGACCTTCCCACCATTGATGAGATGTGTGCTCCGTGAGCTCTTGGCTTCTACTTGGAAATACTGTGTCCTGGCATAATATTTTCCTTTGGTGTTCCAGCATTCCCAAAAATATATGATGAAAACAACTGGTATGAGATTGGGTTATAAAAAAAATTACCAAACCCCCCCCCCCATGTAAAAACACTTCATAGATTGGTTGTATGATATGTAATCAAGGAGAAGGGTAAATGTATCGAAATTGTCAAGATCACAAAAAAACATTGAAATGTCAGTATTCCTGCCTATAGTCATTGAGATCATTATGGCGAAGGAAATTCATATAAATACACCTCTGCTAATGTTTGCTCATATATTGATACAGAGCTGGTTGTCTTATTGGGTGTCAAAACATTGTTCCATCAGTAAATGAATATATTTGTATAACGCTTTACTATGTCATATGTACACCACAAGTAACGCTGAGTTGTCAAATCATCAGTCTTGTGCTTTTTTATGTTTTTGAGCAGACAAGTATAACATGAAGGGAAAAAATGATCTAACATGTTGAGAGCAGGTCAACAGGAGATGCAAGTCGAAACACTGGTCTGGACAAATATGAAAAACAAAACCTCATATACTCTGTATAAGGGAAATAAAATACCTATTGGGGCAGCTGTGTCACTACGGTCTTAAATTTAGAAAGCATAAAAGACATAAAATAGAGACGACAGGCAGGAACTGCACCAAATTTGTCACAATGGTGCATACCAGAGGTGTCAAACTGCATTCCTCGAGGGCCGCCAACAGGTCATGTTTTCAGGATTTCCTTAGCATTCCACAAGGTGCTGGAATCATTCTGTGCAGGTGATTAAATTATCACCTGTGCAATACAAGGAAATCCAGAAAACATAACCTGTTGGCGGCCCTCGAGGAATGCAGTTTGACACCTCTGGTGCATACGACCATGACCCCCAATTGGGATGGGAAAATGCTAGCCTTTTATGCCAAGTGCCCTTTACAAACCAAATGGGTTGCCTCTATGGTGTGATTACTAGTGATGAGCGAATATACTCGTTACTCGAGATTTCTCGAGCACGCTCGGGGGTCCTCAGAGTATTTTTTAGTGCTCGGAGATTTAGTTTTTCTTGCCGCAGCTGAATAATTTACATCTGTTAGCCAGCATAAGTACATGTGGGGATTCCCTAACAACCAGGCAACCCCCACATGTACTTATGCTGGCTAACAGATGTAAATCATTCAGCTGTGGCAAGAAAAACAATCTCCGAGCACTAAAAAAAAAAATCGGAGGACCCCCGAGTATGCTTGAGAAATCTCGAGTAACGAGTATATTAGCTCATCACTAGTGATTACTCATGTTACTCCCTCAGTTTTCCCTTTTAAATGATGCTCAATTAGATCAACAATGTCAATTGAAGCTGGGAAAAATGAACCAATCAGTAAAGATCCAAATCATATCTTCCTAAAGAACCCCATCTCTTTAAAGTTGTGCAGCCATCTAATGAGCATGGGGGCCTTCTGATGTCAGGAGGAAAAAAGGATCAGGTATGTAGAGTTTAAAACAACCTATACTTTTATTCTCCTGGACATAAGCTGCCCCTATCAATAGTTGGCAACAGCTTATGAGTTTTCCATACAGAAAACATACATGCTCAGCTTAGAGGAGCGTGCATGTTATCAATATAGGGAGAAGAAAGCGGGGAGTGAGAAAGGGCAAGAGAAATACAGTAGTGGTAGACCGAACACTTTTACTTTAGAGCTTCTAGGCATAGTAAAAAGGTAAAATATTGAGTACTGAAACCATTTCTGAACTGTGTCTCTATCATTAGGTTTCAGATACTCTTACAAAGTTTTAAACTACTTCTTAACCCACCTTTTAGTCTCCATTTTTTCCATGAAATTAAACAAATTATCCTTTTATATAAAAGGTGGCTCAGTTTGACATTATTACTCACCACTAAACCCAATGGGTTGGGTCGAGGTTGTGGTATACAGAGTGCAGCCACTGAAATATTTGCCAGGAAAAACCTACAACCTTCCCACAAGAAACAACATCAGACTCGAAAGTCACGTGTTGGATCATTGCTACATACCAGGTCATTAGCTCGTCTCAATGCTCTTATTGATAGCACCACTACATATGACGCAACTTGTCTGGAAGAGTATTTGGCTTCTGCCGTTTGTAGCGAGCGCTACTTTCAGCCTCACCCTCTCGAGTACAATGCTGAATTATTATTAAATAAGCTATGTCCCAAGCAGGTGAGATCACTGAAATCTGTTTCAAAGTGATCCAAGAATTGATGAAATAAAAAAATTACAGGGTTCAAAGAGTACCGTAAATTAAATCAGAAAATACTATTTTCTCATAATGAAGAAAACAGCGAAGTAATACTGTAACTGGAATTGCAGTTGGCAATAAAAAAGTAAAATTGGAAAAATAAGACAGGCACTTCTGTAAATTAACCCGAGATGCCATGTTACAGCATTGGCTCATCATTCTATCAAGCCTAACAGGTCCGAGGTCTCAACTGCTCATCTTTACAGCCAGGGGTGCTATAAAAAGACATGAGGGAAGAGGAAGCATGAAACATAAAGAGGAAAGGTCACAAGGTAAAGTCAGAAAACAAATGGTGGGCAGATGCCAAAGCTAAAAAAGTTGTGTGCATCAAAGATATAGAACAGTAATGGACTGAGGATACATTGTCGACTCTAGAGGAAGAAGGAAACAGGAAATAGGACACTCACTGCGCAGGAAAGAAAGGTAATGATGACAACAGAGAGAAATGACAGAAAATCCCAGACATGAACAGACAGATGACACTGGACAGTAGAGACAGGGAATGATGGCTCTGAGTTTACATTTGAGTAGGTGATAATGTACAATGGTTTATGTAAACTTTACTGATAATCAATGCTTGTCATCATGATGCACAAGTCAGAAATAGGAAGAGGCCTTTACTGTGTGCGAGAGAATGCCTTCCAATACTATGAGAACCATCTAGAGATGTATTGTCATTGTTGGAAAGTTTATGGTTTGAAAGGGAGTGTCAGCACAGAATGACTATTAAAACCAAATAAAGGTGCTCGGGGCACTCGTGGCAGAGAATCATTTATCTACACTTTCCCACCCACTTGTTTTCCATCCATCTCCTCTCTTCTCTGGCTCCATAAAACCAAAGACATCAATCTAAGAAGATGGGATGGGGTTTGAGATAGATGGGAAAACAAGTAGGTTCTGTGCTGACAGACTCAATTTAAGGTGCTCTCACACCTTTATAACTGTTTATTTTGGGAATAACTTTCTAACCTTTCCACAGGATATGAAAGAACTTGAACACTGGAAGTCCGACTGATGGGAACCCCTATCGATCTTGAAAGCAGGACTCTGGAGCTCCTAGGGAAACTCCCATAAACAACGAATCGAGGGGAGGTTGAACATGCACACCTCGTCTCCATTCAAGACAGGGCAGCAGAACCCTATTATAAGGGTTCTAGAGCCTGGATTTCGGGATCACTGGAAATCTCAGCTGTATGATCCAAAGTAAATCAGCAATTATCCCAAATCTATTGTTTATTTTATATAGAAATAACCTTTAAATAGCAAGCAGATAGTCTTCCCAAGTCTTTCATGCACAGTCACCCTGGTTCAGTTGAGCAAGCCTACATTTTCAATAGGGAGAGTGGAGTAAGCCACTATCTCCCAGATCACAGGATTAGGCATACAAATTCAATGATTGATCTTTTTTTACCCAAATCATCTGTTAACCCCTTCCTTCCAAAGCCTGTTTTCACCTACATCACAAGGTCAAATTTTTCAAATCTCCAATGTGTCACTTTAGCCCCTTCATGATCGGAGGTATTTTTGTTTTTGCGTTTTTGTTTTTGCTCCCCTTCTTGCCAGAGTCACAACTTTTTTATTTTTTGGTGTATATGGCCATGTGAGGGCTTGTTTTTTGTGTGACGAGTTGTACTTTTTGAAGGATACCATTGGTTTTAACATATCATGTACGGTAAAACGGAAAAAATTCCAAGTGCGGTGAAATTGCAAAACAAAAGTGCAATTCCACAATTGTTTTTGTCTTGCTTTTTTTTTTTACTACGTTCAGTAAATGCTAAAACTGACCTGTCATTAGGATTCTCCAGGTCATAAAGAGTTCATAAACACCAAACACGACTAGGTTCTTTTTTATCTAAGGCTACGTTCACATTAGCGTTGTGCGACGCATGCGCATATTTAACATGGGGGCGCATGGACATGCGTTGCACTTGTGTTTTGTGACGCATGCGTCACTGCGGCGCACGGGTCAGGGCGCAGAGGACGCAGCAAGTTGCATTTTTTGTGCGTCCAAAATCAAGCAAAAAAAGGACGCATGCGTCACAAAACAATGCGTTTTGCATGCGTTGTGCGTTGCGTCGCCGATGCGTCGCCGACGCAACACACAACACCACAAATGTGAACGTAGCCTGAGTCGTGAAAGAAAATTCAAAAGTTTGTTAAAGAAAGAGAAAAAACAAAATTGCACCATGATCCGATACCATCTCCATGTTTCGTGACCTCGAGTTGGGTGAGGGCTTATTTTTTTCGCGCCGAGCTGACATTTTTAATTATACCATTTTGGTGCTGGTATGATCTTTTAATCACCTGTTATTGCATTTTAATGCAATGTTGAGGCACCAAAAAAGTAATTATGGCGTTTCGCACTACACAGTTTAGCGATGGGGTTAATTCTTTTTTTATATTGATAGATCGGGCGATTCTGAAAGTGGCAATACCAAATATGTGTATGTTTGATTGTTTTTATTGCTTTATTTTGAATGAGGCAAAAGTGGGGTGATTTGAACTTTTATATTTTTTAAATATTTTTTTAATTCTTTTTTTTTTCTTCTTTTTTACTTTTGGCATGCTTTAATAGTCTCTATGGGAGACTAGAAGCTGCCATAACCCGATCACCTCTGCTACATACAGGTGATGATCAGATCGCTGGTTGTCATGCCGACCCATCGATAACACGCGATCACGTGACGGGGGTCATCGATGGGCAGGAATTCCGGCACGCTGTTAAATGTCGCTGTCACAGTTTGAAAGCATCATTTAATGGGTTAACAGCCGTGGGAGGATCACGATTCCTCCTGCGGCTGTTAGCGGCGCATGTCAGCTGTTCAAAGCAGCTCACAGACGCACAAAGAGGACTTTGGAGGCTTCAGCAGGTAACCATCTCTGCTTTTTTCTGTGATTTTTTTGTTCAAAGAAGCTGACATGTGCTGGATAAGGTTTGTTCTCACCGCCGGAGCCCACATCAAAGGAAGAGTGTGTCCGGCATCAGGGTATTATGTTGCCTGATGTCAGAAATGGGTTAAAGCAAACCTGTCAGCAGGATTGTGCTCAGTAAACTACAGAAAGTGTCAGGTTGGTGCCGTTCTGATTCAAATGATACAGTCTTGTGATTGTTGTTTAATTTATTTTAACTTTTCAGTTAGTAAGATTCTCGTGCTCTGGGGCGGCCTGTGGGAAAATGGGGGGGGGGAGGGGGGGGGGGGAGATCTTCATGTGGTACTCTGCTAATATATTCATCCTTATGGGCTTATGACAGGTCACTGATCCCTCATTGATCTGCCCCCTATTTTATATGCTGCATATTTTGTGGGGTAAGAAAAAAAATTATATTCTGCAAAATGGTGCAGGCGGTGCCTGCGTAGTAGCATGTATCACATATGTATTGCATTATGCATATCCTATAGTAGGTTAAAAAACTATATATAGTACAACAGTGCCAACCTAACAGTGTCTGTATTTTGCAGAACACAATCCTGCTGACAGGTTCACTTTAAGGGATATCACTGGAATGCTTCTAAATATCCCTGTGATTCGGAGACTGCTTTTTCTTAACACATTGCGCTTAATGGAAGTAGTAAGTTTAGGTAACTATTAGCTGTGTTATTTATTAAAATATCTGAACTATGATGAAAATTTAGAAAAATTCCAAAATTTTGACCTCTGTGTGGTATGATTATCTGTTTTAAGTGCATAAAAATCAAAGTAATTAAAAAAGAACAAGCACCATATGTCATCAGCATCCCTCTTTACATTGCTGTCTTAGGATTTAAAAAACGTTAACTGGGTAGCATGGTGGCTCAGTGGTTAGCACTGTTGCTTTGCAGCGCTGGAGTCCTGGGATCAAATCCCACCAAGGACAACATCTGCAAGGAGTTTGTATGTTCTCTCCACGACTGCGTGGGTTTCCTCCTGTTTCCTCCAACACTCTAAAGACATACTGATAGGGAATTTAGATTTTGAGCCACATTGGGGACAGTGATGATATCTGTAAAGCACTATGTAATATGATAGTGTTGTAAGGAAAGTATAATAAACTGTTTATCAGCACTATTTGATATTATTCAATGAAATTAACAAAACCGGATGTTTTGTCAGCTGCTTCTCAAAATTTATGCAAAGTGGAAGAAAAAATTTAACAGTTTATAAAAATTCTCATGTGTATTGTATTCCCCTCCCTGTAAAAAAAAAAATATATATATATTTTGATGAAAACATTTATAATTTTTATTTAGTTTTTCACTAAAATTTTTCCTTTTCACAAGGATAACAGAATAAAATATATGCCACAATTTTTGTTCTCTTTGTTCTGAATTTCATTTATTTGAATGTGCCAGTACCCCATGTGTGGTTGGAAACTACTGTTTGCTCACTTGACAGAGCTTGTAGCAGGGGAATTAAGGGAAGGATGGATATTTGATTTTTGAACTGCAGTTTTGGCTGTAAAATAGATTGCAAAACCCATATCAAATTTGGAGTGCTTTTTAAATACCAAAACAACAAAACCTCCAAGTGACCCTATTTCGGAAACAAGACCCCTAAAGGAATTCATCTAGGGACTTGAAAATGTTGAATTCCTTTTTTTCCACAAAATTTGATTTAGCCTCAAATTTTTATTTTCCACATTGAGTAATAGGCAAAAAAGTGGACCCGATAATTTGTAATACAGCTTGTCTTGAGTACGCCAATATTCTATATTTGTTCAGAAACTATTGTTGGGGTACACTGCAAAGCCCAGAAAGGAGTGCCATTTTGGAGTGCATATTTTGCTGGAAGTGTTTACAGATGCCATGACACATCACCAGAGCCCTTGAGATGACAGAAGACCAGAAACCATTCACACGCATTTTTTTTTTTTTTTTTTTTTTTTTACATTTTTACCACAAAATTATGTTTTGGCCTCAGATTTATATAGTTCACAAGTGGCAACATTTGAAAGCAGCCCCCATAAGTGTATTGAATGACAGACAGGCTAAATGTTTTTGGGACTCGTGAACAAAATATGCCTATCCACCTTGGTTCAAATGCCAGTCTGCCCTTTCGGCAATTATGTAACATAATACATTATACTTGCATCAATTCCTGGCCCCTTATTCCTCATTTTCCATGCGCCCATTCTCTCATCAACTTCATTATCTACCTACCCTTCTACTTTTGTACTTGAACACTTAGGGGGGAGAAAAAAATTGTTTAGGCATAGCCGTATTCTCAGAGCTAAAACATTTTTCACATTTCGCCAACAGAGCTGAATGAGGGCTTGTGTTTGTAGAATGAGATGACATTTTCTGAAGTGGTTTTAGTTCCATAAAGATGCGGTACATTCTGGTATCCTCCATTTTGATACAGGAAAGAAATATATCTTGGTACCGTGTTCTGGTATCCTCCATTTTGATATGTATGATTTGTATCAAAATGGAGGATACCAGAATGTACCGCATCTTTATGGAACTAAAACCACTTCTGAACACGGTACCAAGATATATTTCTTTCCTGTATGACATTTTCTGTAATCATTTTCTTACATACATTTACTTAGTCCCACTATGGGACTTTATTATATAGTCTGACTTCAGGCCTAATATCCTGTAAACGTTATGATTTGCAGGGTATTAGGCATATCCGTGTTAGACAGGAGACCGGTTAGAACCTGGCTCTGACCTAAGCAGCCACTGTACTTGGCAAACCCAGGTGATCGATCTTTGACGTCCAGTTGCCATAACAACTATTGCCACACAGATCTCACCATGGTGGGCAATGGGTGAGAGAGGCAACCCTCTCCCTCAACGCTTTGGATGCCTCGGTCGCTATTGCCTGCGATATCTAGGGGTTAAATGGTGCCGACACAGGCCCTGGCTGTGGCTGCAGGAGCTTTGCTGTCAGTTAGGCTAGGGATGAGCAGACTTGTGGAAGCTCGGGTTCGGACAAACTTTAGTCCAAAGTTAGGTTCGGGTACCAAAACTTGACCCCGAACCATATACAAGTCAAACCTGAAGTTTGGTGCTCTAAAATGACTGTAAAGTGGTCATAGTAAGGGCTAGGGGGCTGCAAAAGGAAGCGAGATGGGGGTGAGAGCAGGGCACAGGAGATATTCTATATAAATAAAATATAAAAAAATCTTGAACCAGGAGGTGGAGATCCAAGTGGAGCAGTGTATTGGATGTGCAGTTTATTGTACTACTTAAAAAAATGGAAAAAAAAATGGCATGGGGTCCCTCCTATTTTTAATTACCAGCCAAGGGAAAGCAGACAGCTGGGAGAGCTGATCATATGCTGGGAAAGGGCCACTATCCAAGGAGCTTCCTAGCCTATTAATATCAGCCCCAGTTGTCTGCTTTGCCTTTGTTGGTTATTAAAAATGGGGGAAACCCAAAACAATGACTTGGTGGATGCAGGGGCTATTTTTAATAATTAGCTAAGGAAAAGACAGCTGGTGGCAGATATTAATAGGCTGGGAAGGTCCATGGATATTGGCCCCTTCCAAGCCTAGTAAGACCAACCCTCAGCTACCCCAGAAGTGGCACATCCATTAAATGGCACATTTAATGGATTCTGGGGCTTAGCCTCGGCTCTTCCCGATTGCCCTAATGCTGTGGCAGTCGTGGTAATAGTTTTTGGGGTTGATGTCAGCTGTGTAATATCATTTGGCATCAAGCACAGGAGTAAGTAATAGGGAGGCATCTATCAGACACCCTAATTGCTAACCTCATGTTTACAAATAAAAAAGACACAGGGAAAAAAAAAAAAAAGAAGTTTATTTGAATAAAGACTCTCCCACCCATTCCCTGGTTTACTAATTTATTATTAAAAAATAATCCCAGCAGCTCCGATGTAATCCATTGTGGTTCCCACGACATACAGCAATTCTCTCCTCCAACCTATGGAGCGTTGTTCTGACGCTCATAGGTTACTCATGGTCATGTCTAACGGGCGATGATGTCACTAACGTCATCACCCATGAGACATGACCACGAGTGACCAATGCAGCCCCTTTACAGTTAGGGTTCACTCATCCCTAAGCTAGGGACACAACAATTTTTCTCTCGTCCAAGAAAATTGTTCAGATTATGCTCATCACACTCTGATTAGCATTTGCTCAGAGGGTGATCAGAGTCTGATCGATTTTCTTGGAGCTGGAGAGAAAATAAAGTGTTTGTCCACCTTCCCCATTCAGTCTGTCTGTGAAAATCAGACAAGAACTCAGATGTAATTGGATGGTCTGACCCATAGACTTCAATGGCCAAGTGCAATCCATATATTGAAGGCAAATCGTGCATGCTCAGTCTGAGGAATTAAAACAGGCACGTGCACGGCATCATTGAACAACAAGTGGGATAAGTGCTATCCGTCAAAACATTAGATAGCACTTACCCTATTTTTACGGTCATGTGCATGAGTCTTTAGGCTGAGCTCCCGTGGTAATCACAGTAGCACATCTCCTGTGCTGGCACGATCACCTGGACATGCCAGTAAGGGTACTGTCACACTATACGATTTACCAACGATCACGACCAGCGATACGACCTGGCCGTGATCGTTGGTAAGTGGTTGTGTGGTCGCTGGGGAGCTGTCACACAGTCAGCTCTCCAGCGACCAACGATGCCGAAGGCCCCGGGTAACCAGGGTAAACATCGGGTTACTAAGCGCAGGGCCGCGCTTAGTAACCCGATGTTTACCGTGGTTACCAGCGTAAAAGTTAAAAAAAACCAAAACGTACATACTTACATTCCGGTGTCTGTCCCCCGGCGTTCTGCTTCTCTCCGCTGTGTCTGCGCCAGCCGGAAAGCAGAGCGGTGACGTCAGACGTCACCGCTGTGCTCGCTTTCCGGCTGGCCGGCGCTCACAGTGCAGAGAAGCAGAACGCCGGGGGACAGACACCGGAATGTGAGTATGTACGGTTTGTTTGTTTTTACTTTTACGCTGGTAACCACGGTAAACATCGGGTTACTAAGCGCGGCCCTGCGCTTAGTAACCCGATGTTTACCCTGGTTACAAGCGAACGCATCGCTGGATCGCTGTCACACACAACGATCCAGCGATGACAGCGGGAGATCCAGCGACGAAAGAAAGTTCCAAACGATCTGCTACGACGTACGATTCTCAGCAGGATCCCTGATCGCTGCTGCGTGTCAGACACTGCGATATCGTATGGATATCGCTGGAACGTCACGGATCGTACCGTCGTAGCGACAAAAGTGCCACTGTGTGACAGTACCCTAAGTCCATTTGCGGAAACACCAACGCAAATAGGACGTACTTGTATATACTATGCTAGGAAAGGTTTAAGGGAGAGGGTGGAGGCCTCCAATACACATAAGATAGTTGATTAGTTCAGCTAAACTCAGCAGGTTTGGCTATCTTTTCTGTAATGTCTAAAAGGGTAATTACATGGGATAAGTTCTTTGTTGTAGCTCAGTGGGGTCCCAATGGTACAGAATTATATATCTATTAAATGTGACAAAACTTCCTTACATGTAAACAAAATATATATAAAAAAAGAAAGAAAACCGCAATTGTTTTTCAAAAGTATTGTAAAAATATTTTGAGATAGTCTCTTGTTGGAGATAAAATACACACCAACCCAGCTGACCGACTTCATGACAGGTTGTGAGCAACGTGCGCCGCTGATGAGACTGAGCAAATCTATGTATATCAGTGAACAGGCGAGATAAAACAATCATTATGCTATTTACATTGATTACAAAGCCAAGGCATTTATTACGCCGTTCCAAGAGAATGTGTGAGCAATGTGAAGGGGTAACGACAGGCAAGAGAGCATAGTTGTGTGGTGGTGACAGCACGCTGTGTAAACTGGCAGCTGAGCCACTTTCTGACAATGAGAACAAATTCACAGGTGACTTCAGCTAACACACACAGTGACATCCCAAAAAGAGATCACTCGTCTGCAGGACATATTTACCTAACAGATTAACGTTTTCACCTTAAAGACACCAGTATACAACAGAGCGTATTGTGCTGGTGCAAGAAGCGCAGCATTGGAGATCAAGTCTGGAAGGCTGCAGATTCCTTAATCATAATCGAGGACTGACAGGTAACTGCCCCAGCTATTGTTTCCCCAAATCTTGGTATTTTAGTCTAACATAGTTTACACTATTCGTGTTTGTCTACGAACGGGCATTTCTGCGAACCCATTGTAGTATCAATAGTACCACTACGTATATGGCCTTTTCTCTTGATAAAAGTATATTAAAATATAATATATAATTCAAAGCTAAAAAACAGCAACATTGCCAACATGCAATGGCCTTTGTTTTATCAAAGTATGTGACATACATTTTTATTTTTCACATACTGCCAGAAAAGGTGATAAAACAATGGCCATGGGGGTTGTAGCTAGAATGTTGGTGATATTGCTGTTTTTCAGTTGGTGAGAATATGCGTTTCATTTTTTAATATACTAGTTCCAAGCTAAAAAACAGCAACAGTGCCAACATGCTAGCCATGACCTACATGGCTTTTATTTAAAAAAAAAAATGACAAAAAACAAATATGGCCCATGTGGCTATTTTAGCCAAATCTTTGATAGTATATAAAGAAATAAAAACACACAGTAATTTCCAGCTAAAAGGCAACAATAGCGCCACCATGCTAGCAATGCTGGGAAAGGCACCATCACATGAGTACTGCAAAATATGTGTCCAAGTTATTTGATATGATACAAATGATTCCCATTTATTTATTGTGATTTTCTAGATTAAAACAAAAACCAAAAACTAAATATGCAGGAAACAAACGACCACATATTCTTGGTGTCGTGTTTTCTGGCACTGCTTGGAAAGGGAAAGCAGATGATACGTCTCACACATATGCTGTTCTGCTTAAATCATTTTTATATAGAAATTAAAAGGACCTCCCCGATGTCTGCTACCACCGGCCCAGTCCCACTGCTGACCTTTGAGGCAAGCCAGATGGGATTGGTGGAACGATGTCAAGGAAGTGCTGAAAAGGTGACTTTGGTCTCTGGCAGTTTGTCTGGAGCTGGTTTCTATGTGAAATCTCTGGGGGTTGCTACTTTGCAATTTCTCAGGAATGTCTAATTCTCCTCATCCCTTCACCGAGTCTCACTGGAAGGGTCATAGAGGCCTGTGACATCCCTTGAGGGCACTGCCTAACTAAATTAGCATGAGATAACTTTGGACTCCCTTCCAAACAAGAAAATACAAGGGGGAGAATTTCATTAAAAGCAGGGGACGAGGTGATCCGAGTTAATCCCAGCCCAAAGCTGCTGCAGAAATGTTCTGTACTCACATTTTGACTTTTATCCATGTAAGAGTTCACGACAAGCACAAAGCCCAGTGTGTTACTTGACTTCCATTAGGCAGACATTAGCCGTCTCATAAGAGGAATACCTTTTGTGGGCACTAATGTGCCTGTGTGATAGAGTTTTGCTTTTTTTGGACAAACTGCCATAATTTACACTGCGCTTATTTGCCATACTCCATAAATCTTTAGAAAGTGAATATATATGTTAGACAGATCTTGTAAACTGCAGCCAGTAGTCAGCTGACTGGTCTGAAGTGCAACTGCAGGGTACCTGAATTCCTCCAACAGCCAAGTCATTGCCAGCTATTGGACAGATGCCAATCACAATATTTCACATGGAATTGATATTTCAGCAATTGCCTACTATATACTGACAAGTACTTCAGCTGAACCTACACTTCAGAACACCAAGCAATAAATGGTGGAATCACCTCTTCTTATTGTGCTTGGCGTTAATTCACGAGATGCCATATGAGTTTTGCGTCAGCATATCAAGGCTGCATTCACACATCTGTGTAAAATGTCCGAGTGCTCCCAGATTTCTTATCAGACAGCACACAGACTCATTGAGTTATATGGTTCTGTTCCAGACACACGTTGAATTGACGGATCTGAGAATGAGATCTGTGACACCGAGATCAGGTCCTATCCTTATCCAATTTTGGGGAACAGAATAGGACATACGGTACTCAATGGGTCTGTGTCTTCTGATAAAAAATTTGGCAGCACATGGACACAAATGTGTGAATTAAGCCTAATACTGTATTTTTATAAAGCATACACAAAACACATTTTAAACAAAAATATAATAATGCAACAAATAGTAAACAAAAAACAACAAAGTAGAATTAAACCTTTTTGATCACCCCACCCTACAAAAAGATTTAAAGTGAAATGGAAATAAAGGTTTACAACAGAGAAGAAAATGCCCAAAGTAGGACTGGACTGCCATCGTTTCCTGAAGCCTCGCACTGGTTTGTGACAGCTTATATAATTTGTACAAAATACCATGTTTTCTCTGCTGCCACCCTTTACTACCTGAAGATCGCTCGGAAAACCTGACTGTCAGTGTAGCTAATGATCTATGACCCATGAAAACAGAAGCTGTTGTCATAAGAGCTGAGGCTAATTATGTTTCCTAAGGCTCTGCTGTCCTGTAATACCAAATCAGCGTCATCTGGACTTCTGACCCACAACAGCAGGGAAAAGTTCTGAAGCCGTCAAGAACATCTAGTGCCATTTGTGCGTTGCTACTACACAAAGTCAAAATGGCTTGTAGCTTCATGCTTCTTTGGTTTTCTCTATGGAAGCCAAAACATTTTAGTATTATAATAAGGAATTCATTTTTTGGGTGCCCTTAATAGATCAATAAGGACAATGGAACAAAAAATATCAAAGTTTGATGGAAGGCATTATCAAGCCGAAGAATTTCCACAAAGGTAAAGGATCATCATTCCTGGAGTATCTTTTTTACCACTGCACACATTATATCGGTTACTTCTGATATTATTAGGAGAATGTTGTCACCCAATCCTTGTTTCTTTAGGCATTCCTTTTCTTTAAACTTTCTCATGTTAATATATTATGTTTTGCACTCATTCATAATGTTTTTTTATTTCTCTTAAATTGTTACTCCGAAGTGTTTAAAATATTGTTTGGTCTTATGAGAATAAGAAATACTGGGGCTAATATATCAAAGTGTTTATGGCAGTCAACTGACATAAAACACTTGTAAAAAAAGGTGTAATTATTCAAAAATACAGAGTAGCACAAAAGTTGTGCAACTTTTGGTGTGGTCATGTCAGTTTCAAGCAATTTGGCTAAAATGGGCAGAGCTAGGGAGGAGCCAGAGCAGGATAAGGTGTGCCTACACCCGCTTATCAAACTTAATGGAAAGAGGCAGGGTATCTTATGCCAGAAATGTTACTCCAGTCTCTTAACTGGAGTAGAATTCCAGGCAAGACAGAGAAGCGGACTATAGTGATAAGATGTGCCAAATTCATTATGTGGCATGTGTGTCTAAGTGAATTCCGTACATCTTATTCCTGCACACCCCTTATGAAGAATGGTGTACGACACAACAGTCTTAATGTATCGGGGCCTTAGAGTGTTTACACAGCCTGACAGCTGGGACTAAGACTGCCGATTGGTAGAACTTTACTGACCGGTGGTCATTTAATAGTCGGTTTACACAAGTAGACTAAGGTAAACGATGCATCGCCAAGATACATGATCTTTTGCAAATGCACAAGAGATCTTCTCAATCGTTGCATGAGCGTTTTGCGCGGGGTGATCGGCAGCCTGTTTACACTGAAAGATCATCATGAAGCGAATATTCTTAGGAATGCTTGTTC
The DNA here is from genome assembly GCF_051348905.1 of Ranitomeya variabilis. Taxonomy (NCBI): domain Eukaryota; kingdom Metazoa; phylum Chordata; class Amphibia; order Anura; family Dendrobatidae; genus Ranitomeya; species Ranitomeya variabilis. Next base: position 323,291,301 of record NC_135237.1, on the reverse strand, counting down.
ACAATTTCACTGGAAATGCAGCTCAAGAAATGTTTATCCCCTTAGTAACGGGTCAATTTTTAACAATCTGATGTGTCACTGAGGTAGTAACTCTGGATTTTTCATGACACGTCATATTTTATGATAACAGTACATTTAGATTGATATATTTTGTACTTGTAAAAATATCAGAAATTTGTCAAAGATTTTTTAAAATGTGCAATTTTCAAACTTTGAATGATTATCCCTTTAACCCAGATAGTCACACCACATAAAAATATTAATAAATAAAATCTCCCTCCTGTTTACATCAGAACCATATGTAAAATGCCGTTTTTATTTAGTTAGAATTTTTAAAGGTTAAAAATGTAGCAGTAATTTTTCATTTTTTCAAGGAAATTTACAAAACTTTTTTAAGGACCTGTTCGGTTTTAAAATGGCTTCAGAGGCCCAATATACTGGAAACCCCCAAAAGTAATATTTTAACAACCGCACCCCTCAATGTATTCAAAATTGCTTTCAGGTAGTTTATTAACCCTTCAGGTGCTTTTCAGGAGTTAATGCAGAGTGGCATGACAGGAATGAAAAAGTTTGTTTTTAACCACTGAATTTTGATCATTTGTGAACAGGCCACTATAGCCGGCAGACTATAAAGCTGTTAATTGGCCGTGAACTGCCATGGCAAACATCAGAACCACACAATCAAGATCTCAGGGTGCCAATGGGGTTAAAAATGGGGTCATTTTATAGGTGGGGAAGATAGTGCAGATAGAGACCTGGGCACAAATAAGGAAGTTGGGGGTGGCGGAGGCATGGGGGGTGGGGTTAGAACAGTTTGTAATTTAAGAAAGAATAGAGGTACAGAGAGGAACATCAAGTGCATGTATACTAATGCCAGAAGCCTCGCCAACAAAATGGACGAATTAGAACTAATGTTGTTGGAACATAATTATGACATGGTGGGGATATCTGAGACGTGGCTGGATGAGAGCCATGACTGGGCTGTTAACTTGCAGGGCTATAGCCTTTTCAGAAATGACCGTACAGATAAGCGAGGGGGTGGGGTGTGTCTGTTTGTAAAATCGACCTTAAAACCCATCCTGCGTGATAATATAGGTGAATCTAATGAAAATGTAGAGTCTCTGTGGGTGGAGATAAGGGGAGGGGGAAAAAATAATAAATTACTGATAGGGGTTTGTTATAAATCTCCAAAAATAATGGAAGCAATGGAGAATATCCTTGTAAAGCAAATAGATGAAGCTGCGACTCAAGGAGAAGTCATTATTATGGGGGACTTCAACTACCCTGAAATAGATTGGGGAACAGAAACCTGCAGTTCCAGTAAAGGTAATCGGATTTTGACAACTATGAGAGACAATTACCTTTCACAACTGGTTCAGGACCCAACAAGAAGGGGGGCACTGCTAGACCTAATATTAACCAACAGACCAGACCGCATATCAAATATAAGGGTTGGGGGTCACTTGGGGTTATAGTGATCACAAAATAATAAGTTTTCATGTCTCCTTTAATAAGATGTGTAGTAGAGGGGTGACAAGGACACTAAACTTCAGGAGGGCAAATTTCCAACGGATGAGAGAGGATCTTGGTGCAATTAACTGGGACGATATCCTGAGACATAAAAGTACACAAAGAAAATGGGAGACATTTATTAGCATCCTGGATAGGACCTGTGCACAGTATATACCGTATGGGAATAAACATACTAGAAATAGGAGGAAACCAATATGGCTAAATAGAGCTGTAAGGGGCGCAATAAGGGACAAAAAGAAAGCATTTAGAGAATTAAAGGAAGTAGGTAGTGAGGAGGCATTAAATAAATACAAAAAATTTAATAAATTATGTAAAAAGCAAATCAAGGCAGCAAAGATTGAGACAGAGAGACTCATTGCTAGAGAGAGCAAAAATAACCCCAAAATATTCTTTAACTACATAAATAGTAAGAAACTAAAAAATGATAGTGTTGGCCCCCTTAAAAATAGTCTGGGTGAAATGGTGGATGAGGATGAGGAAAAAGCCAATATGCTAAATGACTTTTTTTCATCAGTATTTACAAAAGAAAATCCCATGGCAGCCAATATGACTAGTGATAAAAATTCCTAATTTAATGTTACCTGCTTAACCCAGCAGGAAGTACGGCGGCGTCTAAAAATCACAAAAATTGACAAATCTCCGGGCCCGGATGGGATACACCCCCGAGTACTGCAGGAATTAAGTACAGTCATTGATAGACCATTATTTTTAATCTTTAAAGACTCCATAATAACAGGGTCTGTACCACAGGACTGGCGTATAGCAAATGTGGTGCCAATATTCAAAAAGGGGACAAAAACTGAACTCGGAAATTATAGGCCAGTAAGTTTAACCTCTACTGTGGGTAAAATCCTGGAGGGCATTCTAAGGGATGCTATACTGGAGTATCTGAAGAGGAATAACCTCATGACCCAGTATCAGCACGGGTTTACTAGGGACCGATCATGTCAGACTAATTTGATCAGCTTCTATGAAGAGGTAAGTTCCGGTCTGGACCAAGGGAACCCAGTAGATGTAGTGTATATGGACTTTTCAAAAGCTTTTGATACGGTGCCACACAAAAGGTTGATACATAAAATGAGAATAATGGGGATAGGGGAAAATATGTGCAAGTGGGTTGAGAGTTGGCTCAGGGATAGGAAACAAAGGGTGGTTATTAATGGAGCACACTCGGACTGGGTCACGGTTAGTAGTGGGGTACCACAGGGGTCAGTATTGGGCCCTCTTCTTATTAACATATTTATTAATGACCTTGTAGGGGGCATTCAGAGTAGAATTTCAATATTTGCAGATGACACTAAACTCTGCAGGGTAATCAATACAGGGGAGGACAATTTTATATTACAGGCTGATTTATGTAAACTAGAAGCTTGGGCTGATAAATGGCAAATGAGCTTTAATGGGGAAAAATGTAAGGTCATGCACTTGGGTAGAAGTAATAAGATGTATAACTATGTGCTTAATTCTAAAACTCTGGGCAAAACCGTCAATGAAAAAGACCTGGGTGTATGGGTGGATGACAAACTCATATTCAGTGGCCAGTGTCAGGCAGCTGCTACAAAGGCAAATAAAATAATGGTATGCATTAAAAGAGGCATAGATGCTCATGAGGAGAACATATTTTTACCTCTATACAAGTCACTAGTGCGACCACACTTAGAATACTGTGCACAGTTCTGGTCTCCGGTGTATAAGAAAGACATAGCTGAACTGGAGCGGGTGCAGAGAAGAGCAACCAAGGTTATTAGAGGACTGGGGGGTCTGCAATACCAAGATAGGTTATTACACTTGGGGCTGTTTAGTTTGGAAAAATGAAGACTAAGGGGTGATCTTATGTTAATGTATAAATATATGAGGGGACAGTACAAAGACCTTTCTGCTGATCTTTTTAATCATAGACCGGTGACAGGGACAAGGGGGCATCCTCTACGTCTGGAGGAAAAAAGGTTTAAGCATAATAACAGACGCGGATTCTTTACTGTAAGAGCAGTGAGACTATGGAACTCTCTGCCGTATGATGTTGTAATGAGTGACTCATTGCTTCAATTTAAGAGGGGACTGGATACCTTTCTGGAAAAGTATAATATTACAGGGTATATATATTAGATTCCTTGATAAGGCGTTGATCCAGGGAACTAGTCTGATTGCCGTATGTGGGGTCGGGAAGGAATTTTTTTCCCCATGATGGAGCTTACTCTTACCACATGGGTTTTTTTTGCCTTCCCCTGGATCAACATGTTAGGGCATGCTAGGCTATGGGTTGAACTAGATGGACTTAAAGTCTTCCTTCAACCTTAATAACTATGTAACTATGTAAAAGAGGAAGCCCCCACACTCCGTTATCCATCACTATTGGCAGCAGCATTTAAGGGGTTAAACAACCATAGTCATTGCCAACACTTAAGGTGGCTAATAGAGCAAGTTGTCAGCAGTAGTGTACAGCCAACAGCTGCTGGATTGTCACCCGTTGGGGGAAGCTATTCTCTTATGCAGCAAGTTAGTAAAAAGACACATTGGTGGTCACTAAGGGGTTAAAGGGGTTATCCAGGATTTAGGGGAAAAAAAATCACTGCGAGAAAATAAAATATAAATGAATACTCATCTGCTGAATGGAAACTTCATTGGTCCTGGACCATCTTTACTTTACTGCAGTGATGGAGTGCTGTACATCCATATGACTATAGGAACCAAATCACTGGCCTCAGCGGTTTTGTGTAGACATGACTGCAGGGGCCAGTGACTGCAGCAATCACATTGATGCACAAATGATAAGATGATCTGCAGGAACCATAGGAGCAGCAGAAAAGGATTGGTGGAGGGTTTAAAATATTTCTAACATTTTTATTTTTCACTTTCATTGCCGTTAGACTCTTCCCCTCATGGTCAACCCCTTTACGGCTCTGTTCATACCTGCAATTGCTTTTTTGATTTTCTGTTCCCTCATAGGAGCAGAAACTGATGGACAGTCAACTTCCACACTGAAGGTGACCAACAAACTCTGACCAAATATGGGGTATGTCCACTTCCATTATGGAGTCCGGCATTTCTTTGTTGAGAAATAAAAAGTGCTACATGTCAAGCTTTCCTGTTTAAGGTCGCAGCTTGAATTTAATGGGCCTTTGCATAATTACTAGTGATGAGCGAGTGTACTTGTTGCTCGGTTTTCCCCGAGCACGCTCGGGTGACCTCTGAGTATTTATGACTACTCAGAGATTTAGTTTTCATCACGGCAGCTGAATGATTTACAGCTATTAGCCTGCTTGGTTACATGTGGGGATTCCCTAGCAACCAGGCAACCCCCACATGAACTCAGCCTGGCTAGTAGCCGTAAATCATTCAGCTGCCGGTGATGAAAACAATCTCCGAGCAGTCAAACACTCGGAGGTCACCCGAGCGTGCTTGGGAAAACCCGAGCAAGGAGTACACTTGCTCAACACTAAAAATTACATATGTGATCAATATGGCCGCTTTTAGTAAAAATTAATAATTGGTCAATGCTCCGGGTAACAGAGCTCATCTATTATGAGCTACTTGCAATGATCTCACGCGTTTCATTGCATGTATTAATTTTCAGTAAACTCTTTGAACAGAGCAGCCTCCTTGGGCATGAGGTATTCGGTTGTAATTGAAAGGATTCTCATGGTCCTCTGAAGGTTCCCATGTGAAGAAGTTGTAGTAAAAGCCTGTACATCTGTCTTCTGTATACTAAACAATGCAGCAGGAGGCTCCAACACTACACGAGTTAAAAGGGAGCTCGTATTAAAGTGTCTGCATTTTATGTGCTTACAAACACATGATGAGCTAACATTACATGGAGCTCGTCCCATGACATCCTTTAAGTGAGAAAAAAGGCAATAACTCTTTAAAGAGAAGGGCCAAATGAGCGTGGTTGGATATTCCCTCACAGCTGCAAATAGTTTTTATATCTCTTAAAACCAAACATCCAATACCCTTCAGGCATACTTGTAGCCATTAAAATACTAATATTCTCTTTTCAATTATTAATACACAGGTTGGGTTCAAAACCAGCAATGGAGATTTATGGATATTATACATTACATCATATATCATGTTTAATGGAAAAAGAAATTAATGCTACATTTGGTAACGGGAATGGATAATTCTAATAACCATAAAGCTGATACCAAATCCAATCCTTCTAAACTGTAGGGATTATACATATGTGTACATGGTTAACCTTTCCTGGGATCACAATGGCTTACAATTAATTACTTTGCTACACTTATTTTGTGCCAATTTTGCAAACATTTTTTCCATTTATGTCTGCAACGACAAAGCAAATCTGCTGTCTACTTACAAGTGAAATCAGTAGAAATTAGTTCTTGTGGCCATGAAAAGAATAAAAAAGGAAGGAATAACTCAAAGTTCAAAAATGTCTAGTGGAAATACACATGACTTTTTACAGTCCTCAAATAAAGCACTAAAGCTTGGAGACAGCAGTCACCTGGCCTGAAACACGCAGGCCACACGTGTCCCTGTCTTAAACATTTTTTTTGTTCATCACATGATTTTATTGAAGATTAAATAAAGTGCAATTTTATTCCATTATCTAACTTCTGGAGCTGGATCTTCCATTACCTGTTTTTGCTTCTACTGATGCTTGTGTAACCCGTCCTACTAATCCGAGCACCAAAACTTACTGAATATCGCATGACCACCAAAATTCTATGGAGCGGTGAGCTGATTTTTCTTTTTTTGCACCGGCCTATGGCTGTGACTGTTTGGCAGCATTATACATGCTGCACTTCACGTTGGCACAATGCTCTTCCTCAACATGATCCCATATGCTACTATATTGGTTCACTCATTACAATACATTATTATTAGCAATATATTACAATAGCTTTAAACACAGTAGATGTGTGAACAGGTCCAATCTAATATATCTGTGCCTGTCCCTCAGGACCAAAAACTGTAGATGACCCTGGGGAACTATGGCCATCTACAACTATTCACAATAACTCCTATAATACATCTCAATTTATTAACTACTCATAACTACAGGTCTGCTACACATTTCTTTTTAAATGGAACCTTCAGGAATCCTTCAGTATTATTTAGGTCCCCAACCGGTTGACCCAGATATTAAACAGGATTCATAGTTTTAAAGGTAGACACAAGTCCATTGATTTTAACCTGTTGCCTAACATGTTGGTCCAGAGGAAGGCAAAATACCCGTAAGACAGATGCTAATTGCCCTGCATTAGGGGAAAAATTCCTTCCCGACTCCACATTCGTCAATCAGATTAGTTCCCTGGATCAACATTCCATCATAAAATTTAGTATCCAGAATATAATATTGGATATTAGATGCTCCTATAGTCTGTACTATGCAGAATAATAAAGAAAAAGACAGCTAATGCCATATGATGTGTAAGGAGTCATGTAGGTGGAGCCATCAATCTGAAGAGTCACTTAAGCTGGTCCTCCTCCTGGATTGATTGACGTCCCAAAGACGGAGTACAAAATCACTAGCCACCTCAGGAGCATGAGGTACATATGTAGCACGCACATGACACTGCATCCCACTTGCTTCAAAGCAATGCAGTAAATGTCTCTTGACGTTATGTCACTAGCCAATCAAGTCAGCCATAGTGTCTCTTCAGAGACCATTATAACACAAGTGATTTTTTGGTAATTTGAGATCCTGAAATGTATGGCAACCTTCAAAATGTGCATTCTTTAAATAGTGAAAAACATTATTGAGATGATGTCTGAAATACTCACTATCCAATCTACTAATCTACTTATTGTTAAAAGGCCATCCTGAACAGTGATGACTGCACAAAGCGGAGAACCGCCCCTAGATAAATAAGCAACATCAATAATAGTATATTATTTATATAAACTATTAAGCATGGTGGCTCAGTGGTAAGCACGGCAGCCTTGCAGCGCTGGAGTCCTGGGTTCAAATCCCACCTTGGACAACATCTGCAAGGAGATTGTATGTTCTCCCCGTGTTTGTGTGGGTTTCCTCCGGTTTCCTCCCACATTCCAAAGACATACTGATAGGAAATTTAGATTGTGAGCCCCATTGGGGACAGTGATGATAATGTGTGCAAACTGTAAAGCGCTGCAGAATATGTTAGCGCTATATAAAAAACGGTAATTAGTCTTACCGGTAATAGTATTTCCAGGAATCCATCCTGACAGCACCATGGAGGTTGTCTTCTTATCCACAGTGGGACAGGAAACCACGAGTATAAAAGGACCCTCCCCTTACCAATCATCAGTGATTTTCAAAGTACCACATCTGGATGGATGCCAAAAAAGAATATTTTATTTAAACACAAACAAGATACAAATGTTTACGTCACATCAGTTCTTAGTAAATCAGCATGGGAAGGGAAACTAGCAGTGCTGTCAGGATGGATTCCTGGAAATACTATTACCGGTAAGACTAATTACCATTTTCCAGGTCATCCACCTGACAGCACCATGGAGAAGTACCAAAGCAGACTACTTCCTAGGGTGGGAATACTGCCTGGAGTACCCTCCTGCCAAAACTTAATTGTGTTGACATCACATCTAGTTTGTAATGTTTGGAGAATGTACTAAGACTCGACCAGGAAGCGGCGTTACAAATTTGATCTGCTGAAGCCCCCCCTTTTTCTGCCCATGAGGCTGCCATTGACCTAGACGAATGTGCTCCGATATATCCCGGTGGATCCCTCCCCCGGGCTTTATAGGCCGAGATTATTGTAGATCTAATCCATCTCGCGATTGTGGATTTAGACACCTTTCTACCCTTATTCGGGCCTCTAAACTGAACAAAAAGGTTATTATCTACCCTCCAGGGTGCTGTAATCTCTAGGTATTTAAGAACCGATTCTCTAACGTCCAAACTATGGTAAAGAGACTCTTTTTGATTTCTAGGTGACTGAAAGAAAGAAGGAGGTATGACCTCCTGAATAATGTTTGAATCGGAGACCACCTTCGGGAGAAAAGCTGGGTCCAGTCTCAGAACCAGTCTGTCATGAAAAACCTGTAAATATGGGTCCTGAATAGAGAGGGCCTGAAGCTCTCCCAGTCTCTTTGCGGAAGTAATGGCTACAAGGAAGGCCGTTTTTAGGGACAATTTACCTATGTCTGGATTATCCCCCAAGTCAAACTGAATTTTACATAATTCATTAAGAACCAAATTTAAGTCCCATGGTGGGATAGTTTTCCTTATTAAAGGTTTAAGTCTTGCAACTGCCCTGGAAAATCGACTTATCCATGGGTGAGCTGATAAAGTACAGTCATAAAAAAAACTAAGGGCCGCAACTTGTACCCGTAAGGTACTGGGTCTGAGACCTGCATTAAACCCTGCCTGTAAAAAGTCAAGGATTTTGGGAACATTAGGGCGGTCAGTATCGACTGTAGTTTCTCCACAGTAGCTGCAGAATTTTTTCCAGATTTTGGAATAGATTGAAGAGGTTACTGGCTTCCTGCTTGCTTTCAACGTAGAGATCACCTCGTCCGATAACCCCTTTGCCTTTAGGACTTGCCGCTCAGGATCCAGGCCGATAGACGGAGGGTTTCCGGATTTCGGTGGAGAATGGGACCTTGAAAGAGGAGATCCGTTCTTTGTGGAAGAATAACTGGTTTCTCCTTTGACATTTTTTTCAGTAAGGCAAACCAACTCCTCTTCGGCCAGTACGGCACTACAAGCAGGACTTTGGCTCCGTCTTCTGTGATTTTCCTGAGAGTTCTTGGTATTAGAGCGAGCGGCGGGAACGCATACAACAGACCTCTTTCCCATGATTGGGAGAAGGCATCGACTCCCGCCGGGTTTTCCTGAGGGTTCAGCGAATAGAAGACGTTGACCTTTGCATTCTGTCTGGTTGCAAAGAGGTCTATCTTCGGGTTCCCCCAATGATGACACAAGTCTTTGAAAACTTCGTTGTTTAGCTCCCATTCTGTTGATAGAACTGTCCTCCTGCTCAGGAAGTCCGCCACTTGGTCGCTGGAACCTTCCAAGTGAACTGCAGAGATCGAGAGTACCGTTACTTCTGCCCACCTGAAGATTCGTTCTGCCAACTGCTGTAGAGCCCTGTGTCTCGGACCACCCTGATGTCGAAGGAACGCAACTGCTGTTGTGTTGTCCGAGAGCACTTTCACGTGTTTGTTCTTCACCAAGGTCTGTGCTGAGGATAGAACCTTCCAGACTGTGAGCAGTTCTCTGAAGTTTGAGGATCGCGTGCTGTTTTCCCAGGTCCACCGACCCTGGTAATACCTTCCCTGGATGTGGCCTCCCCAGTAGGGTTGAGCGAAACGGGTCGATCATTTTCAAAAGTCGCCGACTTTTGGCTAAGTCGGCGTCTCATGAAACCCGATCCGACCCCTGTGCTTGTCGGCCATGCGGTACGCGACTTTCGCGCCAAAGTCGCGTTTCAATGACGCGAAAAGCGCCATTTCTCAGCCAATGAAGGTGAACGCAGAGTGTGGGCAGCGTGATGACATAGATCCTGGTCCCCACCATCTTAGAGAAGGGCATTGCAGTGATTGGCTTGCTGTCTGCGGCGTCACAGGGGCTATAAAGGGGCGTTCCCGCCGACCGCCATCTTACTGCTGCTGATCTGAGCTTAGGGAGAGGTTGCTGCCGCTTCGTCAGAAGCAGGGAGAGCGTTAGGCAGGGTCCACTAACCACCAAACCGCTTGTGCTGTAGCGATTTCCACTGTCCAACACCACCTTCGGTGTGCAGGAACAGTGGAAGCTATTTTTTTTTTTTTTCCTCAGCGTTGTAGCTCATTGGGCTGCCCTAGAAGGCTCCGTGATAGCTGTATTGCTGTGTGTACGCCACTGTGCAAACCAACTGCTTTTTTCAAAGCACATATCCTCTTGTTCCTTTCTGCACAGCTATCTTTTTTGTTTGTCCACACTTTTTATTTAATTTGTGCATCAGTCCACTCCTATTGCTGCCTGCCATACCTGGCTTAGATTACTGCAGGGAGATAGTAATTGTAGGACAGTCCCTGTTTTTTTTTTTTTTTTGTGGGAGATTAAGATTGGCATTTCTGCTACAGTGCCATCCCTGTGTGTGCCATCTCTCACTGAGTGGGCCATAGAAAGCCTATTTATTTTTTCCGTGATTTGTGTTCTAAATTCTACCTCAACACAAAAACACTACATCAATCAGTGGTAGAAAAATATTGGCCTCAGTCAGGGCTTGTGTGCCACTGCTGTGTGTGCTATCTCTCATTCAGTGGGCTATAGAAAGCCTATTTATTTATTTATTTTTTTTCTTATTATTTGGTTTCTAAAGTCTCCCTGAAAAAAAAAACAAAAAAAAAAAAACAGTGGGAGAGTAATATTGCCCTTTCAGCTTGTGTGCCAGTCTTGACTCCTGGGTGTGCCACCTCTCTCATTCAGTGGGCCATAGAAAGCCTATTTTTTTTTTTAAATATTATTGGGTTTCTAAAGTCTCCCTTAAAAAACAAAAAATACATAAAAAAACAGTGGGAGAGTAATATTGCCCTTTCAGCTTGTGTGCCAGTCTTGACTCCTGGGTGTGCCACCTCTCTCATTCAGTGGGCCATAGAAAGCATTTTTTTTTTTTCCTTGATTTGTGTTCTAAAATCTACCTCAACACAAAAACACTACATCAATCAGTGGTAGAAAAATATTGGCCTCAGTCAGGGCTTGTGTGCCACTGCTGTGTGTGCTATCTCTCATTCAGTGGGCTATAGAAAGCCTATTTATTTATTTATTTTTTTTCTTATTATTTGGTTTCTAAAGTCTCCCTGAAAAAAAAAACAAAAAAAAAAAAAACAGTGGGAGAGTAATATTGCCCTTTCAGCTTGTGTGCCAGTCTTGACTCCTGGGTGTGCCACCTCTCTCATTCAGTGGGCCATAGAAAGCCTATTTTTTTTTTTAAATATTATTGGGTTTCTAAAGTCTCCCTTAAAAAACAAAAAATACATAAAAAAACAGTGGGAGAGTAATATTGCCCTTTCAGCTTGTGTGCCAGTCTTGACTCCTGGGTGTGCCACCTCTCTCATTCAGTGGGCCATAGAAAGCATTTTTTTTTTTTTCCTTGATTTGTGTTCTAAAATCTACCTCAACACAAAAACACTACATCAATCAGTGGTAGAAAAATATTGGCCTCAGTCAGGGCTTGTGTGCCACTGCTGTGTGTGCTATCTCTCATTCAGTGGGCTATAGAAAGCCTATTTATTTATTTATTTTTTTTCTTATTATTTGGTTTCTAAAGTCTCCCTGAAAAAAAAAAAAAAAAAAAAAAAACAGTGGGAGTGTAATATTGCCCTTTCAGCTTGTGTGCCAGTCTTGACTCCTGGGTGTGCCACCTCTCTCTCATTCAGTGGGCCATAGAAAGCCTATTTATTTTTTTGTTTTTTTTAATATTATTTGGTTTCTAAAGTCTCCCTGAAAATAATAAAAAAAAAACTTAAAAAAACAGTGGGAGAGTAATATTGCCCTTTCAGCTTGTGTGCCAGTCTTGACTCCTGGGTGTGCCACCTCTCTCATTCAGTGGGCCATAGAAAGCCTATTTATTTATTTTTTTTAAATATTATTGGGTTTCTAAAGTCTCCCTTAAAAAACAAAAAATACATAAAAAAACAGTGGGAGAGTAATATTGCCCTTTCAGCTTGTGTGCCAGTCTTGACTCCTGGGTGTGCCACCTCTCTCATTCAGTGGGCCATAGAAAGCCTATTTATTTATTTTTTTAAATATTATTGGGATTCTAAAGTCTCCCTTAAAAAACAAAAAATACATAAAAAAACAGTGGGAGAGTAATATTGCCCTTTCAGCTTGTGTGCCAGTCTTGACTCCTGGGTGTGCCACCTCTCATTCAGTGGGCCATAGAAAGCATTTTTTTTTTCCTTGATTTGTGTTCTAAAATCTACCTCAACACAAAAACACTACATCAATCAGTGGGAGAAAAATATTGGCCTCAGTCAGGGCTTGTGTGCCACTGCTGTGTGTGCTATCTCTCATTCAGTGGGCTATAGAAAGCCTATTTATTTATTTATTTTTTTTCTTATTATTTGGTTTCTAAAGTCTCCCTGAAAAAAAAAAAAAAAAACAGTGGGAGAGAAATATTGCCCTTTCAGCTTGTGTGCCAGTCTTGACTCCTGGGTGTGCCACCTCTCTCATTCAGTGGGTCATAGAAAGGCTATTTATTTTTTTGTTTTTTTTAATATTATTTGGTTTCTAAAGTCTCCCTGAAAAAAAAAAAAAATAAATTAGGTGGGAGATTAATATTGACATTAGTGCTTGAGTGACAGTCCTGCGTGTGTGTCATCTCTGTGATTTTGTGCCACAGAAAACAGAGTGTGTAACATTGTGCCTGATTTTCCTTGTGGTCTCACCAACCTGTTAAGGGATATTGAAATCATACTGAAGTTATAGCTCACCGTGTAAGTTGTTTGACAGCAACAAATAAAGTTACTTTGGTTAAGATTTTAAAACAATGAGGAAGTCTGGTGCAAGAGGTCGTCGTGGGCATTCATTGTCAGCTGGTAATGATGGTAGTGGTAGTGGAGCATCAGGTGGTCGTGGGGATAAAAATATTCCACCTAAGTCTGGAGCTGTGGAGCCAGTTTCGTCGTCAGGCTACACAAGGCCTCGAACGCTCTCTTTTCTGGGAGTAGGAAAACCGCTTTTAAAGGCGGAGCAGCAACAGCAAGTTTTGGCTTACATTGCAGACTCAGCCTCTAGCTCTTTTGCCTCCTCTTCCGAAACTGGTAAATGTAAAAGCAGCGCGTCGCTTGTGGATGTTCACGGTCAGGGACAAGTCGCTTCCTTGTCCTCCTCAGCAAAAACTACAACAAGAGAGAAGGATGCAGCAGGCGACACAACGGGTCACTCCATGGAGCTCTTTACACATACCGTCCCTGGCTTAGAAAGTGAAACATTTAACAGGCCATGCCCATTACAAGTATATTCTGACATGGAGTGCACTGATGCACAGCCACAGCCAGAGTACTATGCTGCTCCTTTGACTCAGACCACCACATTGCCCTCTCAGGGTACAGATCCACAATCAGACCCTGATGAGACTATGTTGCCCCGCCACGAACGCTATACCACCGACCGACACAGTGACACAGACGAAGTTGCACACGAGCTCGAAGAGGAGGTAATAGATGACCCAGTTATTGACCCCGATTGGCAGCCATTGGGGGAACAGGGTGCAGGCGGCAGTAGTTCAGAAGCGGAGGTGGAGGAGGGGCCGCAGCAGGCATCAACATCGCAACAGGTTCCATCTGTCGGGCCCGTATCTGGCCCAAAACGCGTGTCAAAGCCAAAACCTGTTGGAGCACAGCGTTGCCATCCGGTTAAAGCTCAGTCTGCAATCCCTGAAAAGGGATCCGAGTCTAGGAAGAGTGCAGTCTGGCATTTTTTTAAACAACATCCAACTGATCAGCGCAAAGTCATCTGTCAAAAATGTTCAACTAGCTTAAGCAGAGGTCAGAATCTGAAAAGTCTAAATACTAGTTGCATGCATAGACACTTAACCACCATGCATTTTCAAGCCTGGACTAACTACCAAACGTCCCTTAAGGTTGTAGCACCCTCGGCCAATGAAGCTAGTCAGCAACGCAACATCCCTTCCGTCACTGTAAGGCCACCATTTTCCGCACCACCGGCAGTATCTGTGCAGGTTTCTTTGCCAGCCAAAAGCAGTCAGGGTCAGGGAACCACCAGTTTTGTAGGAGGAAATATTGCATCTAGGGCACCGGCGGAAACAATACCGTCTCCAACCGTCTCTCAGTCTGCCATGTACACCGGCACACCCGAAAGTTCCACGATCTCCAGCTCTCCAGTCCAGCTCACCCTACATGAGACTCTGGTTAGAAAAAGGAAGTACTTATCCTCGCATCCGCGTACACAGGGTTTTAACGCCCACATAGCTAGACTAATCTCGTTAGAGATGATGCCCTACCGGTTAGTTGAAAGCGAAGCTTTCAAAGCCCTGATGGAGTACGCTGAACCACGATACGAGCTACCCAGTCGACACTTTTTCCAGAAAAGCCATCCCAGCCCTGCACCAGCATGTTAAACAGCGCATCGTCCATGCACTCAGGCAATCTGTGAGTACAAAGGTGCACCTGACTACAGATGCATGGACCAGTAGGCATGGCCAGGGACGTTATGTGTCCATCACGGCACACTGGGTGAATGTGGTGGATGCAGGGTCCACAGGCGACATCAATTTAGGGACAGTTGTGCCTAGCCCACGGTCTAGGAAACAGTTGGCTGTAGGCGTTCGCACCCCCTCCTCCTCCTCGTCCTCCTGCAGAAGCTACAGCTCTTCCACAGAACGCAGTCTGCCAACCACTCCATCGGCAGATGACACTGTTGCACACCAGTTGTCCCATTATGGGCCAGCTACTGCCAAGCGTCAGCAGGCTGTATTGGCTATGAAGTGTTTGGGCGACAACAGACACACCGCGGAAGTTCTGTCCGAGTTCTTGCAACAAGAAACGCAGTCGTGGCTGGGCACAGTAGATCTTGAGGCAGGCAAGGTAGTGAGTGATAACGGAAGGAATTTCATGGCTGCCATCTCCCTTTCCCAACTGAAACACATTCCTTGCCTGGCTCACACCTTAAACCTGGTGGTGCAGTGCTTATTGAAAACTTATCCTGGGTTCTCCGACCTGCTCCTCAAAGTGCGTGCACTTTGCTCACATATCCGACGTTCGCCTGTACACGCCAGCCGTATGCAGACCTATCAGCGGTCTTTGAACCTTCCCCAGCATCGCCTCATCATAGACGTTGCAACAAGGTGGAACTCAACACTGCACATGCTTCAGAGACTGTGCGAACAGAGGCGTGCTGTTATTTATTTGTGGGAGGATACACGGGCAGGCAGTAGGATGGCAGACATGGAGTTGTCAGGTGTGCAGTGGTCTAAGATACAAGACATGTGTCAAGTCCTTCAGTGTTTTGAGGAATGCACACGGCTGGTTAGTGCAGACAACGCCGTAATAAGCATGAGCATCCCCCTAATGCGTCTGCTGATGCAAAGTTTGACGCACATAAAGGAGCAGGCGTCTGCACCAGAGGAAGAGGAAAGCCTTGATGACAGTCAGCCATTGTCTGGTCAGGGCAGTGTACAGGACGAGGTAGCGGGCGAAGAGGAGGTGGAGGACGAGGAGGATGATGGGGATGAGTATATTTTTAATGCCGAACCTTTCCCGGGGGCACAGGAAATTGGTTGCGTGTCACGGCCGGGTTCTGGTTTTTTGAGGGACACAAGTGACGTAGATTTGCCTGCAACTGCCCCTCAACCAATCACAACCGGAGATTTGACAACTGGAACTTTGGCCCACATGGCGGATTATGCCTTACGTATCCTAAAAAGGGACACACGCATTACGAAAATGATGAATGATGACGATTACTGGTTGGCCTGCCTCCTTGATCCACGCTATAAAGGCAAATTGCAAAATATTATGCCACATGAGAACTTGGAACTAATATTAGCAACCAAACAATCAACTCTTGTTGACCGTTTGCTTCAGGCATTCCCAGCACACAGCGCACGTGATCGTTCTCACACGAGCTCCAGGGGGCAGCAGACTAGGAGTGTTAGGGGTGCACACATCAGAAGTGGCGTTGGACAGAGGGGTTTTCTGACCAGGTTGTGGAGTGATTTTGCTATGACCGCAGACAGGACAGGTACTGCTGCATCAATTGAAAGTGACAGGAGACAACATTTGTCCAGTATGGTTACTAACTATTTTTCATCCCTTATCGATGTTCTCCCTCAACCGTCATTCCCATTTGATTACTGGGCCTCCAAATTAGACACCTGGCCAGAATTGGCAGAATATGCATTGCAGGAGCTTGCTTGCCTGGCAGCAAGTGTCCTATCAGAAAGAGTATTCAGTGCTGCAGGTTCAATATTAACCGAAAAAAGGACTCGTCTGGCTACCCAAAATGTTGACGATCTAACATTCATTAAAATGAACCACAACTGGATTTCGAAATCTTTTGCCCCACCTTGCCCGGCCGACACCTAGCTTTCCTATGAAAAGCTCTTGCCTGTGAATTACTTTTCTAATGTCTAATTTGCTGCAGCTGATTGTACAGCATACGACATGTTTACATCTCCCTAAATGGCAAAACTCCCCACACGGGGCCGTGGTATCGCGACTTGGCGCAAGCACCCGTGAGACTGCTGTTTGTCTGAAGAGGTGGGTGTGCTCGCTTTTGGTTGACGGCATTGCTACTGGGTCCCTCATAGTACAATGTAGTGTCTCTGGCGGTGGTGGTGCGCACCCAACGTCAGACACACCGTTGTAACATGAGGGGCCCTGGGGCGGTCCCGCCGGCCTCAAGAGAGTTCCCCCCTACCCCAGCTCAAAATGTGCTCTACCACGTGCAAAATTATGTCGCACAGCTCCACCAATCTTTAGTCTATTCGCTGACATCATTCAATGTCTGGCACTGACAATACAAATTTGTAGACATCTATGATGCAACTTAAAGTAGTCTGTGTCTGTGTCCTACATTGGCACCATTAAATAGTTACTGCCAAATTACTATGTCAGAAACTCAGTAGATGAGCCCACCCCTGTACCTAAGTATGCCACCTTTTTTTTTGTTTTGGTTGTTTTGCGAGACATTAACATCTATTTATATTTTGGGAGTACTGGGACAGACACTCCTTGCACTACTCCTCCACTCACCACCAAGCTGCCTGTGTATCCATGTAACCGCTGTAAAGCTGCCATGAGCCTATTGTTTGTTATTTTAGGCCTTTGATAGCCTGTCTGCGGTCCCTACTTTAAATACTCCTCCACTCACCACCAAGCTGCCTGTGTATCCATGTAACCGCTGTAAAGCTGCCATGAGCCTATTGTTTGTTATTTTAGGCCTTTGATAGCCTGTCTGCGGTCCCTACTTTAAATACTCCTCCACTCACCACCAAGCTGCCTGCCCGTGTATCCATGTAACCGCTGTAAAGCTGCCATGAGCCTATTGTTTGTTATTTTAGGCCTTTGATAGCCTGTCTGCGGTCCCTACTTTAAATACTCCTCCACTCACCACCAAGCTGCCTGTGTATCCATGTAACCGCTGTAAAGCTGCCATGAGCCTATTGTTTGTTATTTTAGGCCTTTGATAGCCTGTCTGCGGTCCCTACTTTAAATACTCCTCCACTCACCACCAAGCTGCCTGTGTATCCATGTAACCGCTGTAAAGCTGCCATGAGCCTATTGTTTGTTATTTTAGGCCTTTGATAGCCTGTCTGCGGTCCCTACTTTAAATACTCCTCCACTCACCACCAAGCTGCCTGTGTATCCATGTAACCGCTGTAAAGCTGCCATGAGCCTATTGTTTGTTATTTTAGGCCTTTGATAGCCTGTCTGCGGTCCCTACTTTAAATACTCCTCCACTCACCACCAAGCTGCCCGTGTATCCATGTAACCGCTGTAAAACTGCCATGAGCCTATTGTTTGTTATTTTAGGCCTTCGAAGCCTGTCTGCGGTCCCTCCTTCCACTAGGCCTCCACTGACCAGACCACTGCTGCCCGTGTACCCCTGGAACCAATTTTAAAGTGCCTACAGCCAGCCCATTTTATTGTGTTAGGCCTTCGAAGCCTGTCTGCGGTCCCTCCTTCCACTAGGCCTCCACTGACCAGACCACTGCTGCCCGTGTACCCCTGGAACCAATTTTAAAGTGCCTACAGCCAGCCCATTTTATTGTGTTAGGCCTTCGAAGCCTGTCTGCGGTCCCTCCTTCCACTAGGCCTCCACTCACCTGACCACTGCTGCCCGTGTACCCCTGGAACCAATAATAAAGTGCCTACAGCCAGCCCATTTTATTATGTTAGGCCTTTGAAGCCTGTCTGCGGTCCCTCCTTCCACTAGGCCTCCACTGACCAGACCACTGCTGCCCGTGTACCCCTGGAACCAATAATAAAGTGCCTACCGCCAGCCCATTTTATTATGTTAGGCCTTCGAAGCCTGTCTAAGGTCCCTCCTTCCACTAGGCCTCCACTCACCTGACCACTGCTGCCCGTGTACCCCTGGAACCAATAATAAAGTGCCTAGAGCCTATTTTTTTATTTAATTTAATATTAATAAAGCCAGGATGAACTACGATATACCACGCTATGAGCTACCCAGTTGACAATTCTTTTGCGAGAAAAGCCATCCCACCCCTCCACCTGCATGTTAAAGACCGCATTGTCCTTGCATTCTGTCAATTTGTCAGTCCAAAGGTATACCTGACAACAGACACATGGACCTGTAGGCCTGGCCACGGAAGGTTACGTGTCCTTTGTGGCTAAATGGGTTAATGTATTGGATGCATGGTCCACACAGGGGACAGCCTGCAAAGTCTGTCTGCAGTCCCTAGTTCAAGTTGTCCTCAACTGAATAAAGCTGAGCTTCTACCTTCTGGCTCTGATTAACTGCTGTTTTTAAAAAAATTGGCTGTTCCGTCCTTCTAAAGGTGTCTGCCCCTGCCTGGTGTTGTCCTCAACTGAATAAAGCTGAGCTTCAACCTTCAGTTCCAAACATACAACAGAAAACTGGTACAATACAAAAAGTGGCCTCCAGCTACAAAAACTTTCTCCTACAAGTAGTTAACTGACAGTTTTTTTTCCAGTGAAAACACAGATATGGCATCCAACGAGTGTTGTCCTGTCTCGTCTTCTTTATATTATTGCCAAGAAGCTGCAACTGAATAAAGCTGAGCTTCAACCTTCAGTTCCAAATTACCATTTTTAAAAAAGCAATTGGCTGTTCCGGCCTACTAAAGGTGTCTGTCTGCCCCTGCCTGGTGTTGTCCTCAACTGAATAAAGCTGAGCTTCAACCTTCTGTTCCAAATTACCATTTTTAAAAATGCAATTGGCTGTTCCGGCCTACTAAAGGTGTCTGTCTGCCCCTGCCTGGTGTTGTCCTCAACTGAATAAAGCTGAGCCTCAACCTTCTGTTCCAAATTACCATTTTTAAAAATGCAATTGGCTGTTCCGGCCTACTAAAGGTGAATGTCTGCCCCTGCCTGGTGTTGTCCTCAACTGAATAAAGCTGAGCTTCTACCTTCAGTTCCAAATTACCATTTTTAAAAATGCCATTGGCTGTTCTGGCCTACTAAAGGTGTCTGTCTGCCCCTGCCTGGTGTTGTCCTCAACTGAATAAAGCTGAGCTTCTACCTTCTGCCTCTTACTAACTGCTGTTTTTTTTAAAAATTGGCTGTTCCGGCCTACTAAAGGTGTCTGTCTGCCCCTGCCTGGTGTTGTCCTCAACTGAATAAAGCTGAGCTTCAACCTTCTGTTCCAAATTACCATTTTTAAAAATGCAATTGGCTGTTCCGGCCTACTAAAGGTGTCTGTCTGCCCCTGCCTGGTGTTGTCCTCAACTGAATAAAGCTGAGCCTCAACCTTCTGTTCCAAATTACCATTTTTAAAAATGCAATTGGCTGTTCCGGCCTACTAAAGGTGTCTGTCTGCCCCTGCCTGGTGTTGTCCTCAACTGAATAAAGCTGAGCCTCAACCTTCTGTTCCAAATTACCATTTTTAAAAATGCAATTGGCTGTTCCGGCCTACTAAAGGTGAATGTCTGCCCCTGCCTGGTGTTGTCCTCAACTGAATAAAGCTGAGCCTCAACCTTCTGTTCCAAATTACCATTTTTAAAAATGCAATTGGCTGTTCCGGCCTACTAAAGGTGAATGTCTGCCCCTGCCTGGTGTTGTCCTCAACTGAATAAAGCTGAGCTTCAACCTTCTGTTCCAAATTACCATTTTTAAAAATGCAATTGGCTGTTCCGGCCTACTAAAGGTGTCTGTCTGCCCCTGCCTGGTGTTGTCCTCAACTGAATAAAGCTGAGCCTCAACCTTCTGTTCCAAATTACCATTTTTAAAAATGCAATTGGCTGTTCCGGCCTACTAAAGGTGAATGTCTGCCCCTGCCTGGTGTTGTCCTCAACTGAATAAAGCTGAGCCTCAACCTTCTGTTCCAAATTACCATTTTTAAAAATGCAATTGGCTGTTCCGGCCTACTAAAGGTGAATGTCTGCCCCTGCCTGGTGTTGTCCTCAACTGAATAAAGCTGAGCTTCAACCTTCAGTTCCAAATTACCATTTTTAAAAATGCCATTGGCTGTTCCGGCCTACTAAAGGTGTCTGTCTGCCCCTGCCTGGTGTTGTCCTCAACTGAATAAAGCTGAGCTTCTACCTTCTGCCTCTTACTAACTGCTGTTTTTTTTAAAAATTGGCTGTTCCGGCCTACTAAAGGTGTCTGTCTGCCCCTGCCTGGTGTTGTCCTCAACTGAATAAAGCTGAGCTTCAACCTTCTGTTCCAAATTACCATTTTTAAAAATGCAATTGGCTGTTCCGGCCTACTAAAGGTGTCTGTCTGCCCCTGCCTGGTGTTGTCCTCAACTGAATAAAGCTGAGCCTCAACCTTCTGTTCCAAATTACCATTTTTAAAAATGCAATTGGCTGTTCCGGCCTACTAAAGGTGAATGTCTGCCCCTGCCTGGTGTTGTCCTCAACTGAATAAAGCTGAGCTTCAACCTTCAGTTCCAAATTACCATTTTTAAAAATGCCATTGGCTGTTCCGGCCTACTAAAGGTGTCTGTCTGCCCCTGCCTGGTGTTGTCCTCAACTGAATAAAGCTGAGCTTCTACCTTCTGCCTCTTACTAACTGCTGTTTTTTTAAAAAATTGGCTGTTCCGGCCTACTAAAGGTGTCTGTCTGCCCCTGCCTGGTGTTGTCCTCAACTGAATAAAGCTGAGCTTCTACCTTCAGTTCCAAATTACCATTTTTAAAAATGCAATTGGCTGTTCCGGCCTACTAAAGGTGTCTGTCTGCCCCTGCCTGGTGTTGTCCTCAACTGAACAAAGCTGAGCTTCCACATTCTGGCTTTCGCCCTATACTATCAGATATTAAACTGCATTTGGCCTACTAGTGTGGTTATGCCCTTGAAACAGTGTCTGCTGCTCTTGGGTTTGCTACTCCACTGAACAAAGCAATGCCGCCTGTTTAGTCCTGTTACCAATTTTGAACTGCATTTAGCCTACTTTATTCTTTGGCCCTATATCTGTTTCCTCCTCATCCTGCCCATTGCCCAGCCACTGCTAGATGAGTCTGCTGGTACATTGACCTAGACCACTACATTCCCCTTATACTCTACACAGCCAGAATCTGACCCTGCTGAAAGTAAGGTTCCCCTTCCCGCATGTTATACCACCTTACACAGGGACAGAGAGGAAGGTGCAGATGAAAGTGCAGGCTCCTTCATCAGGTGGGGGGGGCATACTCGTTGGCGACGTCACTGGCACAGGGCCCCTCAGAGTACGCAAAAGTGTCGCTGCTGGTGGGAGGCGCCCCCGCCATGCAAACACATCGCTGTACTTTGAGGGGCCCTGTGCCAGTGCCAATGCGAACGAGTGGGCCCCCCCTGCTTGCTCAGGATCACAGCACTTGCAACGTTGAAATACTTACCTTTCCCTGCAACACCGCCGTGACGTAGTCCGCATTTCCTGGGCCCACGAAAAACTTGAGCCGGCCCTACTCCCCCCACAACTTTTGCCAAATGACCCCCAATTCCCTATGCCCAACTATTATTATAAAGTTAATTAAGATTGACAAGCTTCAGAAACAAGAATGGATGTTTTTGGCATTAAAATGGGCACTGTAGGTGTTTTCCTGGCCTCCACTCACTGCCGACTATGCTTCCCCATTGACTTGCATTGGGTTTCGTGTTTCGGTCGATCCCCGACTTTTAGCGATAATCGGCCGACTGCACTCGACTCGACTCTGGACAAAATCGGGTTTCACAAAACCCGACTCGATCTTAAAAAAATGAAAGTCGCTCAACTCTACTCCCCAGCCTTGTTGACTTGCGTCCGTGGTAATTATCACTTCGGGAGCATGATTCCAGGGCACTCCCTGCCTGAGGTTTTTGGGATCTGTCCACCAACGCAACGAGGTCTTCACTTGGTTTGGCAGCTGTATCAGTTTGTCTAAGGATCCCTGTCTTCTGTCCCAGGATGAGAGAATCGCCTGTTGAAGCCGTCGGGAGTGAAATTGACTCCAGTTTACGCAAGGTATGCAGGCCGTCATCAGCCCCAGGATTTTCATGGCGTCTCTGATGGAAACCCTGCTTTTCGCGAAAAGATGAATCTTGTCTATTAAGCCTCGCAGTTTTTCCTCCGGCAGAAAGGACATTCTGACGTCTGAGTCTAGCATGACTCCGAGGAATTTTATCCTCCGTTTGGGTACTAGATCGGATTTTTTCCAGTTTATGATCCACCCCAAATTCTGCAGTGTGGAGATTACAAACTGACAGTCGGTCCTGAGTTGATCTACCGTGTCTGCAACCACTAGGAAGTCGTCCAGATACGGAACGACTAAGATTTCTCGATTTCTTAGGTAGGCTACTACCTCTATCATAATCTTCGTGAAAACCCTTGGCGCCGAAGCTAGACCAAACGGAAGACAGCGAAACTGGTAATGAAGGACTTTTCCTCCTTTTTCTACTGCGAACCTCAGATATTTCTGGTGATTTAGGCAGATAGGAACGTGGTAATACGCACTCTTTAAATCTAGAGTGCACATCACCACTCCCCTGTCCAGGAGGGGAATCGTGGATTTTATTGATTCCATTTTGAACCGTTTGTACACTACCCAAGAATTTAGGTGTTTGAGATTTATGATAGTTCTTGATTCCCCCGAGGGTTTTATTATAGAAAAAAGGCTTGAATAAAACCCTTGTCCTATCTCTTGGGGAGGTACAGGGACAATCGCATCTGTTTTTAGCAGGTCCTGAATATCTACCCACATGGGAGATGTCGCGGTGAGATGGGGGCTGGAGATCAGGAATTTTTGCGGGGGAGGAGAGGAGAATTCTATCCTGTAACCCTGAGCAACTAGTTGTAACACCCATGGGCTTGCAGTGATCTTTTGCCAGCCTCCCGATAACCTGGTTAAACGCCCCCCCACTCTGGTGGCGTCATTTTCTGTGGTAACCCGATGTTGAACCTGAAAAGGTGGACTCTTTACTTTTGGTTCTAGATTCTCCACCCTTCGGGTAACTCCATCTTCCTTGTTTCCCTTTCCCCCTATAGTCAGTTCTTTGATTGAAACGTGACCTCCGAAAGGGCTGAAACTTTCTGCGTTTGTCCTCTGGGAAACCCTTTTTATCATCTGACGCTTTCTCTAAGATGTCGTCTAGTACCGGACCGAATACCCTTCCCCCTGAAAATGGGATGGCGCAAAGTTTATTTTTGGAATGTACGTCCCCCGACCAGTTTTTGAGCCAGATGGCTCTTCTGGCCGCATTTGATAGGGATTGATTCCTGGCAGTAAATCTTACTGTTTCTGCCGATGCGTCTGCTAGAAAATCTGTACCCATTTTAAGGAGGGGAAGGGATTTTAATATAGTATCTCTAGGGGTTTTAGAAGAAAGCTGATCTGCTAGGTCATCTACCCATAGGTGCATAGACCGTGCTACTGAGGTTGCCGCTATGTTCGCACGCATTACGGCTGCTGAGCTCTCCCAGGCTCGTTTTAAGAGACTGTCCGCTTTCCTATCCATAGCCTCCTTCAAGTTAGATGAGTCCTCGAAGGGTATTGCAGTTCTTTTGGAGACTCTGGCTAGGGGAATGTCTATTTTAGGGACATCCTCTCAGTCTTTAACCTCCGCTGGATCAAATGGGAGGCGTAGTTTAAAGTCTTTTGGAATGATCAGGCGTTTTTCCGCCTCCTCCCACTCCTCCAGAATCATTCCGCGAATATGAGCATTAACAGGAAAGACTTTTGAGGTCTGAGCTCGTAACCCTCCGAACATCTCATCTTGTATTGAACAAGAGGCTGGCGGTTCTTCAATTTGCATGGTGTGTCTTACTGCTCCAAGGAGCTCGTCCGTGTCTATAGAAGAAAATAAATACTTTTTCCCCCTCTCGGGAGGGTCTCTAAACTCCTCATCCAGATCTGAGTTGGACAATGCTCCTTCAGATGAAGAGTCCGAATCCCTCATTCTCTTCTTATTATCTGGCTGTGAGGGTTGAGGGGTCATTAAGCCCGAGACTGATGCCTGTACCTCCTCCCTGATCATAGCCCGCATGTTAGACATGAGAGAGGCCTGCTCTTCACCCAGTATGCGATTAGTGCAGGGCTCACACAGGGGTTTCTGCCATGTGTCCTTTAATTTAATGGAGCATATAGGGCACTTCTTACATCTCCCCTTCTTAGCGGCGGCGGCGAGGGCTACCTATAACAATAGAAGCGGCCCCGTTTTAGCAAGAGGTATGAATGCCCGGGAGGTAAGTATTAATAATTGCCCTCTTCAGGGGGACTTACATGAGCCTGGTTGTCACCCTCTATCCTGGCGGAATCCTCCATCTCGGATATTGCAGGATAGAGGACTACCTACCCCCTTTACCTTATATCCTTGAGTCCTGGCGTTGGAGCGTTCGCGCTCGCCGGCATGCCCCAGAAGTGCTCCGATTTTGCTATTGCTGGAAACGGAGACGCCGACCCCGCCCACCGCTGGCGCGACCCGGAAGAGGCTAATCCGGACTTCAGCGTGCGGCGCTCTGGTAATGCGGTGCTGCGGTGAGCCGCCCAGTCGCCTCCTGTTCACAGGGCGGACTGGGGAAGCTTCGGCGTGCACGGACGAGAGCCCCCCCCTGGGAGGAAACGACCGGTGAACCCAGGAGCAGCGCTACACTGGGTGAGCTGAGGGACCCTGTGTCGGGTTTCAGCGCACGGGGTCTTGTAGCGGGAAGGATAATAAGGGCCTAAACCCCCCGATCCACACTCCCCACGGAGCTTGCCAGAGTCTCGTAGTTCCTATCCAAAGTGGGACAGGAAAAACACTGATTGGTAAGGGGAGGGTCCTTTTATACTCGTGGTTTCCTGTCCCACTGTGGATAAGAAGACAACCTCCATGGTGCTGTCAGGTGGATGACCTGGAAATAAAGATTATTATTATTAATTCAATCCTGTTATACTTTCATGGTGGTTAGGCTTTCAGAATATTACAAGTTTTCTGAAAGATCAATTATTTAATATATTGGTACTATTTTACTTCCTTAATAAAAAAAAAAAATTCAAGAGCGGTGAAATTGAAAATGCAGTGAATGGAGCCAGCTCCGGTTGCTGCACTTAGAGGCATACGTCTTTCTGTTATGTATTACAGCCGGCATCTCCTTGGTATACAGAAGGCTCAGCTCCTGAGCCAGCTCCATACAAATCGTTAAGGAGTTAAGCAATACTCCATTTTTTTCTTGCACAAATTATCCACGAACTGTAGAAAGCATTTTAGATGCCTTGTGCTTTGCGCAAAAGTAGACCTAATTTCCCCCACATTTATCAATGCCCCATTTTTTAACATCTTAAGTATCATTAGACTTGTCAGCAGCTGCCTGGCTCTGGTTACTACAACTCAACATAAAGTTCACTGGTGCTACCTGAAAAAAAAGGAACAAGAAGGCAAAAAAATAAAAATAAATAAACCTTCGTGAAACATTCACACTACAGTAAAATAGTATACTTTGTTTTATGCAGGATACATTCCATAGTGTCAAAAGAAATGCCCTCCCAAAGATTTGACAGGTGAAAATAAAGAAAGCAGCATGCAACAGCCATTTACTAGAGCTAACAAAGTTGGATCTATTATAATGGTAGCTATACAGCCTGTGTGTAACCCTTGGTATCAGACATGTATATTCTTAGAGTGGTCTCTGGCATGTACAGAAAAACTCTGGTACACACCTAAATTATGGGTTAACAGGTCACATAAGAAGAAATTATCTGAACATACATTCCACGGATAAAAGAAAACATTATATATCGCACCAATCCATAAGAAACACTAGCCTGAATAATGAACGTGGTGGAATTAAAAGCTTTAAACCTGTTAGAAAAGTAATATTAAGTTAGTTGTAAATATAACTGAAATAATCCAGACAGGTTTATGATCCTAGACCATGAAATGGAGGGTGCTGAATTCTTTCCCTGGTAATGGTGGTAAGCACAGCTAACAGATGGAAGAATTGAATGGAAATTTCAATAAAGAAGTCCACAAAGAAGTGTTTGTGAGTACAGGGGTTCTCCCGCTCTCCTACTTTCTACAAAAAAAAGGAAAAATGGAACGTTGTTTTATTTTGATAGAGTGCCAGAACAGTACTGCATTCCTTACCGAGCAGAATAAAGGATCGAGTTAGACTGGCCTTCTCAACACCTTGGCAAAAGCCCCCTTGGGTCTCATTTTGCTGGGATGACTATTTATATGACAGGTAAGGGAATAATTTTGTGGGATTTGGTTACTCTAGGCCCCTGTGACCTCGGGGTCAAAAGAGCAAATACAAAAGTGACAATGTGGATAATTGCTCCGTTTAAGATAATGGAATACTGATTGGGGTCAATTATTATAACACCTGAAAGATAAATGAGACAACATTACAGACTCACTAGAGGTAGGCATGAAAAAATATATATCACTAGGAATTTCATGATTGGGAGGTAAAAGCAAAGATAGAAGATTTCTCTAAACTATACAGGATTCACCCAGGTTATCCGCTAGAAACAGCATATTTAAGAGTAATACAACACTACCATCAACGGACGTTGACAGTTATGTATGTTACACACAATTTGTATACGACGACGACGACGTACCACCTAAAATTAAAAAAAAAAATAAAATACTTCTATTGGTCAATTGGTTACCAATTCTACCCTTAACTTAATAAATATGTCTGTTTCTTCAATGGTACCTTAGATACAATATGGCTGCTATTACAACTCTACAAGGTTGTCACCAAGCATTTCTATACATGAACTGCGAGTATGAAATTACTATTTAATAAAATCTGGAAAAAGATGACTGCCGGACATGTGAAGTCAGCCATATTGTCTGCTAACCAACTTTTTGATATATAAAATCGTATCTTAACAGATTTTTTTAATATCAAGTAAAATACTATGACATAAAAAGGCTGATGTAGGCATCCAGAAATTTTTAAATGTATTATCCTTCGAATATGTAATAAGACTTCATTGCTGAGCGCCCCCCCCCCAAAGCATGAGCCCATCTTTCAGGAAGTTCTAGTCTATAGTGGAGTATGAATTCAGACCGTGACTTCCAGACCAGCCACCATTCTCCTGAACCAAACTAAACAGTCTTATTCTAAGATTCTATAGACCTTGGAGACAGTGGTCTGTCCAGGAAATCAAGATTCGGATTTGTTCCATGAAACATGGACAACTGAATTCAGAGTAAAAGTAGGTGAACAGGATTTTTTTAATGCCAGAGAAAAACACTCAGAATATTCTGATCAGAGTTTGATCAGAGTGACCGGAGTTGGAGATAAAAAAAAAAAAAAAAAAGTTTCTCCACCCTAGCCACTCTATCAGTCCGTGAAAAACAGACTGCACGCCGAGATCATCAGCGTGCAGTGGAAGAGGTTTCACATACCCATAGACTTGCATTGCCGATTGTGATCCAACACTTGGATCAAAATCATACGTCTCTGACACGTGCACAGCCCCATAGAATATTATGAGTTCAAACGCCAACCCTAAAAATCACGGATCGCAGTCGTCTGATATAATCGGTCGCGCGCACGAGCCCTTAGAGACAAGGTCCCAAGGATGAAGGGCACCCTATTATGATATCTGTATGCTCCAACAAAGGGGATAGGAAAATGCAATTTTTCACAATTTATTAACTATTCATTGAATTTTGGGGGATTTTTTAAAACAAAAATTAAAATTTGGCTTTCAACACAAAAGGAAATGAAATTAGGTTTTAACGTTTCTTTAAATATTTCTCTCTCTTAGGCAAAGTATCTCCCAGGTGAAAATAATCCATCATCTCAAATATTAAAGCTTTGGACAATCGTAGTCTCTTCTAGAAAGACGTTGTCTGCAGTTACTGGAAGAAAATATGTTGTCTGAATTATACAGATTCTGAAATCCTCAATATCATGCGGTGACACACAGTATATTCATATAGGTCTCCTTGCCGTGCCTGCCTGAAGCAATACATGTGTTCAGAAGAAATAATGAGTTTCTATGGTTAGTTATTTTACAAATACCTTCATTGTTCACATATTTTAGTCCTCCTCACCAGGGGAAGAGTAAATCATCTCCTTGAAGCTGGAAGACCCACACATGAAGCAAGATGTGCACTATCACACCAGGAGGTGGTTATTAGACATGCCCAAAGAATTATTACTATGAGTAACGCTGGCCATCAAGCAAAATCATGGAGACTAGGGCAGGCTTCACTTAATTTATTATCCGTCTGAAGAATTATGGTTTAAAGAATATTTTTGCTTTCATATAAACATCCCCCCAAAATACTGACTCATTCCTTTCATCCCTAGTCCACGTAAATCCATACTGTATTGTCTTAGGTTTACACAATGTTTACCTATTGCCTTTCATTAAATGAGGTCTATCTTATCCTCCCTGTCTACAAATATCCTTCAAATGAAGAGGCTCTTCAAGAAATTGATGCAGTTCACACTCAAGGTGCAGAGACTTTTTAAGGTACCTTCACACTACACAACTTTGCAACGAGAACGACAGCGATCCGTGACGTTGCAGCGTCCTGGATAGCGATATCGTTGTGTTTGACACGCAGCAGCGATCTGGATCCTGCTGTGACATCGCTGGTCGTTGCTGAAAGTTCAGAACTTTATTTGGTCGTCAGATCGGCGTGTATCGTCGTGTTTGACACCAAAAGCAACGATGCCAGCAATGTTTTACAATGGTAACCAGGGTAAATATCGGGTTACTAAGAGCAGGGCCGCGCTTAGAAACCCGATATTTACCCTGGTTACCATTGTAAAAGTAAAAAAAACAAACAGTACAACTCACCTTCTGCTGTCTGTCACACGTCCCCCGCTTCCCGCACTGACTGAGTGCCGGCCGTAAAGTAAAAGCAGAGCACAGCGGTGACGTTACGGACACCGGAATGTAAGTATGTAGTGTTTTTTTTTTTTTACGTTTACACTGGTAACCAGGGTAAACATCGGGTTACTAAGCACGGCCCTGCGCTTAGTAACCCGATGTTTACCCTGGTTACCAGGGGACTTCGGCATTGTTGGTCGCTGGAGAGCTGTGTGACAGCTCTCCAGCGACCACACAGCGACGCTGCAGCGATCGGCATCGTTGTCGATATCGCTGCAGCATCGCTTAGTGTGAAGGTACCTTTAAGGTACAGCTCTCCAGCGACCAACGATGCCGAAGTCCCCGGGTAACCAGGGTAAACATTGGGTTACTAAGCGCAGGGCCGAGTTTAGTAACCCGATGTTTACCCTGGTTACCAGAGTAAATGTAAAAAAACAAAACAGTACATACTTACATTCCGGTGTCCGTAACGTCCCCCGGCGTTTGCTTCCTGCACTGACTGAGCGCCGGCCGTATAAGGCACAGCACAGTGGTGACGTCACCGCTGTGCTCTGCTTTTAAGCGGACGCCCGGGGACGTGTGACAGGCACCGGAATGTGAGTATGTAGTGTTTTTTTTTTTTTACATTTACAATGGTAACCAGAGTAAACATCGGGTTACTAAGCGCGGCCCTGCGCTTAGTAACCCAATATTTACCCTGGTTACCATTGTAAAACATCGCTGGCATCGTTGCTTTTGCTGTCAAACACGACGATACACGCCGATCTGACGACCAAATAAAGTTCTGGACTTTCAGCAACGACCAGCGATATCACAGCAGGATCCAGATCGCTGCTGCGTGTCAAACACAACGATATCGCTATCCAGGACGCTGTAACGTCACGGATCGCTATCGTTATCGTTGTAAAGTCGTTTAGTGTGAAGGTACCTTTATTCTTTACTTTCCTTCACAATTCTGTCCCTGAGCCAACACTTTGAGACTGACTTAACTTGAGATCTACATACATTGGATGTTCATAGATAAAGCTTGAATTTTCACCATCTAGGAGGCAAGGTGATAATTGAGGTGACAGCACTCCACAGTGAATGGATGCATTTTGGTGACTACAATATTCAGAGAGGACTCATCACTGCTTCTGACATGTCTATTTTAGTAAAAACTTGTGCTCCCCATGGAATAATTTTGGACTCTCTTTTCTTTGAACTTTGTACTATTTATCAGTTATTCTTTTTGGAAATGTATGAATAATTTGATACAGGGTGTTAACATTCCTTTATTAAAAAGGTGTTCCACTGAGCACTGATTGGACAATAATAGTGTGCAGGGACACACCACCAACTGGTAATACCTAGTGTTGGTGCAAACTGATTCATACATCCCAGTCCAATGACCGTGGTATTTGTCTGCTGGACAGGAGCTGAAGAACTGGCTCTTGCTTGACGGCTTCCACGGATCTTCATTTGATTAGGCAGCCCGGTATGAAGTCATCGTTGCGATGTGAAAAATATCACGTCACACCAGGCTGGCTAATCAAAAGAGCAGCCACATATGCAGTCAGGTAAGGCTTCTTTCACATTTCCATTGATACAGGGCCGTCGCAAACCATCGGCCCGACGTACCGACGGACGTTGTGCAAAATTGTGCACAACGTGGGCAGCAGATGGTTTTCCGACGCATCCGCTGCCCGTTATGAAGTTCGGGGAGGAGGGGGCGGAGTTCTGGCCGCACATGCGCGGTCGGAAATGGCTTATCCGACGGACGAAAAAACGTTACATTGAACGTTTTTTCGTCATGACAGACCGCAAAAACACGACGCATCCATTGCACGACGGATGCGACGTGTGGCCATCCGTTGCAATCCGTCAATAAAAGTCTATGGCAAAAAAACGCATCCTGCGGACACATTTGCAGGATCCGTTTTTTTACCAAAACGACGGATTGCGACGGATGGCAAAAAAACGGAAGTGTGAAAGAGGCCTAAAAGGGGATTCTCCTGCTCCCACAGAGCGGCCTCAGAGTGCTGTGGGGTAGGACTAGATTGACACCAACTCTACTACCACCCCCTTTTGGAAGCATGGGTCTTAATCTAAAACACTTGCTATTATATCTTATTTTCATTTCCATCTTAGACTATGGAACTACATCACTTTGTTTTCCACCAATACTGATAAGCAGATGCAAAATGAAAATATCCATACAATGCTGTCCTCAAGAGGAAGTTCTTGTGGCCTGAATTGTAAAGACTAATACATTAGGGAACAGATAGAGCCGAACAGTCACAAAGAGGCTCTCAAGTTTGCCGCAGCTTAAGCAGGCAACACGGGGTAGTCACTGGTAGTACAACATAAACACATTACATAGAAAAAGAAACAGAAAAAAAAATGTTTTCCTGGCAGTTTTGCTAAATGCAAGTGGGCAGATTATTCTGAAAACTGTTCCTTCCTGCTACCTTCCCTTTCTGGGCCCTGTGTGTAGGTTTTGAGGTAAATGAAAAGGATATGCCTGCTAAAACATATTTCCTTCAAGTTCCTGATGCATTTTAATAGGAATGTTAGCAGCATAATAGCAGAATGGCTTTCTTTCTCTTGCTCAGACCAAGAAATTTCAAAGCACCAAAGGGAGATTCTAAAAAAAGTTAGATTCAATAAGTACATTCAGAACGTGACTTAAATCATACATTTACACTTTGTCAAACCTAAGTAATATAGTAGTTGTACTAAATTATTAATAAAAATATTTCATTTATTTTAGTGTCCGATCACCGGGTACCCCAGCTCTAAGACTACCACTAATCACAGGAATGGGTGTGCCATGCCCCCGGGCTTATTCTAACTACACAAACAAGGGGCACGGTAGTCAACTTTTTTTTATTTGGTCTGGACAGCTTGCCAAAAAAATAAAAAGCACATAATATTTACAGACACATTACAAAACCATAATAAATAGTTAACGGGGTTGTCCACTACTGGGACAATCCCTTCTCGATCTGAATGTTTGGCCTGATAAAATAAAAAAGCTTATACTCCCACTCCCCTTCTGTGCCAGCACTACTCCAGTGGTGTTTGCACTCGCGGTCCCAAGGCTCTTTTGCGGTTGCATGACATGTGGTGCCCGGCACCCTATCAGTGCTGGCGTCACTGTCCCCACCTTCATAAGAATTGAACATGAAGAGGAAGTCAGATCAGAAGCCGGCCAGGCTTTCTTTTTATGTTTGACAGTAGGCAGGGACAGTGACACCAGCGCTGATTGGGCGCCAGGCATTACGTTGTCATGCAACCGCACGAGAGCCCCAGGACCGCAAGTGCCGACACCGCTGGAACGGCTCTCTCACAGGAGGGGAGAATAAAGTAATGAGGGCCAAACATTTAGATTGAGAAGGGTCTGACCCTAGTAGTGGACAACTACTTTAAGATTTTAAGGGATTTAGGTCTTCAGCCCATATTTCTGATATGAAGCTGCAATCACTGTGAAATATAACATGATAATTACAGTCATAATGTGTACAAATTTCTCCAGCTTACAAACAAAACTAAACATGGATACATACATTTATTATTATGTATATTGGAAAAAGTGCCAGATTTTATATTCTTTCCAGGAATTACTGGATAGTTGGCAACCAGTCAAGGTGACGGCCAAGTATTTGCATTGCCACTCTATTCAAGGTCTATGGGACTGGAGAGTGTCTCACATTACTTTGCTACCACATGTCTACAGACCCTTTTTCTTTTCAACCATAAGGGTCCAGAGGGTGAGGTCCCCAATGGATAGATACAGCCTAGAATATGACTGTTCTGGGACCACCCATGTCTAATGTGAAGACCATGTTCTTGCCTATTTTGGAATTTACATTGTTTGTGCTTCATGGCATTAATGTGGCATAAAAGTTATGCAAAGTTTTTTTGGGATAAGAAATCACGAAAATTCAACAGGTGAACCAAATGCAAAAACCTGACATATGCCCCTGCATCTCATACAAAGTCCTCCAAGCAGAAAAAGGTGTACCACATAGTACACATTCATTACTATGGCCAATTACAAAGAAATTCCAGCATTAGAATACTGTATACCAAGGTATACTTGTCTAGCGGATACTAAATATACATTCTTTGGCATCAGTTGGGTGATACTGAAATGGCCTAAGACAAGCAATAGATCTCAGGCGCCATTTATTAGCTGTTCATTTATACATTAGGAGTGCAAAATATGGCAATAACACGGATTAGGATTGCACATAGACCAACTTATGTCTCAAAATACATGCC
Organism: Ranitomeya variabilis; assembly: GCF_051348905.1. Lineage (NCBI taxonomy): Eukaryota > Metazoa > Chordata > Amphibia > Anura > Dendrobatidae > Ranitomeya > Ranitomeya variabilis. The sequence continues at coordinate 323,257,651 of NC_135237.1, read as the reverse complement.
TCGATTAATGTTGGCGCGTAATTCAGAGAGCTTAAGCCTACAGTCACAGAGCCCAACATCATAGCTCGCCTGAGTTCTGACAAATTTACTGCATTTTGTTCAGTTCGCTCCATTTTGAGTAGTTTTCTGTAGATTTAGTGGAAATCATGTGATTTATCAAATATTAATAAGAAAATTCAAGATCTGAATGTTGTACAGTTGCCCAACAGCTGGATAACACTTGAACTCATGTATCCGTGTCCCAGACAAATTTCATGCCTAATTTTCTGAAAATGAACACCAAAGCAGTGTCTGAGGAGACAGGTATGATGGAACATTAGTACAAGGACGCAGACATCTGTTAGGCATGGAAAAGAGCAAACTATTTACATAAGGTATATTTCTGAATGTTACCGTATGTTCACACGGAGGGTTTTTTTCTGTGAAAAATACTATGGGAATTTTAAGCTGAAATCAATAGCAGAAATCAGAAAACTTGCGCCAGTATGAAAAGCAATGCACAAATCCCACTGAAAAACAATGACCAGTGTTTTGTTGGCTTTTATTTGGCACAGAATCAGATAAAAAAAAGAAAACCCTTAGAGTAAACATATAATTACAAGTCATTTATGGGAGGCTATTAAAGTTCACTACACTAAATATTTCCCTTTATAGAGGACCAGTCACTGGGGCAAAAGTGTTTAATTTTATTCCCACTGTTCTCCTGAGTGTTTTTTTTCCCTTTTACTTAAATCTACCATACGGGTTTTTAATTTGGCGAACATATTAATGAGCTTTATTAAGGGGGCGTGGCTAACTGGATTCTCTGGGGGGGGGGGGTCTCTTTAAGCTGCTGTAAAAACAACCTGTGAGCCATGCCCCCTTTATAAAGATCATAAAAAGTACTACTAAATTAAAAAAAAGCCCCTTGCTCTGGTACCGTATGATGGATTTAAAAAAAGTTAAATTAAATTTTTTTTTAAAAAAAGCTGAATACTCAGGGGGCACACAAAAACTGCCCACTTTTACCCTGGTGACATGTCACCTTTAACTCATTTACCATGAAAATGTAAAATGAGCATTTGAGCTAACTTCAGATTTACTAATTGACGGATGTTTTTCTTCTTTAATCACTAGTTGAGGTTTCCTGCTAATTAGATATCGGAGCACAGGGGCCAGACTGTGCACTGGGTCTTCTCCTCTGCCTGCCTCCTCCATGTCTGCGATTCTCTTCCCCTCCAGCCGCCTCCTCTATTTGAAGAGGATTTTTATAACAAGGGAGGCAAGTCACTGAAAAAGCAATGACTTGTCATTCCAAGACCTGAGGCAGGCAGAGGGGCCAAGGAACCAAAGACAGACAGGCAGAAGACTCAGTGCACAGTCCGGCCCCTGTGCACTGAAATCTAAAATAGCAGAAAACCTCAAATTGTGATTGGAGAAGAAATCTGTTTTGTTGTTCTTTAAAGGTTTCATTTTATTTAGTATTATAGCACCATTACAACCATGTTGTTACTATATTACACAATCATGCTGACAGGTTCTCTTTGCCATCTCATTTTAAAATGGAGAGTTTTAAAGTAGAGTTTGAGAAGTTTAGCAATGAGTAAGGCGTCATCAAATCCAAGTTTATTTGTGAAAAGAGAGTTCGGCACCAGTTGCTGAAAATAAGCAATGTTCACTGGTTCACACCCCAATATGCCTCCTTAGGATCTCTGTGGGGTGTTGCATTCACATAGATAACATCAAGGTAAATCATAAGAAGTTGAAAGAATTGGAGCACTCACCCAGATCCTTCTTGATGTGCAATTTTATTCCACCGTAAAACGTGATGTCAACCACATTAAAGTGCAGAGTGCAAGTAGCAGGAAAGCTGTTGGACCAGGCTCTCTTACCTGCATAGCTTCCCTGCTACCTGCACGCCGCACTTTAATATGGTTTAAAATGTCACGTTTTACCGTGGAATAAAATTGCACATCAAGAAGGATCTGGGCGAGTGCTCCAATTCTTTAAATTTCTTATGTTATCCAAGTTTATCATGAGAAGCGCGATTAAGAGCATTCCTCCTCTGTAGATTTTTTGCAATATTAGAGACTCAAAACGGTCTGTGACTAACCGGCAGGTTCATTTTACACAAGTTAATTTTCATTAAATAGTAAAAAGTTAACTCCGGCCATCTGTGCTCTGATTTCCTGTGCTAAAATTATCCATTTGTTCCAAATTTGGAAAATATTACAGGGAAAAACAGCTCTGCTGTTTATGAAAAATTCTTGTGGGTTATAAGATTTGGGACGTCAGAGCATGTTCTCTGTCCTCTGAGATGGCTGCATATTGTAACAAGTGTATGAGTGCCTTCACATTGCGTTTAGTACATGCCCTGCTGGGGCATGTGTCTGAAACAGGATTCAGACGTATGCGCAGTCGGGGTCATAGGCTATGATGTGCCGTAAGAACGAATGTATGCTCTGCCGTGCCTCATTTTCAAGCGTGTAAGCCTACTGGAGGCGGACTCTCAGGGGGCTTTGGACATGTGCCCCGACGGGTCCACCGAGTGCCCTGTGAATGTGCCCTTAGGGTGGCCACCACCGTAAATATTTAGTCACAAAGCATACCGATTTCCAAATTTTACTTGGGAAGCGGACATGCATGAGTAAATATTTCCCAATATACAAAAATATTTTTGGAAATCTTCATATCATGGGAAATATACATTTTCATTGTTTAACTTTTTTTTTTTTTTTTTTAACTTATGATCGTTAACGACACCCTATCGGATATTTCAAAATATGGTAAGTGCAGGGCACGGCACGTAATTCAAGAAGGCAGAATTACCCGGAGTCACTTGAATCTATAATCCTTACTAACTTTTACATAAAAGGTAAATTTCACACATGACTTTATAGACATCTGGTAAATGTTGTTCCTAATTGAGAATTCAGGGCAGAATTCACAAAATATCAGCAGCTCAGTAGATGCATATTTTAATAAACCAATTAAAAAAAATGGAAAAAGAGGAGTACATAATATTTTTGCAAATTTTGGAATTTAGCAATCAGGCCAAAAATAACTTTTCTTATTTATAAATGTCACAAAGTTATATTTTACAGATTAATATAATCCATACTTGATGCAGAAACCATGAAAAAGATCTCAGGAGGAGTTTGGTACGTTTCTTGTGGACTAAGTTCTAGGCTGACAGCAGCACAAACTTTCTGGATCTAAGTGGTTAATTCTGCGCTCCACATCTGTCCAGCATGACAAAACTACACGTCTCATGGAACAGGAGGAGCTGAGTCTGCGGAAAAGCTTAAAATATGCTTGAGGAAAAGCCTGTCCATGTAGAGCAATGCTTTATACAATGGTACAGTATGCGCTTTGGAGGAGATTCAGAGTAGACACCCCCACTCCATCCTCACCTCCAAAGGTCTCCCTGAAGTCAGTATCACAAATGTGGGCTGTCTGAGCACGGAGGAATGCCAAGCAGAAGCCTATGTTGTAGCAGAGGGGAGGAGGGAAAAAAAAAGAGCCCGGCTGAATGAACTTAGTGTTACCTTTTTTCTAACATTAGTCTTCTTTTCCTGATACTGTCTGAATTTGAAACATCTAATTTAATCCATTGAAGGGCCCAGTCTTCCTTTTATTTCCTGTCTGTACTGGAGCAGTCGCCTGTTTTAATTATGACTTTCTCCAGCTCCTACATGTTGCGAGCTCCAGCTGGCTCACAGCACACTTCCTTGGAAGGTAAACCGGCCTAACTGTGCTGATCACAGTCCGATAGGGGAAAAGCCGCAGTATTTAATAGCACGGCTGATCGAGAGGGTGGCATGACCGTACGGAAAACTCAGCCAACATCCTGATTATGGCCGTCAATGCTCATTTACTGGGGATTGTCGAGGCAATTAGATATTACTGGTGACACTGAAGTATCGATTTATGGTACCATTTCATAATGAGACCGGGGGGGGGGGGGGGGGGGGCGGCGCAGGGGTTTACCTGAAAATAACTTTCTGCTAAAGAAATGTAAATAAATATCAAACTTTATAATTCTACTGTGCGTAAAATACAGTCTTAAACTAAACTGTTCTATTTTTATTACCCTTTAAGTGAGACAATTAAGACGGTTTATATTATTTTTAAGCATATAGGTTTTTTCTTCTTTATTATGTATATACATCTGATGTTGTCATTTTTATTTTCCAGCAGCATCTTCTGTAGCTCCACTTTCCCTGTCTGTAGGCTCTCATGTTCAGATCCCCTCTCAGTAAGGGTGCTTTCATATCCACATTTTTTTGACTTTTCAGGGTTTACGTCCGAACCTCCAGCAAAACGGGATTCAGACATATGTGGCAATGGATAAGAGCAATGCAATACAGTATGGATCCAAGAGAGAAAACTAAACACCCATGGGAATAGTGAAATATATCTTTTATTTCATGGAATAGATAATAGTAATACAAAAATATTTATTTATTAAAACCATACATAGATATTGAAACAGCAGGGTAAAAGATTGAATACTAGCTTAGTCCCCATAAAAATAACAAAAAATCTTTATAAAAGTTATTGCTGCAGCTTCATAATATTAGTGAAAAGTATGTACCATGCAAGAAAAAAAATATATTAAGTTAAAACATTTTTTTTATGAAAAATATGCAAAATGTGAATGAAGGTCACTAGATATATATAATAATAAAGTGACCAAGTGCACCAAAATCTCAAAATTAAAATTATATGTCTCACTCAATAACAAGGAACCACATAAGGTGCAAAATCTAAAGTGCAAAAAGTGCCTCGCAATAGGGTATTAGTTACTCCATCAGCGTATGCTGGGAGTAGTGCAATACCTAAACTAGTGCCACAATGAGTTAAATAATGCGTGACATAAAGTGCAGCAATATCACATATATATACCTGGGGGGACAAATAGCTCTTCCTGCACACCCAACGCGCGTTTCGGAAAATTCCTCTCCTTCGTCAGGGGTTAGTGTGGCAATGGGGCCATAGACTATAATGGTGCCGACACAGCGAACGTGTGCTCTGCCATGCATCATTTTTGGGCATATAGGTCCTACTGGAGGTGGACATTCCAGTAGAAATATACGCCCGAAATGGTGCACAGCAGAGTGTGAATTCGCTCTGCCGGCACCATTATAGTCTATGGCCCTATTGGCGCATACATCAGAATACCATTTTGCAGTGGGGTTCAGATATAAGCCCTGACGGGGGCCCACGGACGTGGAGAGAAGCACAATGTAAAAGCACCCTAAGGAGAGGGGGAAATTATGCTGCAATCTTTCTGTAAGCCCCTGTAATACTACTGCTGTCAATGGTAGGGTAATGGGGGGGCATGAGGGTAGACAGCTGACTGGTCAGAGGAAGAATTGAAATATTAGTGAAACATGCCAAGGTGCATAGGATATCAGTGATCATATTGTCAGTTAGGATAGTTCTCTATTATTAATATACAGACATTGGACACACATTATTGGATCCTACCAGTTTTTTTCTTTTTTTTTTGCCACTTATTAGGTGTTATAGCCTGATAACCTATGTTCATTACTCTCCTCCCAGTTCATGACTGCTATGTTACCATTCTACATGTATCACAGGCCTGATGTTTCCTTCCTGACTTGGTTATGTCATTGGTGGCATTTTTTCAATCTTGCCAAGTATCATTTTTGTGTTTCATATATGATCTTGATTCATCATGCACATTTGTAAGGTGGTATTGTGACTCAAAGCTTATATTTTTAAAATGCTGCTTGGATTGACGCTCCTTTTTCCTTCTGCGAAGGAGCACATTCTAAGAGGAACCTGCCCATTCATCTCTAATTAAGAGTAAATTACATCTACACAGAAGCCAACAAGCATAGATATTGTAACGTATAGTTCCAGTGGGAGCTGAGGCTGCCATGGTACTGAGCCCTGGAGACTGAGGGGGAAGCAAAAAGGGTTTACGCCCAGTATAATAAATATGTGTAAAATCTAGGGACTCCAATATACACTACTCACAACAAGTTAGGAATATTTGACTTTCGGGCTAAACTTATGGAAAATGTAAAAAGTTCATGCTACAGTGATATTTTATCACGAAAGTAGGGCATTTAAGTAGAAGCATGCAACAAGGATTTCTTCATCTCAAACAATTTATTTAAACAAAAGCTAATAAAAGTTATGGGTATACCCCCCCAAAAGTCAATGTCTTAATAACTTGCCATGTGGCCTTGAGCATCTACTACATCTTGCTATCGACGTCTCCTGCTGTTCACAAATAAAGTAATTGCCTGCTGAGACATAGCATCCCACTCTTCTTGAAAAGGGTCCCTCGGGTCATTAAGGTTCTGGGGTACAGAGTTATGAGCATCTACAAGGCGACTCAGTTGACCACATAAGTTTTATATGGGAATTAGGTCTGGAGAAAGTGAAGGCCACTCAATATGATGTACCTAAGCCTGCAGCAGCTGTTCCCTAATAACCATCCATGAAGATGAAATTAGGACTGTGTTGTTCATGCAGAGGTACAATGACTAGATTAATGAGGTTATTCAAGTAGTAGGGCTTTGACTAGACACCTGCCAACACTAACCCCACGAAAAGGCTCATCTGGTGACAATAGTGGCTGATGAATAGCGCTCTCTGACATCTCCAACATGGTTTGTGGCCATCTTTTCTTCTCAGCATGAACAGACTCAGTGAACAGCACTGAGGCCCACTGGTGTCTCACCCAGCGTAGATGCTCGCTGGCCCATGCAAGGCAATGGTAGTGTAGTCAGGTACGCTTGCTGGTCGTCTAGCAAGCAGACCATGCTGATGTAATCGATTTCGAATGATCTGATGTGACACTTGGGCTTCTCACCTCCCTTAAATGTGCCTAAAGTTTTCTTGCATTCATCATCCAGTTTCAAAGGGCATTGTTCACAATGAAGTGGTCATCAGTATGGGATGTGACCAAAACGTCCACTTCTATGCAGTGACTTTTCCAGTCTCTCTGTATCTGTTTTAACCTGCTGATGACACTGACACTTGAAGCTCGCTTCCATCTGAGACCATCCTGCTTGAAGCATCACAATGGTGAGGTACTGTTAATCAAATAGGTATGTGTCATGGATCCCAATGGCTGGGGATCGCACTGGACAAGCAAAATAACAGACGAGCTCTAGGGTGATGGAACCTGGGCTGACCGCTGCCCTACTCCTGACAAAACACAACTAGAAATAGCCAGGGAGCGTGCCTATGTTGATTCTAGACGCCACGCGCCAGCCTAAGAGCTAACTAGCACTGCAGAGGAAATAAAGACCTAGCTTGCCTCCAGAGGAATGAACCCCAAAAGGTATAGTTGCCCCCCACATGTATTGACGGTGAAATGAGAGGAAGGCACGTACATAGAGATGAAAATAGATTTAGCAAAATGAGGCCCGCTATAACTAGAAAGCAGAATGATACAAAAGGGGTCTGAGCGGTCAGCAAAAAACCCCAATCAAAAACCATCCTGAGATTACAAGAACCCATGTGCCAACTCATGGCACATGGGGAGAACCTCAGCCCACTAGAGCTACCAGCTAGCATAGAGTCATAATTAGCAAGCTGGACAAAAAAACCAAACAACTGAAAAACAGAACTTAGCTTATCCTGAGAGATCTGGGAGCAGGTAGTCAGGAACCAAACTGAGCACATCTGAGTACATTGATAGCCGGCAAGGGAATGACAGGAAAGCCAGGTAAAATAGGAAACACCCAGCCTCTGATGGACAGGTGGAAACCAGAGACCGCAACCCACCAAAGTCACCCAGTACCAGCCGTAACCACCAGAGGGAGCCCAAAAACAGCATCCACAACAGTACCCCCCCTTGAGGAGGGGTCACCGAACCCTCACGAGAACCCCCAGGGCGATCAGGATGAGCTCTATGGAAGGCGCGGACCAAATCAGTCGCATGAACATCAGAGGCGACCACCCAGGAATTATCCTCCTGACCATAACCCTTCCACTTAACCAAATACTGGAGTTTACGTCTGGAAACACGAGAATCCAAGATCTTCTCAACAACATACTCCAATTCTCCCTCCACCAGCACCGGAGCAGGAGGCTCAACCGAAGGAACAACGGGCACCTCATACCTCCGCAATAACGACCGATGGAACACATTATGAATAGCAAACGATGCTGGGAGATCCAAACGAAAAGACACAGGGTTAAGAATCTCCAAGATCTTATAAGGACCGATGAACCGAGGCTTGAACTTAGGAGAAGAGACCTTCATAGGGACAAAACGAGAAGACAACCACACCAAGTCCCCAACAAGAAGTCGGGGACCCACGCGGCGACGGCGATTAGCAAACTGCTGAGTCTTCTCCTGAGACAACTTCAAATTGTCCACCACCTGATTCCAAATCTGATGTAGCCTCTCCACCACCACGTCCACTCCAGGACAATCCGAAGGCTCCACCTGACCAGAGGAAAAACGAGGATGAAACCCCGAATTACAAAAGAAAGGAGAGACCAAAGTAGCAGAACTAGCCCGATTATTAAGGGCAAATTCGGCCAGTGGCAAAAAGGCAACCCAGTCATCTTGATCAGCAGAAACAAAACACCTTAAATAAGTTTCCAAGGTCTGATTAGTTTGCTCCGTCTGGCCATTCGTCTGAGGATGGAACGCAGACGAGAAAGACAAATCAATGCCCATCTTAGCACAAAACGTCCGCCAAAATCTAGACACAAACTGGGATCCCCTGTCAGAAACGATATTCTCCGGAATCCCATGCAAACGAACCACGTTCTGAAAAAATAAAGGGACCAACTCAGAGGAGGAAGGCAACTTAGGCAAGGGTACCAAATGAACCGTCTTAGAAAAGCGGTCACACACAACCCAGATAACGGACATTTTCTGTGAGACAGGGAGATCTGAAATAAAATCCATGGAAATGTGCGTCCAAGGCCTCTTCGGGATAGGCAAGGATAACAACAACCCACTGGCCCGAGAACAGCAAGGCTTAGCCCGAGCACAGCAAGGCTTAGCCCGAGCACACACTTCACAAGACTGCACAAAGGTGCGCACATCCCTTGACAAGGAAGGCCACCAAAAAGACCTGGCCACCAAGTCTCTAGTACCAAATATTCCAGGATGACCAGCCAACACAGAAGAATGGACCTCGGAGATGACTCTACTGGTCCAATCATCCGGAACAAACAGTCTTTCTGGTGGACAACGATCAGGTTTATCCGCCTGAAACTCCTGCAATGCACGTCGCAAGTCTGGGGAGACGGCGGACAATATTACCCCATCCCTAAGGATACCAGTAGGCCCAGAGTCTCCAGGAGAGTCAGGCACAAAACTCCTGGAAAGAGCATCTGCCTTCACATTCTTTGAACCTGGCAGGTATGAAACCACAAAATTGAAACGAGAAAAAAACAACGACCAACGAGCCTGTCTAGGATTCAGACGCCTGGCAGACTCAAGGTAAATCAGATTTTTGTGATCAGTCAAGACCACCACACGATGTCTAGCACCCTCAAGCCAATGACGCCACTCCTCAAATGCCCACTTCATGGCCAAAAGCTCCCGATTACCCACATCATAATTGCGCTCGGCGGGCGAGAATTTTCTAGAAAAGAACGCACATGGCTTCATAACCGAGCCATTGGAACTTCTCTGTGACAAAACCGCCCCCGCTCCAATCTCGGAAGCATCAACCTCAACCTGAAAAGGAAGTGAAACATCTGGTTGACATAACACAGGAGCAGAAGAAAACCGGCGCTTAAGTTCCTGAAAGGCCTCCACAGCCGTAGGAGACCAATTAGCAACATCAGCACCCTTTTTAGTCAAATCAGTCAAAGGTTTAACACTGGAAAAATTAGTAATGAACCGACGATAAAAATTAGCAAAACCCAAGAACTTCTGAAGACTCTTAACAGATGTAGGTTGTGTCCAGTCACAAATCGCCTGAACCTTGACGGGATCCATCTCAATAGTAGAAGGAGAAAAAATGTACCCCAAAAAAGAAATTTTCTGGACTCCGAAGAGACACTTTGAGCCCGTCACAAACAGAGAATTGTCCCGCAGGACTTGAAACACCTTCCTGACCTGTAGAACATGAGACTCCCAGTCATCAGAAAACACCAAAATATCATCCAAATACACAATCATAAACTTATCCAGATATTCACGGAAAATATTGTGCATAAAGGACTGAAAGACTGAAGGAGCATTAGAAAGTCCAAAAGGCATTACCAAATACTCAAAATGGCCCTCAGGCGTATTAAATGCGGTTTTCCACTCATCACCCTGTTTTATCCGCACAAGATTATACGCACCGCGAAGATCTATCTTAGTGAACCACCTAGCCCCCTTAATGTGAGCAAACAAATCAGTCAATAATGGCAATGGATACTGGTATTTGACTGTAATCTTATTCAGAAGGCGATAATCTATACAAGGCCTCAGGGAACCATTTTTTTGCCACGAAAAAAAAAACCTGCTCCCAGAGGGGACGAAGATGGACGAATATGTCCCTTTTCCAAGGACTCCTTAATATAATTCCGCATAGCAGTATGCTCTGGCACTGACAGATTAAATAAACGACCCTTAGGGAACTTACTGCCAGGAACCAATTCTATAGCACAGTCACAATCCCTATGAGGAGGGAGCGAATTGAGCTTAGGCTCCTCAAAAACATCCCGATAGTCAGACAAAAACGCAGGGACCTCAGAAGGAGTAGATGAAGCGATTGAAATCAGAGGTGCATCATCATGAACCCCCTGACATCCCCAGCTTAACACAGACATTGTTTTCCAATCCAGGACAGGATTATGAGTTTGTAACCATGGCAGACCAAGCACTAGTACATCATGTAAGTTATACAGTACAAGGAAGCGAATCACCTCCTGATGAACGGGAGTCATGCGCATGGTCACTTGTGTCCAGTACTGCGGTTTATTCATAGCCAATGGTGTAGAGTCAATTCCCTTCAAAGGAATAGGAACTTCCAGAGGCTCCAGACTAAAACCGCAGCGTTTGGCAAATGACCAATCCATAAGACTCAGGGCAGCGCCCGAATCCACATAGGCATCGACGGAAATGGAAGACAGTGAACAAATCAGAGTTACAGACAAAATGAACTTAGACTGCAGAGTACTAATGGCAAAAGATTTATCAACCTTTTTTGTGCGTTTAGAGCATGCTGATATAACATGAGCTGAATCACCACAATAAAAACACAATCCATTTTTCCGCCTATAATTTTGCCGTTCACTTCTGGACTGAATTCTATCACATTGCATAGTCTCAGGTGCCTGTTCAGAAGACACCGCCAACTGGTGCACAGGTTTGCGCTCCCGTAAACGCCGATCAATCTGAATGGCCATAGCCATAGACTCATTCAGACCTGTAGGCGCAGGGAACCCCACCATAATATCCTTAATGGCCTCAGAAAGACCATCTCTGAAGTTTGCAGCCAGGGCGCACTCATTCCACTGAGTAAGCACCGACCATTTCCGAAATTTTTGACAATATACTTCCGCTTCATCATGCCCCTGAGAGAGGGCTAATAAAGCCTTTTCAGCCTGAATCTCCAGGTTAGGTTCCTCATAGAGCAATCCCAGTGCCAGAAAAAACGCATCCACACTGAGCAATGCAGGATCCCCTGGTGCCAATGCAAATGCCCAATTCTGAGGGTCGCCCCGCAGGAAAGATATTACAATCTTGACCTGCTGAGCAGGGTCTCCAGAGGAGCGAGATTTCAAAGAAAGAAACAATTTGCAATTGTTCCTGAAATTCAGGAAGGTAGATCTATCTCCAGAAAAAAAACTCTGGGATAGGAATTCTAGGTTCAGACATAGGAGTGTGAACAACAAAATCCTGTATGTTTTGAACTTTTGCAGCAAGATTATTCAGGCTGGAAGCCAAACTCTGGACATCCATGTTAAACAGCTAAGGTCAGAGCCATTCAAGGGTTAAGAGGAGGTAAGAAGCAGCTAGACAGCAATTAAGGGCTAGGCAGCAAAACTCTGAGGGAAAAAAAAAAAAAAATTTCCCTTCAACACTTCTTTTTCTCCTGCTTCAGCCCAAACAATTAACACTTTGTCGGCCGGCTATACTGTCATGGATCCCAATGGCTGGGGATCGCACTGGACAAGCAAAATAACGGACGAGCTCTAGGGTGATGGAACCTGGGCTGACCGCTGCCCTACTCCTGACAAAACACAACTAGAAATAGCCAGGGAGCGTGCCTACGTTGATTCTAGACGCCACGCGCCAGCCTAAGAGCTAACTAGCACTGCAGAGGAAATAAAGACCTAGCTTGCCTCCAGAGGAATGAACCCCAAAAGGTATAGTTGCCCCCCACATGTATTGACGGTGAAATGAGAGGAAGGCACGCACATAGAGATGAAAATAGATTTAGCAAAATGAGGCCCGCTATAACTAGAAAGCAGAATGATACAAAAGGGGTCTGAGCGGTCAGCAAAAAACCCTAATCAAAAACCATCCTGAGATTACAAGAACCCATGTGCCAACTCATGGCACATGGGGAGAACCTCAGCCCACTAGAGCTACCAGCTAGCATAGAGTCATAATTAGCAAGCTGGACAAAAAAACCAAACAACTGAAAAACAGAACTTAGCTTATCCTGAGAGATCTGGGAGCAGGTAGTCAGGAACCAAACTGAGCACATCTGAGTACATTGATAGCCGGCAAGGGAATGACAGGAAAGCCAGGTAAAATAGGAAACACCCAGCCTCTGATGGACAGGTGGAAACCAGAGACCGCAACCCACCAAAGTCACCCAGTACCAGCCGTAACCACCAGAGGGAGCCCAAAAACAGAATCCACAACAGGTATGGTCTTGGTCTCCTGATGTCAAAATGTGAACAGCATGATGTGAATGACTGTTTAAATACCAATTCTAATTGAACCCTAACATTTTTTATGTGAGTCATGGATCAAACATCTGTCATGAATTTTGCCTTTAAGCTCCTTGTTAGAGAACAGGAAGTTGTTGTGCATCCCCCCTACTCTGGAACTCTCTACCCCAACATATCAGACTCTCACGTACTATGGAAACCTTCAAAAGGAACCTGAAGACCTACCTCTTCCAACAAGCCTACAACCTGCAGTAACCACAAAACTGCTACACGACCAGCTCTACCCTCACCTACTGTATCCTCACCCATCCCTTGCAGATTGTGAGCCCTCACGGGCAGAGTCCTCTCTCCTCCTGTACCAGTCGTGACTTGTATTGTTAAGATTATTGTACTGGTTTTTTTATTATGTATACCCATTTTCACATGTAAAGTGTCATGGAATAAATGGTGCTATAATAAATAATACATTTGTGATGGTCACATTAAGTTCATCTGAAAAGCTTATAGTGAATTTTAGGATCATCCTGACATTTCATCTGAAAGTCAAATATCCCTAACTTCTAGTAAGGAGTGTAGGTTTTATACTAGGATCCAAGAGTTTCAGGAGACACCTTGATATATTCACACAATGTTAAGCTGTACAGTGGACAGCACACAGTTTTGTAAAAGTAAATTTTCAAAAGAGATGCAAAAACAGGCAGCTGAATGTCTTTACACGTGCATACTTCAGTCACTGACTTCCGCTCTAAAACTAATTTTACTACATATATTTTAATAGCTTCATGTCCTGAAAAACAGCAAAGCACAATTTGCGAATGTATAATTGTATGACAAAAGAACTTCAGGTACTTTCGGCATTCATCTGTCCAATGTATTTGCCTGTACTGCAGTACTTCAGGCGCTAACCAGGTCCCTAGAACTAGGGGCGTCCTAGTCTATCCCTGTCCCCCAGATAACTCTTGAAAGTGGAGAGGCTGGGTTCACGTGCCTTGCAATGATCCTATATTAACACAGGGAGGTGTGAAGTCAAAGTGTAAAGGATAACACTAACCAGACAAACAAGGGAAGACGTACAGCGATAAATGAAAAAAAGCAATCAAACTAAATACACTCACCAAACAACAGAGTGGGACACAGGGTAGTTAAAAGAAGAAACAACCAAATAGTAGAGGATGTGCACAAAAACAAAACTCCCTGTAACAAATTTCCTGAACAAATTTCTAAACTCCAACCACGACCTACACCTCCAACTACAAACCAGGCAGTAAGAGCTAACACTGGCAATTCCTACGTGCCATAGGATAGTATATATAGCAGAGAGGAGTGTCTAACACTGAACAGCTAAGACAATCCAGGAAGGAAAGCTACAGGAGTTTCAACTTAACTGATTAACCCTTGCACTGCCAGCAAAGAAAAAAAACTGCACGGTTTAGTAAGATTAAGTATTTCTAACCAGAGCAGGAGTTCGTGAAACCAGAGGCCACAATCTTCTGGTCCCTCTCTGTCATGGTATCCCTGTGACATTATGCTTATGGGTACTGGATAGCAAAAGCCTGATTTAGATTTTTTAAATTTTATTTCCAATCAAAATTATTAATGGGTGACCCTACCTTAAAGTAGCCATACAGACCCTTAACAAAAGTGTAATCTTTTTCCCCCAACATAGAGTGGTATGTAAATCTTTGGACACCCCTGGTCAAAATTATTGTTATTGAGAACAGTTAAGCAAGTTGAAGAGGAAATTATCTCTAAAAGGGTTAAAGTTAAAGACATTTCATTTATATTTTGGGTTAAATTTTTTTATTTTTTACATTTTAAAATTTATAAAAGAGAAAGTGGTTTGATGCAAAAATTTGAGCACCCTTGGAGATTGTTTTGATGTTCTTTTGCAAACTTCCGACACTGAATTTCATGGTGAGGATGCAGGAGAGGTTTTCTTCTTATGACTCTTCCAAGCAAGCCATATTTGTGCAGGTGTCTCTGAAGAGTAGAACAATGTACCACAACTCCAGAGTCTAAATCTATCTGAAGGTCTTTTGCAGTCAACAGGAGGTTCCGATCTGCTTTTCAAGCAATCCTACGAGCAGCTCTCGCTGAATTTTTGCTTGGTCTTCTGACCTTTTCTTGATCTTCACTGTTCCTGTTAACTGCCATTTCATAATTACATTTGGAACTGAGGAAAAGTCAACTTGTATCTTCTTATAGCCTTCTCCTGCTTTGTTGGCCCCAACTATTTTCATTTTCAGAGTGTTAGGCATCTGCTTAGAAAAACCCATGGCTGCTGTTTATTGGCACAAGGTTATAGGTGGCTGGGTTTTTATGAAGCCTGGAAATTTGCATCCCCTGGCCTATCCCATATCCCCAACAGGCTAATTAAGGTCTGAAAGCCTGGTCAAATTTATCTGAGCACACAATTCTCTAAGGGTGCCTAAACGTTTGCATCAGACCATTTTCCATTTTGTAAGTTTTAAAATGTAAAAAAATGACTATATTTTTTACCTAAAATACAAAGGAAATGTTACATACCACTATTAATTTTATGAATTGCCATAACCAAAAAATACACTTTTGGCATACATCTGACCAGTGTTATCCTATGTAAGGGGATGCCAATTGGTACTAGAAAGTATGTGTTTGATATATGTAAGGAAAAACAGAAAATCTATTCCAGTGTGTGAACCTAGGGATAAACCTCACATAGGTTTGTGCAGAACCTTAAAATATTAAACTCATATGGTATTTTTTTGAATAGAGCCAGGACATCTAAAACACAGATCATCAACTAGCCCCCTCAAAACATCAGATTTGACCAGTATCCATCTTATGTGTATGGCCACCTTTAGACACACTATTGGCTTGTATTTTCTAAATGGCAAAGGATGTATTGCTAATAGAGATAGAACAGTTCGAGTCAAGTAAGATTTCATGGCAGCCATGGAACATTCTGGTCTTTTTGTCCTCTTTTAACAAGCATGTTTTCCATGCAGAGAGTGCACGGGTCCCAGAACACAAAACCTCAGTCTGTGAACTGTTCTTTCTTGCTCTGAGGAAGTCACAAATCTACCAGACACCATTCTTATTTCCCCGTTATATAGGGTATCCTAACTTCACTTTAATCTGTTTCAGTAAGCTCTCACAAGCCGTATACTGTCCATATAGTGTCTGAAGGTTTGACATGACTTCAGGATTCCGTATTAGGCAGGAGCTCCACTTGCAAAGGCCAAGATTCACACAAAAAAAGCAGTTCAGACACTTTATTACAAACCAACAGTGAACATTTTTATTGGTCCCCAGAGAAGCAGCTGCGATAATTAGAAAAACACTACGGAGGTGTTGATCAACACTCTCTTATTCTTTACCTCTGCTGTGTCAGTAAATCTCACTGAAAGACCTGAATTAACAAGGATGTCTAGTCCTTTGCTTTAACACTCCATCAGCGCGGAGGGAAAACAAAGAAATGACAGCTTTGGATTTCAATTTGCTGAATAAAAAAAATTTCAGGCTAATGTTACATCATTGGATTTGGGTTTCATTTTGAATACCCTGGCGATATCATTTATAGGTCTGCGTTCACACTTGCGCTATGACATGCCCTCAGGGTTCAACTGGGGTTTCGGAAATTTGACAACAAGAGGAGAATAGAACAGAAACCTTATTGGAGCCACCAAGTCATAAGACAGATCTGTCACATCATTAAGGCTTTCGTTCCAATCGGAAGCCATGACGCCAGTGTAAACATAACTTTATAGTTATTAAGGTTGAAGGAAGACTTTAAGTCCATCTAGTTCAACCCATAGATTTATGGCACAAATACATAAAAATAGGGTGTTCGAGAGAAATAATATATTCCTGACATCCCCACATCACTCCCATATTTCAAAACGGATTTTTCACAAGGTTTTTTTTGTAGGGTTGCCTACGTATGAGGACAATTTTTTGCACTTGAATATATTTCCCACTAAAAATGATTTTTGCATAAAAAAATGTGCACTGTTCACTTTTTAGTGTCTGTTTAACTGTCTATTGCTGGCTGCAGAATGAGTTCACTGAGAATCCATCAGTGAGCTTGCTCTAACAATGTTAATGTTTAAAGGGAGCGTTTGTAGATCTGATATCTGTTTTTTTTGGAGCACCTCTCGGCTGAATTATGATCACAGACCGCCTCAAAGTTGAATGCACAAGTAAACCAAGAGCGTGTATAAGGAGTTTTGTTAAGTGCTTTTTCTACCCAAAGCACTTAACTCCTCATTTGCATACTGATAACATGAATTTTTGAAGATTTATGGAACAGATTACCAACATAAAAGGTACCAATGAGTTTCTCTCTCACTGGGCTACAGACCCATATTGACAGTGTAAGTATTGGCGGGGTCTAATTTACTGACAGATGCCCTTTAAATGTATATGCATGTCAGGCAGAAGACTGTAGATGTAACAGTGTATAGAATCACTAACGATACAAAATGCAGAAAGCACATTACAAAGTATATTGTGGTGATGACGCAGTCTACCTCTGGCCCTTATTGAAAAGCCTCCATAATATTGTGACTACAGGAGGGGAGAACAAGCTTACCAAAAAAAAGCAACATTGCAAAATTATCCATTGCTAAGCGGCTCCATACTTTTTTTTTTTTTTTTTTTAATCAGACGTTACATAATGTCTGCCAGAAAAATTGCTAAAATAGTTGCAGTAGAAAAAAAAAAAAAAAGTCCTGTGTTACTAAAACAACAGTATTATGTATTCACACCGTAATATACACCAGGGCAAGTGGAGGTCTGAAAGGGATTTTGTTAATAAAATGTTATCAGAGTTCAATAAAAACAGTTTAAAGTTAATCTTGGTAGCATTTCTCCCCATTTTATGAGGATCAGATGTGGGACGAACGAGGGGTTAAGACAGTAGTTATTGGAGAGCTTCATTTTATAGCTGGTCAGACGTGCTAAGTCAGAAGTACGCTAAATATTAGACTATTCTGATGTCACTGACGTCCCGTCACCCTCTCCGCTAACTGGCTTTACTGAATGCCATGCCTCATAAAATCAGGATTTGAGTCCATGCAGAGCTAACGCATTTTACTTGCGCTCCGCTCCACCCACTCGGCTCATTCTTCACCGGTTACAACCCAATCAAGAGCATGAAGGCAAAAGAATAAACATTGCGAGTCCCATGAAGTAAGTGTAAACTATCAGTGTCCAGACGTTCAAGGTACTGAACAGGTACTATGAAACTTTCTGACTTTCACAAGCTGGCAACCCAAGCAGCTTCACCGGGGTCCATTACCAATAAGAGTTTTATTTGCTCCATAAATTACATTGGAAAGCACAATGGCCAGGACTCGCAGCTGTAAAATTGCCAAACATTGTCAATGCCTGTTCTCTGGTTATAAATAGTCAAATAATGGAGTGCGCAGGGGCTCTCCCTCCCCTCAATTCCCTACTGGACCCATCGAGCCATTAGTTAGAAAGCATTAAACAGTGACTCTACATGACATTTTATAGAGTTCATAAATTGCCACAAACTGATGAACTAGGACAGATTTGTAGGCACAAGGGTTCACGTAGAAAATAAACTGCACATACAGGACTCACGGACAAAAAGAAAAAAAAGAAGGTTTTACAGCGACGAAAGAATACTTGTGAAGAAAAATTAAAGCAGAAACAAAAAAAAAATCACCTTTAATAGATTTGTGGTTGTTTTTTCTATTATCAATCTCCATATTGCACCAATACTATACTCAATGCTGTGCTCGTTTGGACACTTTTGCCCCTTTGTCATACCAGTATGGGTCTCAAGCTGTGTTTTTAATTTTTGTGTATTGTTTTTTGGTGTCAAATAAAATAACTAATTGAATTTTATATTGATTCTTTGATTACTTGTTTAAAGTAGTTTCTTGTTGGTATTTAACTCAAACTATGAGGGTCTGTGCCCAAACTTCTTACATGCTGCTTTGCTCAGTTTACGAAAAGTTAAGATACCTTTCATTTATGGAGAGTAGCGTTTAAACCACAGAGATCGGATCCAGTGTTAAAAAAAAAGTAATACTAATAATAACATTAGATGAATGTCATCTGTCAGGTTAATCTGGTACACATAGGATGCAAAGTTAAAAATTTAAAAAATAGTTATACATTTTATTTTTATAAATTTTTTCTGAATGGAATGGAAATGAATTAGCATCATGACAAACTGTATATATGCAAATTGCCTCTTCAGAGAAAAACTGTATATAGCAATTCAATGAGAGGTGACTGTGGACACATCATTGACTAATGCTTGGTATCTTCTGAGGAAGCCAAATTCATTCCATAATGTAATATGTACATAATGAATTAACACTCAACAGGTAGAGAAAGTGTAATACGGAGTGAAGTTTCGAGGGTCTACAGATCTGTCAGTGAATCTGATGTACATACGTTATGACCTATAATTTCTATACACACAGTTCAGACACTTTTTTTGTATGAACCATATAGTACAGAGTACAACACGGATAATACGACAACTAAAATGTCTCCACATCAGGTCTAATTACAGTGAAATTGTGTCAAGCAGCACAGGGGACCACCAATGAAAGTGAAATTACAGGACTTCTATTACTTCAGAATTAGGGGCAATTTAAGTCCTGCTTTTCTACTCCAGTCTCTATATCAACAGAGTAGTGACAGCGCTGATTTATTACCCACTGGGTCAAATGTACCAATGTGTCCTGTCCATGCACATCTTGGGATGAAGACATTTGTAATTAGTAAGCAATGGAATGTATGGGAAACAAAATAGTCTGGCCTGGATTTATATACAGTATGTGTCTCGGAGTTAGGTGAAGTTGGGTCATTGTTTTTAGTGCTTGAAGTGCGTAAAGATTGTAAAATACGAATCAAAGGAAAAAAATTGTTGCTTTTCTGTATTTAAGACCTTTAGCCAAAACAATATTGATTATAATGGGCACCATGAGAGTAAATGAACAGAGTTAAAGGGGTATTCCCATCTCCAAGATCCTATCCCAATATGTAGTTGGTGTAGTAATAATATTAGCAAATACCTCCAATTAGAAATGTAGTATAGTCCTTCTGATTCGCTATGTCTCTTTTCCTCATGTTCATGCATTGGACGTTCATGCACCTTAAGGTACCTTCACACTAAACAACTTTCCAACGACAACGATCAGTGACGTTGCAGCGTCCTGGATAGCGATCTCGTTGTGTTTGACACGCAGCAGCGATCTGGATCCTGGTCGGAGCTAGAAGTCTGGAACTTTATTTGGTCGCTAGATCGGCGTGTATCGTCATGTTTGACAGCAAAAGCAACGATGTCAGCAATGTTTTTACATGGAGCGTGAACGATAAGTGAGTCGCCGTTACGTCACTGGATCGCTCCTGCATCGTTCTGGAGCTGCTGTGTTTGACGTCTCTACAGCGACCTAACAGCGACGCTCCAGCGATCTAGTTTAGGTCGGATCGTTGTCTATATCGCTGGAGCGTCGCTTAGTGTAACGGTACCTTTAGGTATCCAAGATTACGACCACTGATCTAGTGACAGCTAGTTGCTATTGTTTGTAACCATGGATACCTAAGGTTGTGCAATGCCTGCACATGAGGAAAGACCTAGTGAATCAGGAAACCTACAGGGCTTCATCAGATAACTTTGCAGGAAGTACAGATATTGGACTGCAGACGTCAGGGGTGAAGTTATTATATTTGTTGAAGCCCCCTTCAGATTTTTTGGACAAGTAAAGGTGAACACTACCATGAGTCTTCTGTCATGCCAACAAAAAAAATCTTTCTGTGCCTATTCATGCGTGCGGTTGCTTTTCATCCAAAGTAGCGGCTCATTCAAAAGTTTGCTAAGAAAACTGCCATGAATAAAGAATGGTAACTAAATATCCTCCAAGAGCAACTTCTCACAACCATCCAGGAGCAATTTGGTGATTAACAATGATTTTTCCACCATGATGTAACACCATGTCACAAGACAAAAATGATAACCAAGTGGCTTGATGGACAAAACATTAAAATTGTGTGTCCGTGTCCAGGATACTTCCCAGATTTTAATCACAGATAACCTGAGGTCAGTCCTCAAAAAGCAGGTGGTGGAAGAACAAAAACAGAGAAATGGCGATAAACACCAAACATTTATTAGTCAAGAATGGGGTTGCCATTAGTTAGGTTTTGGCCCAGAAGCGGATATCCAACATGACAGGACAAATTGCTGATGTCTGGGAAAAAGGGTTAACATTGTAAAAATTAAGTCTTTGCATAAACTTGATGCATTCCTCAATAAAAGATTTAAAAAAAACAAACAAAAAAACCAAACACGCAGCAAAACAAAATATGGTTCCATCTCAAAACTTTCGGCCACAACTGTATAGCTGTGAATGGCATCCCCATGTCTTCCATAATCAACGTACAATTTTCTGAATCTCTGCTCTAAATTCTGTAAGAATTTTCTGAAACCCCACATCTATAAACGTATACCGGTAATTACAACAATCCACTCTGACCAAGAAGAATAAAATCACGATAGATGATAAATTTGATACAGCAACTTTTTCTTTTGATTTTGCACTGCTAATTTATACAATATTCCAAAGAAATCTCCAACATATGAACTGTAAATTAAAATAATCAATAATCTGTATTAAACATGTTATTTCAAATGAAAAAGCCAAAAATACGTTGGTTTCATTAAAACCAGAAACTTGCCTTTCAACCACTAAGTCTCCACAGTGACAAATGTAATTGAAACCATTATCAGTAAGGATACATGAAATATGAAAAGACCCCTGGACACAGGCTAAGAAAGGGAGACTATGATCTCCAAGAGCCAAACTGCAGTTTGCTGGATGCAGCAGACAAATTAAATAAAATGAGGTAAGTGGATTTTATCTAATAAAAAAGTATATAAATGAAAAAGGACAGTCAGGAAATGAGAAAATAGATAAGACACACGACATTTACAAAATGCATAAAGACATTTTTCTATACTGGCCTCTTGGGAAGAACTATTAACTCTATATGGACAGCACGTAATGTGCTAATTACCTTTCCTTTTTGAGAATTGCGTTTGGACTACAACATTTTGTATGGGTTCGGACTTCCCTGCCCAGGTTGATTCAGTCAAACATACACATTCAGAGGCCTGGATGTGTATATAGCAGTTTAAACAAACTTGGAATAAACTCTGAGCTAATTAAACCCCACTGACAGAAGAGCGCTCACTTAGCACACTTGTATCAGACGGTTTTATCTGCTTATGAACAGTAAAACTTTCGAAAAAGGTTTCCCATATATTAAATACATATCCATCCAATCCACCGACATACATCATTCACATGACAAGTGCAAATCAAAAACTGTTTGATGAGCGATGTCAAGTTTACATTTTCTAAAAAGGTCCAAGAACATCGCTTGCCACCCAGGTATGGAAGGTGATTACATTTAGAGTGGTTGTCCAGCTTTGGGGACATTTTCTTTCACTTAAATCCATGTATTTGGGGGCAAAATTGGGCTTTATTAACCACTTCACTCCCGTTTTCACCTTCCTGACCACGCCAAGTTTTAAAATTCTGAAAACTCACTTTATGAGGTAATAACGCTGAAACGCTTTAAAATATGCCAGTGATTTGGAGATTGTTTTTTCATGACATGTTGTACTTCATGTTATTACTTCATTTTGGTAGATATGATTTGCGCTTATTTATGAAAATATCAAAAATTTGTCAAACTTTTTTTTTATTTTGCAGTTTTTAAACTTTGATGACCTTAAACCAAACTTACAGTGGGGAAAAACGTATTTAGTCAGCCACCAATTGTGCAAGTGCTCCCACTTAAAAAGATGAGACAGGCCTGTATTTGACATCATAGGTAGACCACAACTATGAGAGTCAAACTGCGAAAGCAAATCCAGAAATTCACCTTGTGCATTTTGCAAGTTTTATTTTACCAATTATGGTGGACAATAAGTAAATGGTCACCAAAAAACATGCAAGATTTCTGGCTCTCACAGACCTGTAACTTCTTCTTTAAGAGGCTCCTCTGTCCTCCACTCACTAACTGTAGTATTGGCACCTGTTTGAACTTGTTATCAGTATAAAAGAAATGTCCACAACCTCAGTCACACTCTAAACTCCACTATGGTGAAGACCAATGAGCTGTCGAAGGACACCAGACACAAAATTGTAGCCCTGCACCAGGCTGGGAAGATTGAATCTGCAATAGGCAAGCAGCTTGGTGTGATGAAATCAACATCAACTGTGGGAGCAATGATAAGGAAAAAAAAGGAGACTTACAAGACCACTGATAATCTCCCTCGATCTGGGGCTCCACACAAGATCTCACCCCGTGGGGTCAAAATGATCACAAGACCGGTGAGCAAAAATCCCAGAACCATACGGGGGGTACTAGTGAATGACCTGCATAGAGCTGGGACCACTGTAACAAAGGCTACCATCAATAACACTACACCGCCAGGGACTCAGATCCTGCAGTGCTAGATATGTCCCCCTGCTTATGCCAGTACATGTCCGAGCCCGTCTGAAATTTGCTAGAGAGCATTTGGATTATCCAGAAGAGTATTGGGAAAATATCATGTGGTCTGATGAAACCAAATTAGAACTGTTTGGTAGAAACAAAACGTGTCATGTTTGGAGGAGACAGAATGCATAGTTGAATCCAAAGAACACCATACCTACTGTGGATCATGGGGGTGGCAACATCATGCTTTGGGGCTGTTTCCCTGCAAAAGGACAAGGATGACTGATCCGTTTACATGAAACAATGAAGGGGGATATGTATCGTGAGATTTTTAGTGAAAATCTCTTTCCATCAACAAGGGCATTAAAGATGAAATGTGGATGGATCATCATGATAATGATCTCAAGCACTTTGCCAGGGCAATGAAGGAGTGGCTAAGAGCAGACATGAAGGAGGCGGAGCAAAGAGCAGAGCTGAAGGAGGGGGCACAAAAGACCAGAACCGCAAGAGGCAAAGTCAAGACCAGAACCACAAGAGGCAGAGCCAAGAGCAGAACCACAAGAGGCAGAGCCAAGAGCAGAACCACAAGAGGCAGAGCCAAGAGCAGAAGCATAGGAGGTGGAGCTAAAAGCAGAATCACAGGAGGCGGAGCAAAGAGCACAAGGAAACAGTGAAATAAGAATCAGGAGTTGCCAGCGCCGCCCCCTATGCACACAGCCAGGAACCATGCACAGAGCAGGCAGGAGACATGAGGCACACAGCATGGAACCGGCAGAAGACAGAACTCACAGCATGGCCCAGAGTAGTGAGTAAGTTGGTGTTTAAGGCAGGTGGGGGATGGGAGGCCATACAGTGATGCCGGCAGGGTTGTTACAGCAATTTTGTCTCGAATAGATTGCAGATGCCATGTCAAATTTGAAGAGCTCCAGAAATGCCAAAAAAACCAAACCCAAAAACCACGTGTCCCCATTTTGGAAACTACACTTCTTGTGGAATTGTGTGGTGAGCAAGCGATTCACAGCATTGTATAATATTGGGCTGAGTCATTGGAAAATTATTTTTCCCACTAAAACGTTGATTTTGCCCCAAGTTTTCAATTTGCAACAGGGATAATAGGAAAAAATGGACTGTGCAATTTGTTACCTAAAAACTACTTTTGAGGTACAGTGCAAAGCTCAGAAGGGCCGTTTTAGAGTTCAGATTTTGCTGGACTAATTTTTGGGTGCCATGTCACATTGGCAGAGACCCTGAGGTGTCAGAACAGTAGAACCCCCATAAGTGACCTCACTTACATACTATGCCTGTCAATTAATGCATCTAAGGTTACAGTAATCATATCAACTAGACAGGTGAGTCACAGAACTTGATAGCATAGGGCAGTAAAGAGAATATAATTACACTTTTACGACAAAAAAAAAAAATCTGGTTTTAGCCTCAGATTTTACATTTTCTTAAGGGGAAATGGGTAAAAATGGCACCTAAATTTGTGACAATTTATTCTAAAAACGTGGAAATATCCCATATGTGGCTGTTCAGTACTGCTTAGCCACATGGCGAGACTCAGGAGGGATGGAGCGCTATTTGACTCTCGGAAAACAAATTATAGTAGAATAGTTTGCAGACTCCATATACAAGGCCCTAAATGCCAAAAGAGCAGAATCCTCTCAATTGACCCCATTTTGAAAATTACATTTATCTACGGGTATAGTGACTATTTTGAGTATATATATATATATATATATATATATATATATATATATATATATATATATATATATTTTATTTTTTTTTTAATGCCGCTCACTGTATGATAGAAGTGATAAGAAACGTTATTCTTTGGGTCAGTACAATTACAGTGATACCACATTTATATGTTTTTTTTTAGATTTTGCAGCTTTTACAGAATAGAAGTTTTATACAAAAAGTTGTTTTTCCATCACTATATTCTGAGAGCTATAACTTTTTTTTTTATTTCTACGCTGATGGAGCAGTGTGGTGGCTTATTTTTTTTGCAAGATAAGTTGACGTTTTCAGCAATACCATTTTTACTTCCATTCAACAATTTAATTGCGATTTATTCCACTTTTTGTTCAGCACTATGAAAAAAAAGCATTGTTTTTTCCACTTTTTGTATTTACCTTATTTTACGGTGTGTACTGAAGAGGTTAACCAGTGTGACAGTTCATTTATTTTTGTTTTTACACAAATATATATTTATTGGTATTTTATTTGTGATATTTAAAAAAAATATATTTTTTCAATTTTTTATTTGTAACTATGCGATTTTAACTTTTATTAGTCTGATTGCTGATACAATGCATTGCCGACTGGAAGGGAGAGGGAGCCGTCTCTTTCTCTTAGTGTCCTAAATGCTGTGATTGATGTCAATTGCAGCACTTAGGGGGTTAATCCGCTGGGGTTTGTGCAGGCGCCACTCCAGGTCAATGATAGCCGGGGCTCAGACACCACATAAGCCGAGCTCCCGCCAGCAATCTCGCAGGCACAGCACCTGTGCCGCGCACGATCATGACATAACCATATGTTAGTGCAGAACTGACACTGTAATTTCATACAGTGTATACCAACCTAAGCTGCACCACACACCACTCTTTAGGATGCAGAAAGCTGCTGGTGGAGAGGGGCCACCGACAATTCCTTCCACCATTCAGGGTGTGTGACTGAGGCAGTAGACGTGATGCTACGCAAAGCATCACTGCACATAGCAAAGACCAGAACAGAGTGCCGGGAGAACGGAAGCAAGGCGAGTATAAGTTTTGTTTTTTTAAATATGTGTAAATGTATGCAGCCTCACAATGTATATAAGGGGGATGATACTGTATATAGGGGCTGTGTGGTCACACTGTATATAGGGGGCTGTGTGGGGGCTCATACTGTATATAGGGGTGCTGTGTGGGATCATACTGTATATACGGGGGAATCATATGGTATATAGAGGGAGTGCAGCATACTTAATGCTACCCAATATTAAATGATGCAATTAATATTTTAAAATATGTTAATATTGAGCAGAAATAATTTGAGCCTATTGGTTTGGACCTCCACAACAGTTATGGTCTCATGTGGCCCCTTGAGAAAACTACTCACACACACAATATATGTGTGTGTGTGTGTGTGTGTGTGTGTGTGTGTGTGTGTGTGTGTGTGTGTGTGTGTGTGTGTGTGTGTGTATAATTACACACATATACATACATATACACAGTCTATGATTTTAATATATACCTGAAATGACAGATTTATTTGATGCATACTTATGTTCCCATCACTTTAGCTGTCTCAGTGAGGAGTTAATAAGATCTGTAGAGTGAAAGCAGCATAATACGAAGTTAGGTTTCCCCAAAAACAGAAGAAAGGTAGAGCACACAATTCCATACTGTACTGCGAGACAGGAAATGTGTTTTTCCCTCATTTACAGCACTCAGTAATTTATTTCGGCTCTCCCTGCCTGTGGAGTTTGCAGTCACTAGTGTTTCAGAAACCAGAAAGCTTCCCCAGGGCACCAGAACGCAGCCCGTATTTAATATTTGTAACCTAAGAAAACTTCTGCCTTTCTGCTGTGAACTCTGGCTGCTCAAACTCATTCTGCAGTCAGCCTTGCCGACAGAAATGTATACTGCCAAGGACCACCAACGTTACACTCCTCAAGGCTGGGCCAAACCCTCAATGTATCTCCAAGTTTAAACTATGGCTGGCCAGAAAGCCCTCTGTCTTATATTTAACACTGGAGATTAAAATTGCGGAGTCTGTATAAAAATAAAAAAAAGTAAAGAGCATAATTGTTTCACATGCCCAGTCATATAAACTATGCATCTCCTTGCTTCATGAATAGACCAGCTGTGAAAGCACATCACGCTCAAAAAATGAAAACTTTAGCAGTGTGTTCTACCACCTTGTTCTCCTCCAATAACAGTTATGCCCCTCACCCAGTTTCCTGGACACTGAAAACGGTTACGTTCCAGCAGCGTGTTTAGCCGAAAAGAAGAAAGCATTTAGGCACACAGTCACCCAGGCTACAAAGACATGCTACAATCCTTTTCTGCATCATCCTGTATTACACTGAATGTTATGCCATTTCTGTATGCAATCTGCAGCATGAGGTAGGGACAGAGACCCTGATTCCAGCCATGCATGACTTCGTTTATTGGGTGCAGCAGGTATGATAGTGTCACACTTTTCTCTGCTACAGATCTAGCAGAGCTCAGTTGTTGAGCTGCGTATAACCCTACACACCACAGCTTTCAGTGTGCATTGTATAGTGACAGAGCTGCTAATCAGGACTGGTAGTGGGGTTGGACTAGGAGGCTTGAGGCCAGTTGTCCTGTAGTGATAATCTCCTGCTGATAAAACACTGATTGTATCAAAACGGCAAAAACACAGTCCAGTAAGTGACATCACTAATCAGGCTCTTTGCAACTACATCATGATACAAAAACCTGCTGGAAGATACTCTTTAAAGGGAACAAGGCAGGCTTCTTCACACCCAAACCATTTATATGGCTGTGTAGCCCTCTAAATTGATCTGGTTATGACCCAAGCAATGCTGCGGCAGCGAGACATCACATTTTGAATTTCTGCATATATGTGTCTGGAAGTGCACATTGGAGTGTGATACACTTACAGCGCCCCCACCTGCGTTTCCTGCCTTGCGCCACTCTCCTCTTTCATTCACAGGTCTTTGACTCGCATCATGGCATTGCTTTTAGGTCACAAAGAGATCAACTTGACTATCTTATCGTTGTATTAGGTACATTACTTCTGGTAAGTGGTGCCCGGTGTAGTGCCATGACGCTTGTACAGGACCCTCTTACAGTAATGCATGCCCATCACTGACACTTACTGATTGCTATGCTGACAGTGCACATTTATTTGTAACGATAATGTTCTGCACATGTTTAATATCGGAGGCCCGAGGCTCTGATCACCCAGCCGCCCTGCTTTCTGCATCTTCTTTCCTCGCTGTGTAACCACATCTGTTTCCAGTGTGATGCTGGTATGCAGACAATTGTCTATTGGATGTGTGTTGTGGTAACGTTTGCCAGGGTTAAAGACAGGGTCAATCTGATCAAGGCACTAAAATTAGCTTCTGTATGTCATCCTGGAAAGACAGTACTGTAAGTTTACTTCTTACAAGATAAAACGCTGCTTTCATTAGATTTGGTTTATTTCAGCATTGAGATGTATAAATGGCTCACTATTTCATATCTGTTCTTCTGGGCTGTCATATTTATACGAGTAGGATTAATATAAAACAGAATATAAAGCAGGTGGGCCAAGTATGTGTCCTTACAATGGCCACCATATGGGCTAGCTCTCAATATTGGACAGCCTCATTCATGGAAACAGAGGCAGGTGCCCATGTTTTCCCCCAACTTCTTCTCATCAATTTATTGTCTTAGCGATATACTGTATCATAGAAGTAGTTATTTCTGTAAGACCATCCAGAGTGCTTAGTGCTACGGGGCAAAGATGTTACTGAATGACTCCAACTAGTAATGTTCATACAACTGTTCCTAAATTACGGAGGCCTACACCTATACAGCTGTGCAACCTAGGCGCCTTCACCCACAGTAGTGCCAGCACAGACATCAACAGGCAATACTAATGATTAGCCCCAACAATGTCCATGTTTAGCATTCAATTAAACCAGTGTTTCGCAAACTCCAGTCCTCAAGGCCCCAACACATCAGGTTTTCAGGATTTCATTATTCGTGCATGAGAAACGGACAGGTTTTCTCTCCTGTACAATACTAAGGAAATCCTGAAAACATGATGTCTTAGACATGCATAAGGACTGGGGTTTGGGAAATACTGAATTAAACCAAGAGCTTTGATCCTAAAAGTGCCCATACACATCAAGAAAAAGTTGCCTAAGCATATCAGGTCGAGTGACTTATGTGGAAAGGGGTGTGCCAAATTTTACCCAGAAAAAGGAATGATCACCATGTTGAACGTCAACATGTTTGATCCTTTGTTCTCAAAGATAAGCTGCCACCCGTGGTGACTGGCAATGACATATGCCCCATCACCATTCAGAACACATGCACACTCAGTCACAGCTATTGAGGAAATCTTGGAACAATCAATAGCATGATTTCTAGTATAAAACAAAAAAATGGAGGAATAGAATATAGCCTGTGGCATGAAAGCCAGTAACGGCCAAAGAAGCTTCTCAGTTAGGTCATCTCTAGTGATGAGCGAGTGTACTCGATGTTCGGTTTTTCCTGAGCACGCTCGGGTGACCTCCGAGTATTTATTAGTGCTCGGAGATTTAGTTTTCATCAGGGCAGCTGAATGATTTACAGCTACTAGGCAGGCTGAGTACATGTGGGGGTTGCCTGGTTGCTAGGTAATCCCCACATGTAATCAAGCTGGATAATAGCTGTAAATCATGCTGCTGAGGCGATGATAATCTCTGAGCAGTCATAAATACTCAGAGACCACCTGAGCGTGTTCGGGAAAACCCGAGCAATGATTACACTCGCTCATCACTAGTCATCTCTAGGGGGGGCAGTGTGCACACATGTTTAGGTGCATTCTGTACTACAAAACACCCTCTACATCCAAGCTTTGGACTGGAACAAAGGAGGGAAGAAACCGGTCAGCTAAAAGAAATAAGCTGTCATGGGTATCTGTAGGTAAAAAAGCATTTTAAATATGTCACAGCTGGTTTTCAAGTGCCGCTACAGGGAGAAAATGAAATTGTATTCCCCCTTCAGCATCTCACTTCCAGTTAAAGAGGTGGAGCAGGGGAAGTCAGCAGTGAGCGCAGGGGAAGTCAGCAGTGAGCGCAGGGGAAGTCAGCAGTGAGCGCAGGGGAAGTCAGCAGTGAGCGCAGGGGAAGTCAGCAGTGAGCGCAGGGGAAGTCAGCAGTGAGCGCAGGGGAAGTCAGCAGTGAGCGCAGGGGAAGTCAGCAGTGAGCGCAGGGGAAGTCAGCAGTGAGCGCAGGGGAAGTCAACAGTGAGCGCAGGGGAAGTCAGCAGTGAGCGCAGGGGAAGTCAGCAGTGAGCGCAGGGGAAGTCAGCAGTGAGCGCAGGGGAAGTCAGCAGTGAGCGCAGGGGAAGTCAGCAGTGAGCGCAGGGGAAGTCAGCAGTGAGCGCAGGGGAAGTCAGCAGTGAGCGCAGGGGACGTCAGCAGTGAGCGCAGGGGACGTCAGCAGTGAGCGCAGGGGACGTCAGCAGTGAGCGCAGGGGACGTCAGCAGTGAGCGCAGGGGAAGTCAGCAGTGAGCGCAGGGGAAGTCAGCAGTGAGCACAGGGGAAGTCAGCAGTGGGTGTAAGGTGATCACTCTCAGCTCACATTCTCTGTGCAGCAGACATCAGCTAAAGAGCAGGGAGTGTGATTACAGCACGAACACTGTTTAGTGAGTGCTGACTGTGCAGCTCCAGTGACTGGAAGAGCTGCTGCAGGGAAAACATAACTATTTTCTCACTGCAGCCAATATTCTAGATAGGCTGCCATATACAGTGAGGAAAAAAGTATTTAGTCAGCCACCAATTGTGCAAGTGCTCCCACTAAAAAAGATGAGAGAGGCCTGTAATTGACATCATAGGTAGACAACAACAGAGTCAAAATGAGAAAAATCCAAAAAAATCACTGTCTGATTTGGCAAGCTTTATTTTGCAAATTATAGTGGAAAATAAGTATTTGGTCACCTAAAAACATGCAAGATTTTTGGCTCTCACAGACCTGTAACTTCTTTAAGAGGGTCCTCTGTCCTCCACTCATTACCTGTAATAATGGCACCTGTTTGAATTTGTTTTCAGTATAAAAGACACTGGCCCACAACCTCAAAACAGTCACACTCCAAACTCCACTATGGTGAAGACCAATGAGATGTCGAAGGACACAAACAAAATTGTAGCCCTGCACCAGGCTGGAAAGACTGAATCTGCAATAGGCAAGCAGCATGGTGTGATGAAATCAACTGTGGGAGCAATAATAAGAAAATGGAAGACATACAAGACCACTGATAATCTCCCTCGATTTGGGGCTCCACGTAAGATATCACCCAGTGGGGTCAAAATGATCACAAGACCGGTGAGCAAAAATCCCAGAACCACACGGGGGGACCTAGTGAATGACCTGTATAGAGCTGGGACCACCGTAACAAAGGCTATCATCAGTAACACACTACTCAGATCCTGCAGTGCCAGACATATCCCCCCGCTTAAGCTAGTACATCCGGGCCCGTCTGAAATCCGTTATAGGGCATTTGGATTATCCAGAAGAGTAGTGGGAAAATGTCATACGGTCTGATGAAACCAAGGTAGAACTGTTTGGTAGAAACAAAACTCGTCGTGTTTGGAGGAGACAGAATGCTGAGTTGAATACAAAGAACACCATACCTACTGTGAAGCATGGAGGTGGCAAAATCATGCTTTGGGGCTGATCCGTGTCCATGAAACAATGAATGGGGCCATGTATAAAGAGATTTTGATTGCAAATCTCCTTCCATCAGCAAGGGCATTGGAGATGAAACGTAAATGGGTCCCAAGCAAACCACCAGGGCAACGAAGGAGTGGCTTCGGAAGAAGCATATGAAGGTCCTGGAGTGGCCTACTCAGTCTCCAGATCTCAACCCCATAGAAAACCTTTGGAGGGAATTGAAAGTCCGTGTTGCCCTGGACAGGCCAAAACATCACTGCTCTAGAGGAGATCTGCATGGAGGAATGGGCCAACATACCACCAATAGTGTGTGCCAACCTTGGGAATACTTACAGAAAACGTTTGACCTCTGTCATTGCCAACAAAGGAAATATAACAAAACTAGATGGTGGCCCAATTCTAACGCATCAGGTATTCTAGAATATGCATGTCCACGTAGTATATTGCCCAGCCCACGTAGTATATTGCCCAGCCCACGTAGTATATTGCCCAGCCCACGTAGTATATTGACCAGCCCACGTAGTATATTGACCAGCCCACATAGTATATTGCCCAGCCCACATAGTATATTGCCCAGCCCACGTAGTATATTGCCCAGCCCACGTAGTATATTGCCCAGCCCACGTAGTATATTGCCCAGCCCACATAGTATATTGCCCAGCCCACTTAGTATATTGCCCAGCCCACATAGTATATTGCCCAGCCCACGTAGTATATTGCCCAGCCCACGTAGTATATTGCCCAGCCCACGTAGTATATTGCCCAGCCCACGTAGTATATTGCCCAGCCCACGTAGTATATTGCCCAGCCCACGTAGTATATTGCCCAGCCCACGTAGTATATTGCCCAGCCCACGTAGTATATTGCCCAGCCCACGTAGTATATTGCCCAGCCCACGTAGTATATTGCCCAGCCCACGTAGTATATTGCCCAGCCCACGTAGTATATTGCCCAGCCCACGTAGTATATTGCCCAGCCCACGTAGTATATTGCCCAGCCCACGTAGTATATTGCCCAGCCACGTAGTATATTGCCCAGCCACGTAGTATATTGCCCAGTCACATAGTATATTGGCCAGCCATGTACGTAGTATATTGCCAGCCACATAGTATACTGCACAGCGACGGAGTATACAGCACAGAGCCACGTAGTATACAGAGTTAAAATAAAAAATAAACATACTCACCCTCCGAAGGCCCATTGAAGTCCTGGCCCTGTGCGCGGTGCAGGCGTCAGCTTCCGGTCCCAGGGTGTGATGACGTCGCGGTCACATGACCGTGATGTCATGGCAGGTCCTTCTCGCGCAGGACCTGTGATGATGTCGCGCTCACATGACCGTGATGACCGCAGGCGGCAGCTTCCCGTCCCAGGGTGTGATGACGTTGCGGTCACATGACCGTGACGTCATGGAAGGTCCTTCTGGCATACCATCCTTGGGACCGGAACCTGCCGCTTGCATGGAGCGGTCACCGTAGCGTCGCGAGGATCATGAAACGCGGCGGATGGGGAGTATAGCAGGTTTTTTTTATTTTTTTTTTTAATTATTTTTAACATGACATTTTTACTATTGATTCTGCATAGGCAGCGTCAAAAGTAAATAGTTGGGGACACACAGGGTTAATAGCAGCGGTAATGGAGTGCGTTACACCGCGGCCCGTTACCGCTGCCATTAACCCTGTGTGAGCAGTGACTGGAGGGGAAGGGGATTATGGAGCGGGCGCCGGGCAGTGACTGCAGGGGAGTAGGAGAGGGACTAATCGGACTGTGCCCATCGCTGATTGGTTGCGGCAGCCATGACAGGCAGCTGCAGAGAGCAATCAGCGACTTGGATTCCATGACAGACAGAGGCCGCGACCAATGAACATCCGTGACAGACAGAAGGACAGACAGAAAGACGGAAGTGACCCTTAGACAATTATATAGTAGATATTGAGATGAACTTTTGTTAATGACCAAATACTTATTTTGCACCATATTTTGCAAAATAAATCTTGCCGAATCAGACAAGGTGATTTTCTGGATTTGTTTTCTCATTTTGTCTCTCACGTGGGAGAATTTCCACAATTGGTGGCTGACTAAATACTTTTTTTCCCCACTGTATGTTCAAAATGGTATTTACTTGCAGATTTCCACTACCGCTGTAGGTAGTTTGCTTATAGGTTCCCTTTAAATATTTATTGTTTATATTTCCTACAATTAACTAATCCCATTCATTGTCTCCACAGGTATAGCAACTCCTCTATATAACCACTTTCAAGGTAACCTGCCTTGTTAATGCACTTGCAAAGTGTGTCCATTTTAGATTTCTAGTACATCCGTGCTCGAGGGCTTGAAGCTACACCTCTACAACAATACTTGTCTAATAGACTGCTAATGTCTGAGCTCTGACCCTTTATTTGTTTTAGCACAGATCATCTTTCTGCATTGTTGGGTCTTTACATGACAGATCTGGGCGAAGCTCCCTTAAGGCAGCTGGCTTTTCGTGTAAGGTTAGTACAAAGGTAATTTGCTATGTTATTTATTTATTTATTTATTTTTTAAAACCACAATAATGCGTCTTTTTCCAAGTCACAATATCTAGTTTGAAAAAGTGAAAAAGTTATCAGCTTTAGGCCAGGATCACATGGTTACTCACACTCTGACCAATCACATGCCCAAATTGCTGACGTGACTGGCTCCGTCCACAGCTTCGGGTGCTCTACCACATAGCAGATGTGTAAAGGAGGTGCCGGCTAGCCTGGTCCATAGATTAGACCAGAATGGTGTATGCTGAAATTTTTTTTCTAATCAGACGACTGATGGTACGTGTGGAAAAATTAGCCATGTGCACTGGCTTTCATGGGTCCATGTGCAGTTTGTGGTGGAAAGGTGTGCACAATACTCTTGTCTAAATTATACATATAAGAATATGGAAAAAAAGCAGGAGCAGCAAATCATTTATTGTGCGACAGTGCCCCAACACTATAGCAAGTAATGTACAGTTCTGCAAAGTAATAAAACGCAATTGTAAAATTAAAGGATAAAGCTTAAAATCACCAAGATCTACCGTTTTAGTCAGGCCAAGCCAAAGCACAATGGCACAAATCTTTCGAAAAAGTGACATAAAAATCTCATTAGTAGGAGTAGTTAAGTAGATCTGACAGGAGACTACATCCCACAACTGCTGCTTGCATACTGTGTTTCCATTCACCCTCATATGAAGCTACATGGCAGGCCTCTCTCTTAGGGCTCATTTTCTGGTTTTGAAAAAAATGGTACCACTGTCAGTGTGTTGGATCAGTTTATCATGTGTCCATTTTTACTGTCAGTGTTTGGACCGCGTGTCCATTTTTACTGTCAGTGTTTGGACCGCGTGTCCATTTTTACTGTCAGTGTTTGGACCGCGTGTCCATTTTTACTGTCAGTGTTTGGACCGCGTGTCCATTTTTACCGTCAGTGTTTGGACCGCGTGTCCATTTTTACCGTCAGTGTTTGGACCGCGTGTCCATTTTTACCGTCAGTGTTTGGACCGCGTGTCCATTTTTACCGTCAGTGTTTGGACCGCGTGTCCATTTTTACCGTCAGTGTTTGGACCGCGTGTCCATTTTTACCATCAGCGTGTTTTTCACGTACAGATAAATAAATTACAAAGTTTCTCCTACATTTATCAATGTTTATCATAGACGGCTCACGGATGACACATGTATACCCATCTGTGTGCTGTACTTATTATTCATGGAACCATAGACTTGTATTGACACTTTTCATTCATGATACTGGAAAAAATGGATGTGTGTTTTGCACGGACACATGGCCCATGAAAAAAACATGGACATGTAAATAGCTCCATAGATTATAATGGGTACATACATGTTGTATCCGTTAAAACAAAGGATAGAACACAAGTGCAAAACGGACGTCTGTATGAGGCCTAATGTACTGAAGGCTCTATGTATGATAAAGACTTACTTCTTCGCTATGACAGCCTTTATCTTGAAGTATGAATGTCTTCATTCCGTTACAACCCATTGCTATATATTTACCTCTATTCACTTTTTTTTTTTGAGAAATCTAAAAATTAAGGCTCCCATTAAGACTTACGGCTTCCAAACACTGACTATGGGTATGCTTGCACCAGCTTCATCAGTGCACTGCATACGCACCAGAATCGGCTAGCTTGACACGACTCACCCCATGCTCAGGGACATTACATGTATTTGCAGCCTGGTCAGTGTGACCCTTCTGCTTAGTAGCTCCACCTCCTTGACTCCCACAGGATAATTATTTACATACAGCACATGCAGAGATTAAAAATTTTCTTACAAATAACTACACCTTCATAAAGCTATACCTCAACAGTAAAAGCCAGTGGATTTAAAAGGTTCTGACAAGTTCCCATTAACATTAGTATCACAGGCTAGGCAGCAAGTACAAGGTTAAGAATAAATGACACATTCTGCTCCTATCTGAGCTGCTGGCATCACAATTACACATTTATGGAGTGCTAAGGCCTCACTAGGAAGGAAGTCTTCAACTGCTCTCGATGACATAGCTGCAGCAGGCGAAACTGCTGGCAGTTCCTGTGCACCAGTCCCTAGATACTTACACAAAGGACAGAAAATTGATGGCGCCAGAGGGCCTCTTCCTAGATCATCCCACAGCTGAATATATGAAATGATATGCCATGATAAGGAAGCAGTGCTGGAAGAAGATCTAGGAGGGTATGAGTCCTCATATACATTAATCACCAAGCAAGGGGCCCTATGTAATCTCATACTGAAAATCATGGTCAAGGCTGCAACAGAGCGGACTCTGAAAGAGGGGGAGGCACTTGTACATTTTAGCGCTGCTGAATGTCCTCTCTTCCCTTTGGTATGGAAAGCTCATCAAGAAGGTGTCAGGAGGATGAAACTCAAGATCTGCAGTTTTACTCCCAGACACAGAGTGATTCACAGCTTCACTGTCCACAAAGAAGTTGTTGCTATGAGACCCCTCTAGCACACCCTTACTTGGGCTATAGAAAACTGCAAAGGATACATGCTCCATATTTCATTCAGCAATTTTTAATATCACCTTTATATACTGAAGACTGGACTTAACGACTTTTTACATAAAGAGAAGCATTTTGTTTTAACACTAAAATTTGCATAACTCAGACACGTCTTTTCAAAATAATCGCTTAAGGCTGGGGCTATGCGGTACCATGTGTCACGTGACCAAAAAAACCTGAGCGACTTTGCAGTCATGTGACTCTTTTAGAGCTGTATGATTTATCACCTATGAGTCATCTGGCTGTGCATATCTATGGCTTACAGAAACGTACCAGTCAGACACAAAGGGCAACACCTCACCAATGGAACAAAGGTTCGGGCTCAAAAACTACAAACTGTATAGTCTGATACTGCATATACAAGTATACAGCGCTCGTAAAAATTAATGGACCACTGCAAAATGTTCAGTTTGTCTGATTTTTCTCTTTATAGGTAAATTTTTGAGTAAAAATGTAAATTGTTCGTTTATTCTATAAACTTCTGACAACATGTCTATGAATTTCCTAGAAATACAATTTGTATTTTTATTCTGACAAAGAAAAATGGTCAAAATAAAAAAAAAAAAAAAAAAAGTATAGATATAAACACTGGCGCTCAGCAAATGACTGACCCAAGGGTAAGATTTGTATAAAGAGCTGCTGGTGATTGAAGCAGGTTCTGTGTATACCTGCTAGAAAGCAAAGCCTAAAGAAAAGAAGAATATATCACCGCGCTACTCCATACACGTGTAAAGCCAAATTATGAAGATGTTAAATATGCAAATGAAGAGAAGTCTTGTGGGTGACAGCAAAACTCCCTTTTTTTTTTTCTTCTCATAGGGGAGATCATACCCTCTCCCACCAATTGTTGGGATCACCACCTCACTAAACTAAGTGCCACTCATCAGATCCGTCCTTTAGGCATAACCGCAGTAAGTTTCTCTTCATTTGCATATTTAACATCTTCATAATTTGGCTTTACACATGTATGGAGTAGCGCGGTGATATATTTTTTTTTTTTTGCTTTCAGACCTCAAGTAATGCAAAGAGAACAAGTTCATAATCATTTAGAAACAACAATGCTAATGTTGTAACTCAGAAAGAGTTCAGAAATCAATATTTTGTGGAATAACCATGATTTTTAATCACAGCTTTCATGCGTCTTGGCATGCTTTCCACCAGTCTTTCACACTGCTTCTGGTGCAAAAATGTAAGCAGTTCTTTGTTTGATGGCTTGTGACTATCCATCATTTTCTTGATTACATTCCAGAGGTTTTCAATGGGGTTCAGGTCTGGAGATTGGGCTGCCCATGACAGGGTTTTGATGTGGTGGTCTCTTAATTTTTGCCAGAGCTGTACATGGGTTACTCCGAGGACAACAAAAGCTAATTTAGATTTTGTTCACGAAGATTTTGGAGAACACCGAAAATAGTTCAGATGCTATTTAATGAGGATTATGAAGTGGAGCAAAATCCGTGCCATGTTTCACCTGTAAATATGGCAGAGGCAAAAAATCCATTGAAGAACCCCTGTGATTTGCGGTAGAAACGAGCAGGTGTGTGTATAGTGTTTGGCTTTGTATTGCTTTTTGGCTTTTAAGTCTTACTACCATCCGTCATCCATATTTCGGTTTTATTTTTTGTTTTACTGTATACCATTTATAATAAGTATTGTCTATTATGACAGTCCATATTTTTATTTTGTGGAAAACTAGTGTATACCAATCAGGAGGGGGAAAAAACAACCTGTTGGCCTCTGTATGAATAATGTAGTATATTAATGCACTCACACTACATCACATGCAACTAAACACACCGATGAGCTTTTTCATGCATTTTTGATGTTGCAGAATATCTGCACGAATGTAAATTAGGTTACTTGCGTTTTTGTGCGCTTTTTTAACTTGCTTTTTTGTCTCTGTTTGGTGTGTTATACTTCAAATAAAGCTGCATTGTTTATGATACTTTTTTTGCTTTGATAAAAATGTATTGCTATATTTAGGTGTGGATTACATGAGTTTTTGATGCGCTTCACTGCATATTTTTTGCATCTAATGGAAGTCTATGGGGGAATTCTGCACATAAAACTCTACGTACCCATCAGAGAAATTGACATACTTGAAACACGCACGCACCACATGCGAGTTTACGCAGCGTTAATGAAGCACAGTGGGCATGAAATTTCTATAAATCCCATCCACTTTGCTGGAACAGTAAGAAGCTGTGTTTTTGATGCACCAAAAACTCATCGTGGGAACGTAGCCTGTCTGTGATGTGATGATAATGTGAACCCAGCCTTATCTGCTAGAACTTTTGCTGCCTTTCAATTAAAAAAAGTTTAAGATTTACAATTCCAACTAATTGTAGTGAATATGGTACTGTGAGATATCACCCTATTACAGGCAACTCCACTAGTATTCCATATCTATGCAAAGAATGTTCTTAAAGTTCATTCAGAGTCGGTAAAATATCAAAAAGGTAACAATTTCACAATTTATTCAGTCTTTTTAAAAGGATAAAAAGTGGTGGTCGACAGAGAACAGATTTCCCATGAAGGGTTTTTCATCATGACCTGGTATAATGTGATAGAAAAGGTTTTTGAGCATATACCCACAAAAATTGTGTCTTCTGGGTTTGCCCATATTATAAGACACAAGGAGCATTGGCAATTATAGATGTAAATGTGAACATATGACAAATTGATTATCTGTGTTCAATATTCAGTTCTAAGTTAAGGCCAAGAATAAAGTCTAGAACTCCTCATGGGCTAAACAGCTATGCCATCGCCTCCTCTAGCGGATGACTAACTCTTTACGTCGCATACAGTTAACTATACACGTATTATTGACCTATGACGCCATATTCATCAACTACTAATACTCTATAATACATACTGATAGAATGTTCCCTCTTATCTATGGAGACCTTTTCCATCATTCTCGTCCTAACGTTCCAATACAAAGATAACATTTTCATTTTTCCATTATAGGAGATACTGAAGAAAACAGAGCAATACATAGATGAGTCTGTCCAATACATATATCATGAAAGATGTGTTCTGCCAGGCTCTGACTACAGCTTCAGTTTTGGGATTTCTACAAATGTTAATGTGTGTCATGGCCTAGCTTTCTTAGGCTGTGTGGGACAAGGCTTAGATAAATCTGAACATAAAGTAACATTTTTTGTGTGAAGTAAAAGCTGTCATGAACAACCTAATGAAGAGGAATGGTTTAGACAGAAAGCCCTAATGGTATCCAGCTGCTGGTATATGTTACTAGCTGATAAGAGCATGTTTCAGCTTTACAATAGGGAAAGTTTTGGGAAAGGTTAAAATTCCAAATACAGGAAGTCCAACTTTTTTGCTTCATCTGCTAGACTTCCTCTGAACTTGTATTCATTTTCTTGCATAACACATTTTTCAGTTTAAAAAAAAAAAAAAAGAAAAAAAAAAGCTCTTTATGTTCTCATTAGTAAGAAGAAAGTGTCGCGAAGCCAAGAATTGGCCATGACACAAAATAAATAGAAAGTATATGATCTCCGTTATCCTGACGGCAGACAGTGCCACCCTGCGCTGTCAGTTCTGTGTTCTCAGCCAGGAGCCCAAATCAAGAGCCTAAATGTAACTAGATCAAAAACACCCTGAGGAACCACACAGCGCACATCACAAATGAAATATGACTCATCTGCTGAGAGCCGTGTAAGGAGCTGCCATACAGCAATATTGTGATATGTGTATGCTGGGAAACATACTTAACCTACAGCTGTTAAAATCCCAGACAGTCAAAGCATCGACTGGTGACCTGAGCTTTCGGAGCACTTCAGACTCCTCTCTTTGAAGAATCCATAAATGAACATTCTAATAAAATCGCTAACATCTACTTATGCTTATTCTTGCAATCCCAACAGTGGCTTCTAAAGTGAAATTGCAATAG
This sequence comes from Ranitomeya variabilis, assembly GCF_051348905.1. Taxonomy (NCBI): domain Eukaryota; kingdom Metazoa; phylum Chordata; class Amphibia; order Anura; family Dendrobatidae; genus Ranitomeya; species Ranitomeya variabilis. The sequence goes on along the minus strand of NC_135237.1, from coordinate 323,217,009 downwards.
ATTACTCTCACAAAATAGCCAGAATGCAAACTTTATTACAAAGAAATTGCACTCTTAAAGGGGGTTGCCTCAACAATAGATTTTCTAAACATATCAGTTCTGGTAATCAATTGATCATAACAGTTCAGCTGCAGAAACCTCATGCTCAGTTAGAAATGTCTGGCTGGCCACAGATGTAGCTACACAATAATATATGTTGCCAACTTTGTTTGTAGAGCACAAGATAACCCCACACAGCATAATGCGTAAAAAAAAGGAGTAAAAAAAAAAGTTGTAGGCTTAAAGCGAACCTGTCAGCAGGATTTTGCTAAGTAAACTACAGACAGTGTCAGGTTGGTGCCGCTATACTGATTAAAATGATAGCTTGGTTGATGAAATCCATTTTGTGGTTGCTTATTCTATGTTTTCAATGAGATTCTCATGCTTCGGGGAGGCCTGTGTGTGTGTGTGGGGGGGGGGGGGGGGGGGCTTTCTGTGGTGCTCTGCGTACATATTCATTCTGCTTATGACAGGTCACGGATCCCTCATTGACCTGCCCCCTATTTTACATGCTGCTTATACTATTGTGGGGTTAGAAAAAAAAAGTTCACTTCATCAAAATGGAGCCAGCCTCTGTGTTGTAGCAGGATACATGCCTTTGTGCTTTATGCCTTTATGCTTTATGCCTATACTATTGTGAGGGTTAAAAAAAAAATATCTTCATCAAAATGGCGGCGCCTGCGCAGTAGCATTTTGATTAAGATAATTTTGCTTTCCCCACAATAGTATAGGCATGGAAATACAATAATCAACAAGCACGTACTTATATAAGTGGCCGAGAGCATATTCAGTGATTTTGGCTCTCCCAAACGTCAAAGGGAATATATGTTCATAGCTGCACTACTCCAAATTAGAACATTTGAAAACCAGCAAAAGGAAATATACACACCAATTTATAATAAAATGTAAACTTTTATTCTGATATTTACAAACGTAATACACAAACTCACACATGACAGAATATATAAAAAATCCGACAGGCGAAAGAGAGGAAAGAACCAACCAATACACTAAAGGTAGGACACAAGTCCACAGTATGACCAGGGTGACTAAGCTAAACTGCTTAGGTATGAATAGTCACAAGACAATGCTCCATATATCAAACACCATAAACCCATATTGGAATCTAATCTAATATGTCCCATATTCACATATATTAGTGGAATGGAGTATAAGCTCATCCATAGTTGGTCCGGACTGCTATGTGGCCTTCCCACAGCCCCTGACGTGCGTTTCACCTGATCGCTTTCTCTTAAGGGGCGTTGCGGTCTGGTCCGGGACCTCCCATCTACATCAGATGAAGTACTCTTCTGGTCTTCACACTGTGGCTCCGGCGCACTTTGTCTGCCCTGTTGAAGGCAGAGCAAAGTACTGCAGTGCGCAGATGCTGGTCCTCTGTCCTTTCCCGGCGCCTGCGCACTGAAGTACTTTGCTCTGCCCTCAACAGGACAGACAAAGTACGCCTGAGCCGCAGCGTGAAGACAAGAAGAGGACGTCATCCTATGAAGATGGGAGGCCCCGGACCGGACCGCAACGCCCACCGGATCGGACCGCCCCTGGGTGAGTATAATCTAACCTTTTTCTCATCTTTCAGGATACATCGGGGGCTTATCTACAGCACTACAGAATGCTGTAGATAAGCCCCTGATGCCGGTGGGCTTAGCTCACCCTCTATTTTTGGGGGTGACAGGTTCCCTTTAAGGTCCCTATAAATATTAGACTAATTTTGGCCGAACCCGTCAATATCAATGGGTTTGGCCAACGGCCTAAAACGTATAGGAAAATCGAACAACTGATCGTCAGGGAAGATATTGATGGGGCATGTATGATTTTGGCCTGCCAATCACTTTGCTCTCCCAGAGATAAGCCATTGCTAGACTGACTGGTGACGAATTTCTTAAAGAACACATGAGCCAAAAAAACACTCCTGTGAATGGAAGTGCAAGCAGAGATTTTTTTTGGATACGCAAAAAACACCGGATTACGTACCGGTAATGCTCTTTTATAGAGCCACGACAGCACCCACTTGAGAGAGGGGATCCGCCCCTAGGAACAGGAAACCCTATGGAGAGATAAAAGGGGCGGCCCCCCTCGCTCCCACAGTTGGGTTACAGAGATTGCGAGGAACCGCCCACCAGATTTAGTATGCAATTTGATTTCATCATTTATCATTAGTTAACTTAGTATGGCTAACTACAAGAACCAAAAAACACCCTTAATCGTGCTTTTATAAAAATAACTTAATAGGGTGGGAAGTAAAGGGGTGCTGTCGTGGCTCTATAAAAGAGCATTACCGGTACGTAATCCGGTGTTTTCTCTTCGCCACGACAGCACCCACTTGAGAGACTTTCAGAGATAGTCATTTGGGAGGGATCACAGTGTTAAGAACTGATCTACCAAAGGACAGGTCAGATGAAGAAGACAAATCCAATCTATAGTGATTATAGAATGTAGTAGGAGAAGCCCAGGTTGCGGCCTTACATATCAGTTCTATTGGAACTTCCGCTCGCTCGGCCCAGGATGATGCTATCGCCCGAGTGGAATGTGCTTTTACAGTCTCAGGAGGGTTCTCCCCTTTGGATGAATAGGCCAGACATATTGCATCCCGAATCCACCGAGATAAGGTACCCTTCGTGATTCCATCTCCTTTCTTATGGCCCTGGAAGGAAATAAAGAGAGCCCTGCTCTTCCTCCAGGTGCTAGTTCTGTCTAAATAGGCTAATATGGCTCTCCTCACATCTAATGTGTGGTATTTTTGTTCTTCCTGATTCGTAGGGTTATCATAGAAGGAGGGAAGAAAAATTTCTTGTGACCTATGGAATTTAGTACATACTTTGGGCAAGTAGGAAGGGTCTGTTTTTAGGACAATTCTATCTGGAAATATAGACATAAACGGTGGATCTATCGATAATGCCTGTATGTCACTTACTCTTCTAGCTGATACCAAAGCAACAAGAAGAGCTGTCTTGATGGAGACATGTTTTATGTGAGCTGAATGTAGTGGCTCAAAAGGGTGGTCTGTTAGAGCTTCGAGGACCAAATTAACATCCCAAGGTGGTACATGGGGAATTTGGACTGTCTCTGACCTTTGGCAAGCTGCGATAAACCTAGCTACCTACCTGTCACCTGCAATATCGTGACCATATAAAGCACCAAGCGCAGAAATATGTACTTTTAAGGTACTGACTGCCAGACCTAAATCGCGCCCTTTTTGAAGAAATTCTAGGACCATAGGGATATGAATTTTGTTTGATAGTGCTGTTGGGTAGAGGTTTAAAAATTTTTTCCACACTCTCACATAAATGGATGTGGTGGATTTTTTCCTACTTAGTAGCAGAGTGTCAATTACTTTGTTAGAAAACCCTCTCATTTTTAGCAGCTGCCTCTCAAATGCCAGGCTGTCAACCGCAGTCCCTTCACCTGAGGGTGGTTGAAGGGGCCTTGATAGAGAAGATCCTGATCCTCCGGAAGGATCCACGGGTCTGAGATTGACATGGCTCTCAGCCAGGAAAACCATGGCCTCTTGGGCCAAAATGGAGCTATTAAGATCACATGAGCTCTGTCTTCCCTTATCTTCCTGATCACTGTTGGAAGAAGTATTAGTGGGGGAAAGGCATATGCTTTCTGGAATGTCCATGGGACTTGCAGAGCATCGAAGATATCTGGATTGTCGGATCGGAACAATGAAGCGAACCTTTTGACTTGTCTGTTTCGTCTCGTCGCAAAGAGGTCTATCTCGGGAGTGCCCCATTTTTTGACTATCATTAAAAAGATACGTCGGCTGAGAACCCACTCTCCTTGGCGGAGAGTGTGGCGGCTGAGGAAATCCGCTTTTGGATTGTCGACTCCTCTCACGTGTAGTGCAGACAAGGATAGGAGGTGCTCCTCTGCTATGGATAGAATGTCGGCGGCTATAGACATGAGAGCTTCTGATCTTGTTCCCCCTTGGTGATTTAAGTATGCCACCGCTGTCATGTTGTCTGAAAGGATTCTTGTATGCTTTCCGTGTAGCTGTGGAAGAAATTTACATATGGCATGATAGATAGCCTTCAGTTCTTTTTTATTAGAAGAATCGTTCGATTCTTCAAGAGACCACAGACCTTGAACTATTTGATCTCCTAAGTGTGCTCCCCAACCACTAGGACTGGCATCGGTAAAGATTGTTCTTGAAGGTTTAACCACCCAGGGAACCCCACTGGTAAAATGACTCTGATCTAACCACCAGGTAAGAGAATTTAACACGTCTGTTGGTAAAGATAACCGACTATCTAATTGGCCCTGTAACCTCTCTTCTTCTTGTAGAATTTTATACTGTAATTTTCTACTATGGTATTGAGCCCAGGGGACAGCCGGGATACACGATGTAAAAGAACCATCAAGAGACATCCCTTCTCTTAGGGAGATTAGGGGGTTATTCATCACCGAATGTACTTTGTTTATAATTGTTATTTGTTTAGAGTCGGGAAGAAAGCACCTCTGACTTGTAGAATCTAGAATAAGCCCCAGGAATGTTTGACGAGTTGTGGGGGATAATCTGGATTTTTCCCAGTTTACTAACCACCCCAATTCCTGCAGGGACGAAATTGTATGAAGTACTCGCTGATGGCATTGGGAAAAGGAGTTACCCACTATCAAAAGGTCATCTAAATATGGTATTACAAGTGTGTCTTTTAATCTCAAATATGACATTACTTCCGACATTAATTTTGTGAAGACTCTCGGGGCTATCGACAGTCCAAAGGGCATTGCTGTATACTGATAATGCCTTACTTGACCTCCCATCATAACTGCCACCCGAAGATATTGCTGATGTTCGATGAAGATTGGTAGATGATAATACGCATCTTTAAGGTCAAGCACTGCCATAAAGCAATGGGGAAAAAGAAGCTTAATGGTTGATCGTATAGATTCCATTTTAAAGGTTTGGTTTTCTAAGAAGACGTTTAGTCTCTTCAGGTTAATTATTGTTCTAAACGATCCGTCTGGTTTCGGAATCAAAAATAAAGGGGAATAAAAACCCCTTCCTTTTTGATGATAAGGTACTTCCACTAGTACCCCTTTGGACAGGAGATTTGTTATTTCTTGTTCCAAGGCCTCTTGTTGTGATTGAGACCTTAAGGAAGTCAATAAGAATGAGTCCGGAGGGACTCGGGCAAACTTTAATTTTAGACCCGTAGATATAAGGCTAGTTGCCCACGGATTGGAAGTTATTGTCAGCCATTGTGATGAGAAGAAAGACAACCTACCACCAACGGGTAGATCTGTCCTAACGGGGTTTATCCTCAGGTTTGAATGGACGTTTCCCAAAAAACGCTCCTTTTTGTTTAAAATCTTTATTAGCTCAGCGGTCTTGGTTTTTATAGTCCTTTCTCCTATTAAAGATGGGCTTTCGGAACGCTCTCCTGTAGGATGGAAGATAAGAGTTATTGGGGAACCCCTTCTTCCTCTCACCCGCTTTAGTTAGTATTTCGTCTAACTTAGTACCAAATAGGTACTCACCCTGGCATGGAAGACCACATAATTTAGACTTTGTTTGGGGATCTCCTTTCCACCCCTTTAGCCATAAGGCTCGACGAGCCGCGTTAGTCAGACCTGCCGATTTGGCCGCTAGTCGTATGGAATCAGCTGAGGAATCCGCTAAAAAGGCTGTAGCTCCCCTAATTAACGGCATGGAAGAGATTAATCTATCTCGGGAAAGGCCGCTTTTTAATCCTTCTTCTAAATCGTTCAACCAGACCAACATGGACCTTGCAGTGCATGTGGCTGATATAGCCGGCCTGAAGGCTCCCGTACAGGATTCCCATGCTCTTTTTAGGAGGGTATCCGCCTTCCGGTCCAGCGGGTCTTGCAAGGAGCCGGAATCTTCCACGGGTAGCAAAGATTTCCTAGAAGTGGAGGCCACTGCTGCATCCACCTTCGGGGCTTTTAACCATATGGAGAAATCTTCATCATTAAAGGGATAGCGTCTTTTTGACGAAGACTGTAATCCTCTTTGTCCCTGGCTTTCCCACTCCTTTTTTACTACATTTTTTATTGCTGGATTTACAGGAAAGGAAGGTTTTTTCTTCTCTGACAGGCCTGCAAACATCACGTCCTGTGGGGTTTTAGGGGTTTTCGTGTCCTCAATACCCATGGTGTTACAAACTGATCTTACTAAATTATCGATACTGTCTGTGGGAAAGCATGTATCTCGCTCATCATCTGAGGAAATGATCTTTTGGGAACCATCCGAATCTTTATCCTCAATATCAGAGGACTGCTCAGACCTAGGGGAGTTATATTTTTTCCTACTCTCGGGAATTTTTTCTGAGCTTCGGAAGGCCCGCAATTCTTCTCTAATCATACTTCTTATATCTTCCGACCTTACTGAAGATTCCTCACGTAAGGTGGATTCGATGCAAGGCTGGCACAGCTTCTTTAAATAATTATCGGGGAGCGGCTGAGAGCATAAAGCACATTGTATGTGTTTGGTTTTCCCCGTTCTTTTTGCCTAAGGAATATAGACAAAGAGGGGGAGTATAATCAGCCTAAAAAGGGTACAGACACACTCACCCAGTGAGGTTGTTGTTACAATACCGGCTGACGAGGAGGAGACGGAGGCACAGATGGAACCGACCGGCCTGACTTTTTGTCTCTGGCGTTCTTAGAAGATCTGTGGCTGCTGCTTGTGCGGCTGCCAGGCGTAATAGCGGTGACTTCGGATGAAGCCATCGCTGGGTCCTGCGGAGATGCCATGATGGACGCTGGAGGATCAGTGCCGGCGTCCTTTTCTAATGGGGGCCGCCATCTTGCTTCCTGCCGCACCCGGAAGTGACCGCTACATCCGGGTCGCGGCCATGCTGTATGCGCCTGCGCACCCACCAGCGTCAGCGCAGGCGCAGTCTCTCCTGAATCACCCCGGAAGTTCGCAATACTGCTTCCGGGGGACAATACACCGGACCCACGCTGCCTGCGCACCATGCGAGATGGCGCCGCAGGATCACCTTACCCCAGCGAGTCGGTCCCTGCAGGTCCGCTGGGTGGATATCCGTGAGCCAGGCGACTCCCCGGACCCGGCCTCACGGTACCTGCCAGCAGAGGGGGGAAGCTGCCATAGGACCCCCGACGCTGCTTCCAGCTTCTGGAGCCCTTGCCGTCCCATAAAGGTAAACTGCGCAAGCGGCATCCAGGCTGGGTATCCTCTTCTCTCCAAGTGTCTCCCGTAGGAACAGGAAACCAACTGTGGGAGCGAGGGGGACCGCCTCTTTTATCTCTCCATAGGGTTTCCTGTTCCTAGGGGCGGATCCCCTCTCTCAAGTGGGTGCTGTCGTGGCGAAGAGAAAAATGGCTAATTTCCATCTGAATGTATGGTCCGATTATAAAATGATTTTTTTTGTCCAAAAGTCATTTTTTTGCATACGAGTGGTATCAGTGTATCTCGTACATGTTTCCCATACGAGGAAAAATTGGAAGGTGGACCAAATTCTGATTTAACTGAAGCTGTGGTGTCTTGAAACCCTTACATTAGTACATTTAACAGCCAATTGTTACTTTCCCTGATTGCCAGGGTAGGAGTAGTGGTGGATTGTTTATGGCCATGGATAGTTATCCTGTTCGCAATGTTTTTTTGAGATGCCCTTCTTTGTCCTGTCCTCTGCACCAACTGACATTTCAGCCAAGAAGAAAAAAAAAAAGCCAGACACTCTAATTTCAAAAAGATGCATACATCACGTGGGTTGGACAACCTCAGATTTACATCAACCAGCAACTAAACTTAAGAATTGTAGCGATCTCCGGTGACACGCACGTGGTGTATGATTTTTTTTGAGGACCAATTGACTAGCATTGATGATTTTGATCCAACACTTGGAAGAATTTCGGACCGGTCTCCGCAATTTGCCACAGATCTCTCGGTCTGTGAGAAATAACGGACATGTGAGTTGCCCCAAAGACTTCCACAGGTATCCATCAAAATCACGGCTAGCACTCACATGCAAAACAGAACAGAAGTCTGAATGAACCCTTAAGCTGAGACATTAAATGTGTATGTGGCTTTGGGAGAAAACTGGAATACACGCATTTCACAAGTTACGAACTTGCTATGTTCTTTAGCTTTTTTCATAAGCCAAATATGTATGCAAGTTGGAACAGGGCCAGGAAAAAATATGCACTCTTGTCTGTCACCGGGCAAACTGTGTCTACTCTCTTCTTTATACGGCAGGACTTACAGCCACGTCCAGGCCGCTGAGGTTACTGCACATAATGTTGTGACCTTATGACACACAGAGACTTCAAGGGGTTGGATGAGGCCTAAAGTCTTGAAAAAGCAGTGCATAATGGCAGAAAGAAGAGGTCCAGGCAATGAGCAGAGGGGTTGCCAGAGAGGCAACCATTTTTGTTTTTTTGTGTTTAAATACTCACTTCCTCAGCTCCCTCGCTGCACAATGTCTGGTTCTCTTCCTTCCGTCGTTGGGTGTGCTGCATCTCTGGCCTCCACCATAGGCCAAGACTCACGGCGGGAAACATGTCTCCGAGGTTACTATGCGTCAGAAAGTTGGATAGTTAACATCCTTCCAGACAAGTTTTAATCAGAGCCTAATTAGGTTAGGCACAGAGAAGTGAATCAATACAGTTAGGGTCCATCCATGAGATCACCTTGAAGTAGTTGAATGGCTTACACGCTTTTTTTATTCGAAAAAAAGTGAATTAAGTACCTCATTTTTTACATGTGTAGCAATAGTGGAATTCATGTAAACTGGAGAGACAGTGTTTGGATTTATGTCTGCATTGCATTCCTGTTCTCAAAATGGTTCATAGAGGAGCATGTGGACAGAGCTGGGCATCACCCTCCTCCAAGTAAGGATACTACCCACATAGAAATCTTATTTAATTGGAGGATACCTCATCCTGAACAGGAGTGCTGTGCAGTTCATATGAGCAGGACTGTACAAACAAGTGGATATGGCTTTTCAAGGAAGGAGATTGGAGTGAGCTTAAAACACGTACATATTAGTAAAGGTACCTTCACACTAAGCGACTTTGCAGCGAGAACGACGATCCGTGACGTTGCAGCATCCTAGATAGCGATCTCGTTGTGTTTGACACGCAGCAGCGATCTGGATCACGCTGTGATATCACTGGTCGGAGCCAGAAGTCCAGAACTTTATTTCGTCGCTGATCACCCGCTGTCCATCGCTGGATCGGCGTGTGTGACTGTCAGCGCCGGCCGTAAAGCAGAGCACAGCGGTCACCGCTGTGCTCTGCTTTACTGCCGGCGCTGACACATTCAGTGCAGGAAGCTCTGAGCAGCAGCGCGTAACTCTGTGGACGCCGGGGGACGTGACAGACATCAGAATGTGAGTATGTACTGTTTTTTTTTTTACTTTTACAATGGTAACCAGGGTAAATATCAGGTTACTAAGCGCGGCCCTGCACTTAGTAACCTGATGTTTACCCTGGTTACCCGGGTGCTGCAGGGGGACTTCGGCATCGTTGAAGACAGTTTCAACGATGCCGAAGTCGTTCCCCTGATCGTTGGTCGCTGGAGAGAGCTGTCTGTGTGACAGCTCCCCAGCGACCACACAACGACTTACCAACGATCACGGCCAGGTCGTATCGCTGGTTGTGATCGTTGGCAAGTCGTTTAGTGTAACGGTACCTTAAGAGCCATCAAATTATGTCCAATGCGTTTTGATAATTTTTACTTCGATCATGCCAACATTTTGCAGCTTTTAACTAATCAGGAAAAGTAAGAGACGCCCCACTTTAACAGAAAAATTGCTAGACAATATAACTTACAAGATTTTTAACAAAACATAGGATAGAATTTAAGTCTATAAATAGCTTGTAAAATCTTCTATATAATGTGTGGTATGCAAGTGCTGTGACCTTACAAGTTATATATGGCCAATTAATACTACTTCACAACCATAACAATAAAAAGATCTGTTACATGTAGCTAATATTTTAGGACAATACAAACTGATATGAGAAAGTGTGAATGAGACCGGGATGTGTGTCCTAACATTGTCCGCTCCCGTTAGGTCATATCACTAATGTTCACATAGGGTAAATACATTTGGCATATAAATATAGAATTATTTCTATAAAAGGTCAAAAGCAGTGAGACTTGTGCGAAAAACAGCTCTGTGGTAAAAGCATGCATGGGAACATAGCAGTGACACCAAAATGTGCGACAGATAAGTTATTGTTCTACAGAGAGCTAATGGCATGGAAACCAAAAAGTTAAATGCAAGAAACTATGTCTTGCAGTCTGTGCAAACCTTCCTGTTGGGAGTTCCTTTCAGAATCAGTGGGAAATGTACAGTATTAATAGCTGTTCTTTCCCACAGGTCTGGACAGGATCTACACATCAGCTTCAACTTCTCGGAAAAGGGTGACCCATACATACAGAAGACATTAGAGGCCCAGGGGCAAGGAGGAAAATGGAGGACCCATGGGGCCAGAAAAAAATGGATCTCTTCTATAACCCCAGTAAAATAATAATAATGGTAATTGCAATCAATGAGGAATACAGAAACAGATCACGTTCCACTAGGAATTGGAATGATCTTCATTTGGTTGTATACATGAAATCCAATTGGTAAAATAATTTACACAATGACAATTTTTTTTTTTTTGCTTAGGTAGAAATAATGAACAACAACATTGCAGATCATATTAGATAACAATTAAAGGGATTAGTCAACCACAAAATGTACAGCAGTTAATAATGACAGCTGGAGAGGCACAAGGTTAATAATTCTGAATATTATCTTCATTTTTATAGTGCCAACTAGTGATGAGCGAATATACTCGTTACTCAAGATTTCTGGAGCATACTCGGGTGTCCTCCGAGTATTTTTTAGTGCTCAGAGATTTAGTTTTTCTTGCTGCAGCTGAATGATTTACATCTGTTAGCCAGCATAAGTACATGTGGGGGGGGGTTGCCTAGTTGCTAGGGAATCCCCACATGTACTTATGCTTATTACTTATGAGTATATTCGCTCATCACTAGTGCTAACATTCCACAGCACTTTACAATTCATGGTGGACATGTACAGACCATAAGTGTAGAGTCACATGACCGTTTTCTCCATATCAAAGTGCAATTAGATTTTCTCGGAGATGTAGAGAGAAAAAAAATTTCTATACCCCTCCCGTACTGTATAATGTTCGCGAGTGAAAAATCGGACCACACTCTGATGTCATCCACAGACATTTTCCAGAGACATGCATGTGCCATCCGATTGTTGGCGGCAAATCGAGCATGCTGACTCAGTCCGAAGAAAAAAAAAATCTGTCATGTGCACAGCCCCATGGAAGAACATGGGTACGAGCGATATCCATCAAAACGACGGATAGTACTCGTCCAAGTTATACGGTCATCACACGAGCCGTGACAGACATTACAGAAATACACAGGTCACCAATTACAGGAGGAGTGAGGGTCCTGGTCGCAAGCTTACAATACATATTTAGTAATCACTATTAAATGCTTTATTGCTGAATTTATTATACAAAAATATTCCATTTGTATTACTACCTGTCTGAAGAGCTCAGATTTAACAATTAAATTTCAGTAAGAAAAAAAAAGTAAAAAAAAACCAAACAAAAACAAAAAACAAATCTCTTTAGACTGGCAGGGAACTAAACAGGTGAGTAACCTTTGTTTTATAACCCTATTTCTTCTATAACATTTATCGCCGTATCATTTGTAAAACTCTCAGACCTCTTTATTGAACAAACACAATAGTGCACGCTTGCTAACAGTTTTTGGACATGATTTAGAGATGGATAAAGTTCATGGCATTACCGTTTCGCATGTTCTCCTCATTTCAAATATGCATGCCAGCATTATATATTGAAGAGAAAACCTGGCACTCCAGTACGATAGGAATTCATTTTTTATTGGTACACCTCCATTGCAGCATGCCCTGCATTTCCATAGCGCCAGTATGGGATTTTTATTTCTACCTGTGCAATCCGTGTTACTGATGAAGGTCTGTTACATGACTGAAACGTCTACATAATTTTGGATTGCTTGAGCCATTAAAAAAATAATTCACATTGCACCTTAATGCTAAATATTCTCTCCAGCGTTATATGGAATAGGGTCTTACTTGAGCACCTGTGACAGGAGAGCCATGCATTATATATCAATGTACATTGTTCTAGATTTCTACATTTTTGAAAGGATTAACTTGGCACAGTTGGTTACATGTTTATTTCTTAATTTGGAATATTTTGGTTATGGTGCCTTCTAAAAAGGACAAAAGTTTCCATATGTGCATTTCGCCTAGTTTAGAGATCATCAAGTAAACATTTCATAATTTTTACCAATGCTAAACTGTCAGGTAAAATGATAATTTTAATAAATGCTCCCCCTATACTTATAGACATATCAGTGATTAAGAAAACAAAGCTGATCTCTTTCATTGAGGTTTATAGACCCAATTGATTTTTCACAGCAGACTACACTTTAAATGACAATATTTTCATAAAAAGAAAAGTTAGCGTGTGAAGCGTAGGAGATGAGTAAATTATGTCTAATTTCACGCTGGAATTCAGCTTAATGTTCCAAGTCACTACATTGCTTCTTCACCTCCCTTGCTTTAAGCATTCCTGAGCTGTGACAATAACATAGGACATGATATAAGACTTATCATTAGACGCCCAGCTACCTCCACATTAATTAAAGTGCTGCGCAGGCTGTGAGGAGCTTAAAGGAGACAATAGAGCAGGGACATCATCCATCCTGTAGCACATCCTGTCTAGCCAGGAAGTGACATGTTCTCTGGTGCTTTAACAGTTTAGATGTACTTAGCGATTATCAAAAAGAACAATTTTCCCCAAATCAAAATATTGTTACTTTCAATGCAGAACAGTATCCATTTCCTTACATGTTAACCTTTCTAACAGTAAATGGGTATCATAACAACCAACCTTAAAATGCTCATTCGGCACTTTCCAACTTAGAAGGCATAAAAACTGGAAAAATAAGATCAGTAATTTAGATGTCTCTAGCTTTGTTGTAACCAGCACCAGTCAACAAAATCTGCAGTTACAATAGATTTTAGAGTTGTTAAAGTCATTTTTGGGGGATTTCTTTGTTAGGAAACATTTTTTAGAAAGTAGAGTACATGCAGTGTTCACATTTCATAATATGTATTCTTTTAGTTCAGTGATGATTACGAAAATCTAGAGAACCCCTTTTAAGATGCATAATGGAAACACGTGAAAAAGTTCCACTTTCTGCCTGAAAACCTACTGTTAACGCTGGTTACCAGTTGGAATAAATTAATTTTAACATAATTAATTTTAAATATACATTTCTAATGTTGATCTTGAGAGAAAGTGCAGAAGTACTCAACAGGCAGATGGGACCAGGCATTTAAGGTGTCCGAACCCAGTGACCTGTACGCATTTTTTTTAAGGGCCGTGTCTCCTCCAGTGGAACTATTTATGAAGCCATGGATAAAAGGTCCTGGCCCTGTCAGGATGCTGTATGGAGGGGAAGCAGAATATAGTGAAGAGGATCTGAGATACCAGACACCTCGTCTTAAGACAAACCTTTTCCCTTTACTATTGGAAACAATGATGTGCCAGAAGGTATTTGTGGTGCCACGTGCTAAATAAAGACTACTTAAACTTACTCCATAGACCCATGTGAGGGAACTGCTGGTAAGAAAGTTATTCAAGTGCTGCTTTATGCAGGTAGGGGTTTAGGTACTATATACTCAATGATAACTGGGATCCAGAGTCCCATGAAAAGTGGCAAAGTTGGTTTCTCATTATGACCAGCTTTTGGAGCTCGTCCTGGAATGAGAAGTAAATCCTGTAACTAACCAGAACCAAAGAAACCAGAAAAGGCTTCCAGTCTACTAAAAATTGGAATGGAGTATTGAGGCACCATCTGTACGCAGTAAAAACGTACATTCTTCCTCCCAGGTAGCACATAATATGTAATGATTTTACTTCCAGCACCAGTGGTGTGTAAGTGAAGCGATGGCCCGAGGGACCACCACGGTGATGTTGGGGACACAGGTCCAGTCCCAGGGGGCCCCAAAAGTCCACAGCGGTGGTGCGCACGGATTCCTATCAGCTCTGCTAAGCGTGGTCTTCTCCTTGCTCCTGGAGACCGTAAGTCCCCTTCCAAGTATCTTCGTGGCTTCACAAACCAGCGCAGAACAGCCACCCTTTGCTGTATCCGGGAAAGTCTCTCTACCAAACGCAGTTCGTCTCAAGCTGTGAAATCTTCCTTGCAGCCTACGGCTCTTCCTTGCAGACAGGCCAGAAGACAGGCCAGCACACAGTTCACACAGTTCCCTCTAGAAACTTCTCTCTCTTCTCTCTGGAGACTTCCTATTTCACACGCAGTCCAGGCTCAACTCCTCCCCTCAAGCTAGGGCAGTTCATCTTACAGCCTAAAGCAGGGGAAAAAGCAGAACAATCCATCTCACACCAGACAAGGGGGTGCAGTCTCTTAAAGTGACAGGGTGTTCCTTACTGTGCATAACAGCACCACCCTCTTACATGCCTCCCTTCTTAATGATGGTCGTCCTCGGCCATCACAGCTTCAGGATAAAAGTATAATTGAGGAGACAACAAGGGTATACAGACAGACAGAGCACACTGTTCTACATATCGGACTGGTGGAACCCCTGCATTAGACCTCTGGGATCTCCGAAGCTCTTGGCTGTCAGGCAAGGCTTGACTATCTTCCAGAGGAACACTTGTTGCAGGGGACACTGTGAGCTCCTGTCTGGTCTCATCCTCACATGGCGGTACTGGTACATCCATGGGATTACCGTTTCTGGGCGGCTGAGGACCCCCTACTGTGTCAGGGACGGTCCACCACTCCTCATCGATTTGGCCATCAGGCATGACAGATTCAGGAGGTGGAGTGGCGCCTTCAGGCGACAATGGCGTAGAACAGACCTCAGACCGGCAAGGCCGCAGCATATTTCTGTGAAGTATTCTAGGGGCGGATGCCCCATTCTCAATCTGTACCTTGTAGACAGGGCCGTTAGCATACACTCTCTCGATAACCTTGTACGGCTGTACTTCCCATCTCTCACTTAGTTTTCCCTTGGGGCGTTTCTCTCTGACCAACACTCGGTCTCCAGGTTGGAGCGGTAACTCTTGAGTCGGTTTGCGGGCCGCATGTTCCTTTTCTTGCAGTTGCTGACCCGCCAACCGCCGTATCGTTTGCAAACGTTGCCGACGCTCTTTCACCCATGAGGTGACATTTCGCTCCATCAGCTCCGTAGTTTGTATGGTCTGGAAGGGTGCCCTCTGTTCAGTACTTTTAATGAGGTCACATACTCGACACTGCCGGCAAACCTCTTCCACCACAAGCTCCAACCGGGGGCAATACACATACCGCTGCAACCATTGGTAGGTCTTTGTGGGGCCGAAGTGCGCTCCGAATTCATGGACTTCTTTAGCTACTTCTTGAGCCATTCTTCCTGGGATGACCACTTGCCACCTTACTTCCATATCCTTTGGCTGTTGCCTCTTACGATATAGTACTGACTCTCGCACTTCCAGTCTTTCCCACTGGTGCAACACACTCCTCGTTTCAGAGTCCAGATTTTCTCTCTCTTGTTTGCCAGGCTTCCGTTTTTGCATTACCCACCACTTCATCAGTCTCAGCCCTTCGTCTTCATCCTGAACGTGCCCCCATTCTTCATTGGTTCTCCCCAGGGACCGAGGTAATGTGCAGGCCTCCCTTCTTGACTGGGCCGCAACTATTGGAGTCTTGAACTTATTGAAGTCTGGGGTTTCCTCCTCTTCGAGTTGCTCATCAAGATCCCCCACTGGGGTCTCCACTGGCACTCTTGACAGCCCATCCGCATTTGCGTTTTGAGTAGCAGAGCGATAGCGGATGGTAAAGTCGAACTTGGACAGGCGAGCCATCCACCGTTTGGTAAACATAATCTGATCGAGTTCACGTAGGATATTCATTCCCAGTACTACAGGCACATCTTTCTTGACAGGCTCAGGGACTAGTAGGATCCCTTTTCTTCCAACTACTTGTCCACAGATTCGAATATTCATCCACACGACCCCTGTGACCGGAATCGGTTGTTGGTTGGCAGCAAACAAGCGAATCAATGTCTCCTTTTCTGGCTTGGCCAGGTTCTGGAAATGCTGCTTGAAGCACGCTTCTGACATCATTGTCACTTGTGACCCGGTATCTACCAGGCAATCCACCAGAACTCCTTCAAATTCAGCACGTAGGATGGGGCTCCCAGCGATCAAGTGTTCATTATGATATGGAGCGGCCTCTCTTCTCGCCTCCCCCGCAGAGTGCCGCACTACTGCGGGGGCTGGTAGTTTAACGGCGGCTTCCACTGGCCTTGAGTATAGTTCCGACAGTCTCGGGCAAGGTGCCCCCGTCCTCCACACTCCCAGCATTGCATGCCTCCTCCTCGCCGAGGGGTACTTCGAGCCTGTCCTCGTGCCGCCGATGCCTGACGGGAGGGGGCCTGTTCCCACTGATCCCTTGTCGATCGGGCCGAAGAATGGTTGTATGAGTATGGTGGGTCAGTTCCTTGTAGTTCCCCCACTCTCCGCTCCATCTGGGTCAGTTTCTCTTGCACGTTAACAAGGGACCGCTGCAAATCTTGCACTACCTGGACCAGCACATCTTGATGGTTTGGGTCCCCTCTGGAATTGGCGCCCTGGACACGTATCACTCCAGACGCATAGCTTTCTTCTTTACTTCGGGCCACTGTTTCCCCTCTGGAATTGGCGTCCTGGACACGCATCACTCCAGACGCGTAGCTTTCTTCTTTACTTCGGGCCACTGTTTCTGCCAGGACTTGACGAAACGTAAGGGCTGGATCTGCCCGGACCCGTTCTGACAGTGCCTGCCTCAAGGATGTGCTGTGTAGTCCCAGAATGAACTGCTCCCGGAGTATCCGGTCTTTAGAGCCCATGCCGCCAAGTCCATCTGCCTCCTTTCTCTGCACCTCTTCAAACACTTCCTGCAGTACCGTTGCATACTGAGAAATTCCTTCCTCTTCCCGCTGCAGCCTAGAGAAAAATTTGGCGCGAAGATGTCCCGCGCTAGCGGTCTCACCGTAGATCTCTTCCAGGAACTTCACTAGCTCCTTCAGGGTACTGCGGGTGAGTTCTGGTTGTAGGCAGACGTTTCTGCGGGCTTCTCCCTCTAGGGCAGTTAAAGCAATGTCCACTTCAAGGACTGGGCTTATGTTATAAATCTTCAGGGTGCATTGCAGCCGGGACACCCAGTCGGACAGTGGCATATTCTTGCCGTCAAATTTTGGGAGCACACTAAATATGGTGCCCATAGGGAGTGTCCTTGCAGGGGTTCCACCAATGCCCACAGCATCTCCATTAACATTAGCATTCCCGCCATTGCTGTCTGCTGCCTCCATCTTGGTGACAGTACCCTGCTCGCAGCGCCACTTGAAGCGATGGCCCGAGGGACCACCACGGTGATGTTGGGGACACAGGTCCAGTCCCAGGGGGCCCCAAAAGTCCACAGCGGTGGTGCGCACGGATTCCTATCAGCTCTGCTAAGCGTGGTCTTCTCCTTGCTCCTGGAGACCGTAAGTCCCCTTCCAAGTATCTTCGTGGCTTCACAAACCAGCGCAGAACAGCCACCCTTTGCTGTATCCGGGAAAGTCTCTCTACCAAACGCAGTTCGTCTCAAGCTGTGAAATCTTCCTTGCAGCCTACGGCTCTTCCTTGCAGACAGGCCAGAAGACAGGCCAGCACACAGTTCACACAGTTCCCTCTAGAAACTTCTCTCTCTTCTCTCTGGAGACTTCCTATTTCACACGCAGTCCAGGCTCAACTCCTCCCCTCAAGCTAGGGCAGTTCATCTTACAGCCTAAAGCAGGGGAAAAAGCAGAACAATCCATCTCACACCAGACAAGGGGGTGCAGTCTCTTAAAGTGACAGGGTGTTCCTTACTGTGCATAACAGCACCACCCTCTTACATAAGAAAGAGGTTTTCATGGTTCAGAAGGAGTCTGTGCATCTCGTGCAAAAGTAAAAAAAAGAAGAATAAAAATGCTACTGTGGGGTCTAAAGTGTCTTCTAGAGTCTGAATAAATTTTATGGACCTGGTATAGGATATGAGTGATTTTAGAGGGGTCCGAATTATTTTAGGGGTCTGGTCTGGGGTCCCAAGAAGTTTGAAAACTAGGTCTTCATGTTAGGTCTGATTTTCTTCCCAGCAATAAGACACTGATGTACAAAGTTCTACAAAGATTATGAAATGTTCATAATGTAAACAATAAGATGACATCTTTATAGAAATCTGTTCGAGTCGTATGTCCACTTGACCACAGGACAAGGTGTCACGGGTTCCTTCTCCGGTATCACACAATCAACAGAGCAAGAGAATAGTGAACAATTCCAAGACCTTTATTTAGGCAAAACATGAAAGGTCCATATATACGATCCATCACACAAAGGATTAAATATTCCAGAACACGAATGCATCCAGTAACAGGATAAAAGTCCAACAATCCAGCACAGAGGATAACAGTCCATATTCCCTTCTTTCTCTCTGATGTGCTGTCTTCACTTCTTAGTTCCAAAACAAAACTGCTCTGTCTCACCTCCCCATTCACAGGTTAGGGGGGTGGGTCACAGGGGCTCATTGTTTCAACAAGCTAGGTCAACACGTCATTAGCATATTAGCAAACAACATTATTCACTGACCCTGTGGAGAGATAACAATACAAAACTGTGGGGAGAATATCAGATGGCAAATAACTCAACACCATGAAAATAAGTAAAATAGAAATATACACAAAATGATACCCACATAGCATATCACACCATCACAACCTCTCCCCCCTCATAATAAGTGAGCATGCCATTAGGTCTACACAGACCTCTGGCCTGCTCACTTCAGTCCACATTGCTCAATAGTTTATAGTTCCTTGTACAGTGGCAGTGGTTGCAATAATCATGAGCACTTGTCCATAAATTCCCGGGTCCTGGCTTTATGGTCATACCAGGCTTTTTTGACTGGGCTGGGCTGTTCGCTGATGTTCATTAGCCAAGGTAGCTAGCTGGGCGAGACAGTCTCTGAACTCTAGAACGTAGGGAATGATGGGCATTACGGTATCTGCGATATCTCCCTCCAATTGTTCATTCAGAAGAAGGAGAGGCCCACGGACCTTCTGCTGCCACAAAATGACTTTGCAACTCCCCAATGTCATTTCCAAGGAGGATATCTGCAGGAAGTCCTCTCATAACGCCAATCCAACACAGTTTTTCTCCAAAACCGAAATCCAAACGTACCAAAGCTCTCTGAATATATTTGCGGACACCCCCCGCCAGGACGATGGGAATTCCCGGACCCTGGTGAACTGCCTCGAGTCGAACCACACGGGGGTCAGTGATGGTCAGGAATGACTGTGTGTCTAAATCCCGACACTTTGTATCCATCAATTAAGACATCCTGCAGGTGGCAATGCCGTTGCTGTGTATTTCTGATGGATAAAAGCAGGAGTCTGAACACTCCAGGAGGGGTATCTATGGTGCCGTGGTCGGTGGTCCACTCTGGGTGGGTGGTAGTTTCTCTTCCTCAGGCGGGATGGAGTGCACAAGATGCACTGGACGAGGTGGGGCTGCGTGGGGCTCCCTCCGAATCCTTGAGGGACAGCCAGACTGCAAATGTCCAGGTTGCCCACACCCGTAACATCTCCTCTCTGTGATACCCCCAGGTCGTGGTCGGAACTGTTGGAGCCCAGGATTGTGAGCTGTGATTGTCATCGGCCTGCGGCTGGGTGGAGGGGCAGATATAATCGGAGGGGGATGGGGCGCGGTCAAAGGCCGTGGTTCATTGTCCAGAAGCCTCATCCATTGCGGTCAGATAGTAAGGGCTTCATCGGCCAGGGCTGCAGCTCTATCCACGGTGCACGGCGTGCACTCCTGGACCCATTCCCGTACCTCTGCGGGGCACTTGGCAAGAAATTGTTCTATAAGGAACGCCTGTATAACATCTTCCACAGTAAAGGCGTTTTCTGCTTCCAGCCATCTTTAACATGCCTGGGACATCTTATGTGCATACATCCTAAACGATCCCCCCGCATGGGAGGTCTCGGAATTTGGCTTTATATGAGTCTGGGGTGATAGCATGGTAATCCAGGATAGTCTGCTTTACAAGGTTATAATCCCGATTCCGCTGTGAGTCAATGGTTCGGTAAGCCTCCGCCAGGCTACCGTTTAGGAGTCCCACTAACAAACGCATCCAGCCAGAGTGGGGCACCTCCATCACAGCACACTGCTGCTCAAAATCCTTGAAGAAACCCCTCCACATCTCCGGAAGCCTCATCAAATGGCTTAAACTCTTGTCCGGGTGATCCGTACAGGCTCCCGGATCGTTGGGTTTACAGTCCACATTGCGTTACTCCCTCTTTCAAGCTCCATTGCTTCTTGTCTCCGCTATGCCCGGCGGGCAGCCTCCTCCTTGTACTCCTGAGAGACGCCTGGGCCCAGAACCGCCATCTCTTCTTCGTACCACCCCACCCACTGGCTTTTTGGGGTGGGGGTCCTAGTCTCCAGTGCTCGTCCTTCAGACATATGGGAGTAGGTGGTCTGTCTAGCACCCACCAGTAGATTGATTAAGGCATCTTTAGTCCGTCCCTGGTAGTTCAGGCCCAGGTCTCTGGCTCTCTCCTGTAAACTGGATACAGTCCAATTTCTGTACTCACTGTGTGTGGGTTCTCCATTAGGTTATGCTCTGTTGATCCCTCTGCTTGCCACCAGTTGTCACGGGTTCCTTCTCCGGTATCACACAATCAACAGAGCAAGAGAATAGTGAACAATTCCAAGACCTTTATTTAGGCAAAAAATGAAAGGTCCATATATACGATCCATCACACAAAGGATTAAATATTACAGAACACGAATGCATCCAGTAACAGGATAAAAGTCCAACAATCCAGCACAGAGGATAACAGTCCATATTCCCTTCTTTCTCTCTGATGTGCTGTCTTCACTTCATAGTTCCAAAACAAAACTGCTCCGTGTCTCACCTCCCCATTCACAGGTTAGGGGGGTGGGTCTCAGGGGCTCATTGTTTCAACAAACTAGGTCAACATGTCATTAGCATATTAGCAAACAACAATATTCACTGACCCTGTGGAGAGATAACAATACAGAACTGTGGGGAGAATATCAGATGGCAAATAACTCAACACCATGAAAATAAGTAAAATAGAAATATACACTAAATGATACCCACATAGCATATCACACCATCACACAAGGTAAATACCTTTATTATAACTTAAGAATTGCTCTAGATAATGTACTTATCTTTATTTTGGAAACCATGTTATTATATGACAATGATGATCAGTGGTCCCAAAATGGCGCCAACTGGGCCGTGATAAGTTACTCCTGCAATACTTGTTAGAATAAAAAAAACACACACAATATATATATATGTATATATATGTATATATATATATATATATATATATATATATATATATATATATATATATATATATATATATATATATATATATATATATATATATAATAGATACTGGACTGTTAGAATTAGAATAATAACCTGTCAATTACACGTTTTTTGGAATTGCGTGTGCCAAGTTGGGTAATTGTGAAATCGGTCACAATTTTCTTGTGTATGGTTAGGCAATCACAAGAGCACATGCTGCTATGTTAACAACTGTAAACCACCTACAATTACTAGCATGATCCCTAACCTCTGAGAGGTGGTAATCCTGTATTGGTTGTAAGCTGTCAAATTTATTTCCCTTTGGTGAAATATCCCCTGGATTTAATTACAAGTCATTCTCAATACTTTATGGAGTTGAGCCCAAGTGCCGTGGCTTTGACATTTAACCCTCTGACCCTTAAATATTTACCAGCTTTCAAACTAGTTGTGCACAATTATCCCTTCAAGTGCAGCAGAGATCCATCATTCGAGCCAAGTGTTACCATGCAATTCTTTCCAAGGTATGTCATACCCGTTCATTATCAGGGATAGTATGTACACCCAAAGTCCATTAGAGGAACTAAATATAGAATGAACATGACATACACATTCAAATGCTGCATGGATCGCTCCGACAGTGCCAAATCCAATACATGCACACACAATATCCACCTTGTATACACCCCTTACCCCTGCCATACGCAACACGGCTCTGATAAAGTGGGATAGATGTTCCCAACGTTAATCTTGAAACACAAACCATTATTGAAGGCATGCTCACATCCCATTTTTGCTTACATTTAGTCAGTATGTCAGGAAAATTTCCAACGTATACATGAAGGGTAAGTGCACATTGTATACAGTACCAGTCGAGAGCTTTTCATGGCATGTACTATAATGTAGCCATAGACTCTTAATCAGCAGAAAAAGGCTAAAAGTGTGTTTTGGCCTCCTTCTGGCCGGTATATATCTGCATACCGTTTGTTTTATTGTATAGAAAAGCATGGCAGTTTGCTATACAGAGAGCCACAGTAAAGAGACATATGCCATATATGACATTTTTTCTATGGGTTCTTATGGTGGGCAGATACCTAGGCACCCATCCGATGGTTGCCACTGTAGAGCACATAGCTCCTTAGGGTATATGCATAAGGCGTCTTTTAGACACCAACGTAACTGCATCATTTTTTATGCATAAGATGCTTCAAGAAACAGACTTTTTTTTCAGATGCCCTGTGACATCTTTGCTGGCAGCATTTTTTCTTTTTTTTTTAATATGATATATTGGAAGCGAGGAGAAGAATGGACCTGTCAATTCTTTTAGCTGCTTCTTAGCTTTTGAAGACTGAACTATAAAAAAAAAAAAGGTGACAAAAACATATGCATAGCAAGTTATTTAAACATTGCTGTGAATATGTTCATTGTTTGTGTGTTTTTTATTTATTTATTTATTTTTTTAAGAGCTTTAATTGGGAAGATTCCAAAACAGACCCTTAGTGTTCCAAAAAAGACCCTTCATGTAAATGCCTGACAGTGGGCTTGCATTAAGTATCTACCAACCTATAGGTAAGTATCAACCTCATAGGGGTCCATTAAGCAAATGGAGATTAAGAGTGTTCTAGGTCTGCAACTGGCCAGTATACTGCAAATAAAATAGTTATGCAATAGCGTAATAGATCACGTTATTTCACCCTGTGGGAGTACAGCAAAAAAAACCTCACAAAAACCTTAATACACATACATGCATAATCTCAATAGCGTTTTATGCTGTACACAAAATATATATCTTAGAGGCTTTCAATATAACTAGATCATTAAAGATGCTGTTTAGGGCTTTGTTTCTTTTAATAGGACAAGATGCTAAAGTAAAAACAACCCTACTGTTCACCTCAATACCTACATCTAAAGGAAGAGAGGTAGACAGGAAATGGATTATGATTTAGGACCATGGAGAGATGGCAAACTCATTTCCTGGAGGATCGATGGATTGGGAAGTTTGGATGAAAGTTGTTGTGGGACATGCACAAGGCTGTTCACCTCTAAAGTAGGGGCTCCTTGGCCGTTATACTTGCATCTATAGATGTCAACTATATTAATCCCAATAATGCTATTCATGGTATCACACTTTGTAGGCCTTGTTCCCACGTTGCGGTTTTGTTTTCTTTTTCCCCTGTATTTTGTTTTGCGCACAAAAAAGTATTTTATAAATTTATTAAAGGGATATTCCCATCTTTAAGATCCTATCCTAATATGTAGTAGATGTAATAATATTAAATACCTCCATTTAGAAATGTAGTATAGTTCTTCTGATTCGCCATGTCTATCCTCATGTGCAGGCAATGCAGGACCTTAGGTTTCCATGGTTACGACCACGGATATAGTGACAGCTAGGACACGTTTAGCATTTGTGATAAATACAGAAGTGGTGATGTGTTTCTATTCTTTTCCTCTGATTGTTCCACTCCTGGTTTTTGCTTACAAATACTGAGGTAAAAAACTGACCAAATACTGAGCGTGTGAACGTGGCCTTAGTTAGTCGCTAGTGGTCATAACCATGGATACCTAAGGTCCTGCAATGCCTGCACATGAGGGAAGACATAGCGAATCAGAAAAAACTATATTACATTTCTAACTGGAGAAATTGCTAATATTATTACACCTACTACTACACATTGGGATGTGATCTTGGAGATGGGAAATCCCCCTTTAAGCTTCATTCACACAGTGAATTTTTCTCCATGCATTTCTTGACCCCTGGTGTAATATTTTAAAAATGTAGCCCGTTTTTACTGCAGTTTTTCCCCCATTGAGATCTAAGTGAGTTAGCAGTACAAAAATGCATCCAACAGAAAACAAATGCATCAAAAATGCGTGCAATTCCCACTACCGTTTTTGGGCCATAGACTATGTTATATGTAGAAAAAAAAACACTGTGTGAAGATACCCTTATTCAAGTATCTCAGAACTGGAGACCAATATTCCGGACAGTAATTTAGGAATCAATTCCTAACAAAATAAAATCATCACTTCAGAGCAATAGGTAAAACTAGACTACCTTTTTTTTTTAATTATTTCTGGAACTAAAGGATTGATATGGGTAAATTTGTAGTGAACTAAGACTTGTAGTTGGAGGGAATTTTTGGATTTGTAGTTTCCATAAAATATTCTTTCAACTATTATATGCACAAGAGTTCAGAGCTGGGGATAATGGACCCTACTCCAACGTCGGGCTCTATTCTGCCTGTATGATCACACTTCACCTGGGCTTTTTGAGCATTTTAGAACTTCGTTACATGCCAATATGTCAACATGGTTATAAACAACATCAAAAGACAATGGCCAAATTAGGTTATTATTTACAGCTTTCTGTCAGTTATTGAGCTCTCACTCATCAGCCATGACAGGAACATTTCATAACACCGAGTGCAAACAACGTACAGTGCAGAGCGTGCTAAAAGGATTAATCAGTTCCATTAGGGGTTCAGCAGCAGCGGTGGGTTAATCCCTCCTGTACTGTGCGGCCTGATGACGACATGTAGCACTGCCAGCATAGACTTGTCTTACATGCAGCCGAGGAGGATTGCAGAGGTCTTTTCAGTTCAGGCTTCTCCTAACAGGATTACAAGTGTGACATCCAGGTACATGCAATATGGATGGGAGCCACATGCACAACAAAGCTTACCGATTGTCACAGGAAGAAAAGTCTGGTTGTGATGGCTATACTTATCTTCATTCTATCAACACTAGTCAGTCAATTTTTTTCTCTTTTTAAAATATAGATTTGACCATTATTAACATATGATTGACAGCAAAGTCAATGGCGTCTTCACAAACCAATGAATTACATAAATACAATTAGTGTTGATCAGATTGCTTCACGCAAACCCTAGCCAACGATCCAAGTCAGTGCTCTCTGGCCATGGACAAGAGCTGCGTGAATATCCTTACCCTCCGGTATCCTATACTTGGCTTATGATTAAAAGGGATGACGTGGTGCCATCTGTGGGCCACATGTCGTCACACCAGGTCGGCAAATCAAACGTCGCATCATAGACCCCAGAAGCTCAGGAGATTCATGCAGGTCCTGTCCATGGCCAGCGACCACTGAGCAGGACCGTTTACCCGGGTTGCATGAGGCAATCCATCTCTTTATACAAACCCTGCCTGAAAATTGCAGTTATACAAGTTGAAAAAAGACACAGGTCCATCAAAAGTTCAACCTTTCTTCACCAGCTACGCAATATCTATTGGTAAATTATCTATACCCCACAATGCCATTTGTTGTGAGAAAAGCACCCAGCCCATTTTTAAATGCTGAGAATAGAATCTGCCATTACTGTCTCTTGAGTTTGGTGTATTCCACAGTCTGACTGCTCTATCTGTAAAGAATCCTTTCCTATTTAGCTGCTAAATTCGCCCATTCTTCTACATGAAGTTAATATTCCCTGGTTCCCAGTGAAATCTTTGGAAGGAATAAGTCAGTTGCCAGTGCTCAAGTTAAAAATGTCTTTTGTTGCTGCCTGAGGAGATAATATTAAAAGTTGGGAGATGCGATCAAATACGCTTCTGTGGATACCTGGAAGAAAACTTGCCTTTCCCTGGTATTAAAAAAAGGCTCAAATTAAAGCAGTATTCGATCAGCCCTTTCTGTTGAAATAACTTCCCCAAAACCAAACACTTCAAACCTGGTACAATGAGGCTTTTATGTCCACTACAGAACATTGTGTATTACTAAATAAAGATGTAATGATAAATGGATTTAAGCAGGTTACCCCGCATGGCCTTGTTAAGATGTGTTATCGCTTTGGTAATAAGACTCTGTACTTCTCGGATATTTCACATGGATGCCAGTGGCTGCGGGCAGCATTCCCATCAATAAAGAAAGAGGTCCTCTATTGCTGTTGTTCTAGCTGGAAAACAGGCTAGCACCTCACCGTACTGATGCTCCAGCGTACAATGCGAGCATAGAACCTTACAGTCACCAGGACATTGCACATAAAACCGTTTCCAATTGTAACCCTGGTCCGTTTTCAATTACTCCACAAAGATGTTTTGTTTACAGCGACTGGAAAGTAGCCAGGCCTTCAGTAGATTGGATGAACATCGCTTATAGGAATTTTTGATGCACCTGTTAATTTTGCCTCTGGGTAAACAGTTAAGGATTCCACTATTTCCTTAAACTGTGGTGGAGGCAAAGAAACATGCAATAATAATTATAAGACGTGAATAGATTAGGAAACCTGAGAAGCGAAAGTTTAGGAAAGCATCAGGACTGAACCTGTAAGACGAAAATGCAGAGAATACATAGCAAAACATACACACAAGAAACATGTGCACAGCAGGGTAAGAGTTCACTTTTTTGTATCCCAGTGATCTTTTCCAGACATAGCAAATGATACATTATTGGATCCAGACCAGCAACTGCTTTCGAAGACCAATCTCACTTAAGTGTTATTACTTTACCTCTTTTAGCTAGAAATTGCTGTTACCCTAACCTGTCCACAGTGAGAACTCTGCGAAGATCTATACGGAGATTGCTCTCTGGCCTCTTTCACGTTCCCTGCGTGTGATGGGAATTCTGTATTGAAAGCACCATGCTGACCGTAGAACACCCACGTAGATTCTGGTGGGGACCATTTCTCACAATGCTGCAATATTCCCAGCAGTTAAATAATGTACGTCACAGAACAAGCAGGCAATTCAACCATCGACAAAAAATGTTCTTCAATCGTAGAAACGATGAATTTTTCTTTTAACAACAGTATTTGGAGTCAATATTTTGTACAGTCTTGCAAACAAACCCATACCGTTCTAACCTATTTTAAGTTTTACTTTACTTGTCACCAAATATTAAGTGACATCAACAGCCGCTCAATGTCCGATGCCAGGGAAAAGCTTTTTATTTGGTTTCCTGCTGAGCCACATCTGTCACAATTAAATAACTGAGAGCCAGGATTAATTACAGAAAAATTATATGATCTTTTATCCTCTCAAAGAAGTGTTGTGCTCAATGTATCTGCCGAGGGCACGTCTTATATAAAAGCAAAAAAACCAAAATAAAATGCTGCCCATAATCCAATACCAGTACCAACAAGGCAGTAAGCAAGCTTCTTCCCAATCATTGATCCTTGTAAACATGGCGGCGACTGGTGGACAAAACCATTTGTCGACTGATTTCATGCTTTATGCAGTAAAGAAAAATAATAATTTGTCTGCTGTCCTACTCAACATGCAAACAGTGCTTGTGTTTACAACAATATGCAAACCGCCACACAGTTTATTTATAACGTACACAAAAAACTAAAGCAGCCATATATAAAAATTCAATACATTTTATTAAGTACATATAAAACAAAATATCGTAAACGTGATTAAAAGGAGATGTTAAAAAGAAGTAGGCTTTACCAAGGGTGCCAGCTCTTTCCACAATCTTAATAAACCCCAACAGACCTATCCTTTAACCCCTTCATGACCTTGGGATTTTCCATTTTTCTGTGTTCGTTTTTCGCTCCCCTCCTTCCCCAGAGCCATAACTTTTTTATTTTTCTGTCAATTTGGCCATGTGAGGGCTTATTTTTTGCGGGACGAGTTGTACTTTTGAACTAAATCATTGGTTTTACCATGTCGTGTACTAGAAAACAGGAAAAAAATTCCAAGTGTGGTGAAATTGCAAAAAAAGTGCAGTCCAACACTTGTTTTTTGGTTGGCTTTTTTGCTATGTTCACTAAATGCTAAAACGGACCTGCCATTATGATTCTCCAGGTCAGTACGAGTTCATAGACACCTAAGATGTCTAGGTTATTTTTTATCCAAGTGGTGAAAAAAAATTCCAAACTTTGCTAAAAAAAAAAAAAAAAATTGTGCCATTTTCCGATACCCGTAGCGTCTCCATTTTTCATGATCTGGGGACGGTTGAGGGCTTTTTTGCGTGCTGAGCTGGCGTTTTTAATGATACCATTTCGGTGCAGATGTTCTTTTGATCGCCCGTTATTGCATTTTAATGCAATGTCGCGGCGACCAAAAAAACGTAATTCTGGCATTTCAAATTTTTTTCTCGTTACGCCGTTTAGCGATCAGGTTAATGCTTTTTTTATTGATAGATCGGGCGATTCTGTGTAGGTTTGATTATTTTTTTATTGATTTTGAATGGGGCGAAAGGGGGGTGATTTAAACTTTTAGATATTTTTTTCACATTTTTTTACTTTTTTTTTTTTTTTTTTTTTACTTTTGCCATGCTTCAATAGCCTCCATGGGAGGCTAGAAGCAGGCACAACACGATCAGCTCTGCTACATAGCAGCGATCTGACGTTCGCTGCTATGTAGCAGAAATGCAGGTGTGCTGTGAGCGCCGACCACAGGGTGGCGCTCACAGCTGCCGGTGATCAGTAACCATAGAGGTCTCAAGGACCTCTATGGTTACTATTCTGAAGCATCGCCGACCTCCGATCATGTGACGGAGGTCGGCGATGCGCTCATTTCCGGCCGCCCGGCCGGAAGCGCCGGTTAAATGCCGCTGTCTGCGTTTGACAGCGGCATTTAACTAGTTAATAGCCGTGGGTGGATCGCGATTTCACCCGCCGCTATTGCAGGCACATGTCAGCTGTTCAAAACAGCTGTCATGTCCCGACTTTGATACGGGCTCACCGCGGAGCCCTGCTTCAAAGCATACTATCCTGTCCGAGGTCAGAAAGGGGTTAAAGTAAACGGCTGCCCACTCTCGCAAGTCCCACAAGCTCGCTGCTTCGGGGAACCCTGGACTCTGATCTCTCCTTTAGACCACATATCCCTTTCTCCCTTTTTGTTTTTTTTCTTCATATTGTACTGCATATCATGTATTTAGATCAGTCACTACTCTTATGATATACGGGCTAATTCTGTCCAAAAATCATACTGTTATAAGAGACTGACAGAATATTTTCACATGTGTCTAGTTCACAATTTTCTAATTATTTGTGGAGATGTATCTTTTTAGTTATTCACCTCTATTATGTCAACATTATTGACTATGTAGGGTATATCCCTGCGTTTATATATTTATACATATTTACTTGACTGTGGTGATTGTATAATGCATTACATATATGTCTATTATTTATGTTTTATTTGTTCTTTTTGTATCTTTTGTAATTAGTTATTATATTTATATGTATTTTTATGATTTTTCTTCTTGGGATTTATGCTGTATCTAGATGCCAGGTTTATTAATGCCGTCTAATTAGTCTTAAATATCAGGTTATAATTAACCTTGGACTATACCATATATTATTGTGGATATTTCTTTAGGTATTTAGGCATAGTAATTCGGGTCTAGTCACGCCTATTAGCGGAGCTAGATTACAGTTACTCCAAAGTACAATTTCATCTTCAGAGTGGTTCTTTTTTCGCATACATGTTTTATAACTTTATCCCTGTACTTACACTAACGCAGCAGTCTTCTCTTCACATCCACTCTGATTTGTGTGCACCCCATGCTTATCCTGCGTTGCTCTTGACGGCGTTGTGGGCTGACCGCGTTGCCATAGGGACGGGTGGTGGTGACGTGTGTCCTCCTACCCATGTTCCATGGCGCGTGGCCGCTGGCCACGAACAATTACATCTGCTCTGACATGAGCGCACCCCACACATGCGCTGTAGTGTTCCCGGCGGTGCTGTGAGCTGGCCGCGTTGCCATGGGGATGGTTGGTGATGACGCACGTCCTCCTACCCCTGTTCCATGGCGCGTGACCACCCTCGCCGGCCGCAAATAGTTACATCATAATGGGAAGTGCGCCGATTTGTCTGAGAGCTCCCTTCCTTCCCTACTTAAACCCCAGTCTTTCCTTTTATTAGCCACGCCTCCTGACGAAGCCACCACGGTGAAACGCGCGTCGAAACCCCCCCTGTTTACAGCACATCGGCACTTCACCACCAACATGTCCCAAGGTAATATGGCATTATCATGAGTGATACTTTCACATGTTTTCAGTCACCTGGGACATATCTTATGCCTCTGGTCTTGTGAAAAATTGGAGTTCAATATTTAAGTATTCACCCTGGATTGACTGATCATCTGTCCGGGGTTTTTTCTCTCAGATTTTTCTTGTTACTTTGTATCTTCAAATTATTTATCTTACAATTACCATATAGCACGTGCCAGCACGTCATTGTAACCAGGGTGCACAGATTTTTTGTTTCTTGAGCCAGCACTCTCTTTATCATCTACGTGTGCTGGCTGCTTCTTAACTGTTCCTCTCTACTCACAACATCTTTTGTTTAGCGATTATGTGTTTATATATTTCGTATTTGATGTACATTTTGACATCTTAATAAACATGCATTGATTATTTGTCGATACCTCTATTATCTTTTTGGTGTGGATTCCTGGTCATTTAGTTATCTGACATTGGTTATTATTCCACAGCCTAGAATGTTATAGGTTTATATGCTATGGTCTAGGGGTATGCCCTATGCTGGCCGGGAGGGCACCATTGTTTAGGTGCTTTCACATATCCAAGCCCTTTCCACTTCCTGACTATTCAAAAATATCTTCCGGACCTGCATATTCCTCAAACAACAATCTACAAAAACACTAGTGCATGCCCTCCTCTTCCACCTCGAATACTTCAACCTCCTGCTTTGTGGCCTCCCCTCCAACACTTTCGCATCCTTCCAATTTAGCCTTAACTCTGCGGCCTGACTAATCCACCTATTCCACAGCCTCTCCTCTCTCTCAATCCCTTCACTGGCTCCCCATTGCCCAGAGACTCCAGTTCAAAACCTTAACCTTGGCATACAAAGCCATCCACAACCTTTCTCCTCCATACATGGGCCCTAGTCTCCTGGTACTTACCTGCACGCAACCTCCGATTCTCTCAAAATCTCCTTTTCTACTCCCCTTTTGTCTCCCCTTCCCACAACCACATACAAGATTTTTCCCATACATCCCCCCTACTCTGGAACCCTCTACCCCAACATATCAGACTCTGTGGTAGCCGTCAAAAGGAACAAAAAGACCAAATCCTTCCGACAAGCCTACAACCTTAAGTAACCCTCATTCCACCATACCGCTCAACGACACGCTCTCCCCTCACCGACTGTGGCCGGCCTCACCCATCCCTTAAAGATTGTGAGCCCTCGGGGGCAGGGTCCACTCTCCCCCTGTACCAGTCGGTGACTCGTTTTGTTCAGTATTATTGTATTTGTTTTTTATGTATACCTCCTTTCACATGCAAAGTGCCATGGAATAAATTGTAATTTAATAATTAATATACATACAAGATATACTACAAATAGCTTGTACAGAAATAAATTAATATCTCATAGGTAATATATGAGGGTGTGTGAATAATAATCTCTACTAAGTCACTACAAAAAATCAAATTAATAGAAGCTGACAGACACACAAAATAGTAACATATACCAAAGTGTGCAAGATTGGTAATATTATGCTTTGAAAATGAAGTGTGTCTAGACATCATAGTAGATAGAAAGCTTAAACTGAGGCCATCCAATACTGCTACTATAAGCAGAAAAATGCACTGTAATTTATATCTATTGAACGCACATGTCCCTGTACAGCCCATAAGTAACAATACATTTGCAGTTTAAGTAGTAGGCACGGTCCTATGGTAAGTATATACACATTGCAATAGTCAAACTGTATTAACACATCCCTGTAGAGCACAACAGGGACAAGGTAAACCCAAAGTGAAAGTCATACCAAAAAACACCCCTTACGAGTATTTAGCGTACGGCCCGATGTGCATAAAAGGTCATTTAACCCCTTAACGTCCAATGACGGATATATCCGACATTGGACGCTCCCCCGTTTGGCGTGGGCTACGGTGATGAGTTCGCACCTTTTCCGGCAGATGACATGTGCCCCTAACAACCGTAGGTGGAATCATGATCTACCCGCAGCTGTTAACATGTTAAATGTCGCTGTCAAACTCTAACAGCGGCATTTAACATGCACGCGCAGGAAGCGCATCATTAACTCATCCCATCAGCGCCTGTATCACATGACCACGTGTTACTGATGGGTTGGCATGACAACCCGGGGTCAGCAGGAGACCCCTGTGGTTGTCATAGCCGGATAGCTATGAGCGCCGCCCAGCGGTTGGCGCTCATACCAAATGAGCATTCCTGCTGCATAGAGCAGGGCTGCAGCCCTGCTCTATGTAGTACAAGCGATCGGATGATCACAGCTTCTAGTCTCCCATGGAGACTATTGAAGCAAATAAAAAAAATATATATTTTTTATTTTTTAATATTTTCATAAACAAAAACACCCCCCATTCAAATACAAAATGTGTAGGTTTGATAATTTTTTTTATCACCATGCTCATAATCGCCCGATCAATATATAAAGAAAAATTATTCCAATCGCTAAACGGCGTAGTGAGAAAAAAATAGAAATGCCAGAATTACTTTTTTTAGTCGCCACAACATTGCAATAGAATGCAATAACAGGTGATCAAAAGATCGTACACACACCAAAATGGTATCGATAAAAAGGTCAGAATGGAGCACAAAAAATAAGCCCTCATTCGGCCACAGATCTCGAAAAATGGAGACACTACGGGTCTCAGAAAATTGCTTTTTTTCCCCCAACAAACTTTGGCATTTTTTTCACCACTTAAAAAAATAATCTAGACATATTTGGTGTCTATGAACTCGTAATGACCTGGGGAATCATAATGGCAGGTCAGTTTTAGCATTTAGTGAACATGGTTTTAAAAAAAAAAAATCCAAAAAACTATTGTGGAATTGCACTTTTTTTGCAATTTCATGGCATTTGGAATTTTTTTCCCCTGTTCTCCAGAACACGATATGGTACAATCAATGGTACCATTCAAAAGTACAACTCGTCCCACAAAAAGCAAGCTCTCACATGGCAATATTGACGGAATTAAAAAAAAAAAAAGTTATGGCCGTGGGAAGAAGGGGAGCAAAAAAAGGAAATGCAAAAACAAATACCCCTGGGCCTTAAGGGGTTAAACAAGCACTGACCAACTTATCTCGGCGGGCTGTCAACTCAACTACACTTTAGTGGGAAATTTTGCTTCAGTTATCCTCCAACATGTCTTTGATTTGGGATGTTCTAGTTTTGAGCAATAAAATGGTTACTATGTATGGATAACTAAAAATGAAGCAGATTTGCAAATTATCTTAAAGGGGATGTCCACTACTCGGACAATCCCTTATGAATACCTAGGTTTCCCTCTTTTATGATATGATACACTTATACTCCCCTCGGGTGCCAGGTCAATTCCAGGGGTGTCGGCACTGGCTCAACACTGGCCTAACGCTACCTGCCTTCGGAAAAATCACATACAATCAGATGTATGTTATTTGTAAGAATTTGGGGAGAGTGATCCAGCGCTGATTGGCCACAAGGATCGCATGATCTCAGGGAGAGCCAGTGCAGACACCGCTAGAACGACCCAGTTTCCGGAGTCGAATATAGGTATTATTTTACAATGGGGAAACAGGGATTGAGAAGGGGTTGTCGAAGTAGTAGACAACACCTTTAATTAAAAATGTCCTAACTTGTTGGATTCACTTTATCTATGCAAACTTGTGCCACTCCAGCACTATACTACAAGAGTTTGAGTACAGTCTGTTAATACTCCACATTTTTCCTTTACCCCTTGGCAATCTAGTAAAAGTAGTGCACTGGTTGATAAAAGAAACTACACAGAATTAGGTTGTAAATCTGAAAATCGGAGTTGCAAAGACATAGATAACCTTTAAAGGCAATCTGACACCCCTGGAATGTATATAACCTATTACTATGGGCATACAGGTGATAGAAGTGTTACACTAGTCTTATCCGTTTGCATAATATCTGCTGTTTTGTTGTTGTATAAATAGTTTATGCTAATGATTTCTTCCAGGCTTTGAGGTGTGTGGTGCCTGGAGGTAATCTCTGCCTCCTGTCTTCATTTGGGTACCATCCCCTCTCATCAGCGTCACAGTGCCCTGTGACATGTAATGGTGGACCCTGGAATCCCGCACCTGCGCCCTGCAATAGCAAGATTATACAGTACCTATTCCACCCTTGTATGGGTACTGATTTCAGCATTCTTCTGCGCAGGTGAGTCACTGCTATTTCCGTTGCAGTGACCTCCGGCGTGCGCGGCGATAATATTCTCCCCCCACCATGCATATATGGGAGACAGGAGCATCAGAAACTCTACGGTTACTAACTACGCAGGGAGTAAAGAAGTGGGGCAAGCACCTCATCGCCGCACACTCTGGTGCCTACACAGAAGAAAGCTGAAGCCAATGCCCATTAGAGGGCAGAATAGGTACTATACAATCGCGCTATTGCAGGGAGCAGGAATGGGGTGCCAGGGCCACCATTATATGTCGCAGGGTAATGTGACGCTTTTGGGAGGTGACAGGCACACAAATGAAGATAAGGGTATGTGTCCACGTTCAGGATTGCATCAGGATTTGGTCAGGATTTTTCATCAGTATTTGTAAGCCAAAACCAGGAGTGGAACAATTAAATGCAAAAGTGGAGCATATGTTTCTTTTATACTTTTCCTCTATCACCCACTCCTGGTTTTGGCTTACAAATACTTATGAAAAATCCTGACCAAATCCTGATGCAATCCTGAACGTGGACACATACCCTAAGAGGCAGACTTTTCTTCCAGGCACCACTCGCCCCGGACCCGGAGAGAAATTAGCATAAAAAAAAAAAGATGATTTTTCAACAAGACCGCAGATTGGAGTCATACAGGCAGGACTAGTTTAACAGGTCTATCACCTGTATTCCCATATTAATAGGTCAAATACGTGTGTGTGTGTGGGGGGGGGGGGCGGGTGACAAATTCCCTTTAATGTCTATTCCAACCACTGTATAAACAATAAAATTAAAAACTAGGAAGAAAAAAAAAACTAGCCCAAGCCATGACTTGGCTCAAGAAAGTATTCTACATACACAATATTTTCATCCAAGTTTTATTTTATCTTCTAATATACTAAACATATTTACTGAGCTATGTCTAGATCATTCCTTCACCAATTTTTTTTCTTTCTTCTTTTGGAATAAATTAAACATTCACTTTTAAACAGTTGCCATTACTAGCATTAATATTGTAAACACACGCTGATTATTTTAATTATACGGCTATATTCTAGAAATGATGAAATGTACAGCTCTACTTATTGTCACTTAACATTCTAGACTAAATTGTCTACGCTCAAAGAAAAACAAACATTTGAGCAGACGGGATTTAAACTTGGAAAAAAGTAAGAGTAATGAAATGGTGAACATAATAGTATCCGAGACTTGACTGCAGAAACCACCGGAACAACTGAAAGCTACAAATATGTTGTTCAGCAGTGCTTCATAATCATGTTCAGGTGCATGGCTCTATACCAGTAGCTCCATCCAAAACAGGCTCTGAATCATGACTACATCTAGATCACAGATGGGTATCTGAATAACCAGGCGAAACCCGACATGGCTAGTTCCAGCTGACAATTCTAGGTAAAGCAGACAAAAATACTAGGATTTTAAGTGGATCACTTCTGTACAAGCTTAAAGGGACTTTCAGCACACAATGATTGTTCAAACCAAGTACAGATGCTCGGCGCATCATGGCTGGACGAAACATTTAAAGAAGCCCTCCCATCAAAATATTTATCCTCCTAAAATATCGCAGTCATATAGCATTGTGTACTTACAATTGCTTATTTTGCCCTTCTCCCCAGCTAATTATTCTTTTTTTCCTATTATGTCTATGGCATCAATTGATAAAAAACAGACTAGCTGAATCCTTCTAAGCTCTATGTAAAAACAAGTTAATTTTCCCTGTATGACTTATGAGTCCTAGCAGGGGGGCGGAGGAGGGAGCAGCTGGGTCATAAGTTGAAAAGGGTAATGAATGATTTCTGCAGGGACAAGACACTTCTGTTTTTTCTGGTCTAGTTAGAAAAAGGAAGAATTACCTCGGTAAAAAGGCAAAATGAGAAATTGTAAGTGCACAGCGCTATATGAGGAATGGAATATACTAAGGATAAAAACTTTGATGGGATCGCTTCTTTAACTGCACCTTCCCACCTGCTTGTTTTTCCCTCCACATCTGCCCTTCACTTGACTATGAAACCATAGTGGTCAATCAAAGAAAAAGGGAAGGTGGCAATAAAGGGAAAACAAGCAAGTGGGAAGGTTAAGTTGAATATCTGGCAACACCATGATGCACCAAGTGGCGGTACCTGGTTTTGAAGTGCCTTTTAGAGAATATATACTTTGATAGTTGGCCGCTGGCAGCTTCTCTCTACCGTGCTCCCCTATATTGATCAGCCTTTCACTACACTCACAGAAGGGAATGCGGCAGGGAGTCCTTTCTCAACTAATCATGCAAGACACATAGTCCCGGACAACTTTTCAAATTACCGTATGTTGGCTCTGAAACACCACAACATTTCAAAGAAACACAAATTCATGGTGTGTGTGGTGTGGGCTGCATGAATCTTCCATCAGGTTTCTTTTAAGATGACCAAAAATTAGAGATTTCAGATGGCTAAATAAAATAAAGGCTTATTTCGATTACAATTTTTGGGGTCTTAGTAGAACACAAATAAGTGCACAAAAAGCCAACAGAAGTAAGTTATCTTTGTAAAAATTAATCCTTGTAATACTTAGAAAGCGGTTCCTACCAAATGATAGATGTATATCCCTTCAATATAAATCTAGAGCAGTTCAAGGCACAGATTAATTGTCATACTGACTTATGGTTATGTTATCCTAAGTTAGCAAGATCAACTGTGAATGTCAACTTGATAAGGAATTGGCTGTCTCCATGAATCATGCGAGTAGTGGAGTGGCGCGGGCCTCACTGCAAATTCCAGTTGGGGACTGGAGTAAGATGTAAGATTTGTGGTTAAGGTACTCAACTATTCGTCATGAATTTGATGATCCCCACGCCCCAGTTCCAGACAGTCTGTGGCAGATGGGCTAAAAGGGTGAGAAAACACCAAAGGTTTCAAAAATTTTGCGCAGCCTTGGCAAAAAAGGTTTGATGAATCAAGGTCATAGTCCATAATGGCTATTACAATAATTCAAGGTGGCCATGCAAGCTCAGTGACACCGGACAAAGGAAAATTATTTTTCTGGGAACGCAATTTGAAAGAAAGGTTATCCATGGACTATTGGATAAAAAAGGGTCAACTTCTTTCCAGACTATTATGGATTGTCATTGGCTGGCTAAAAATACTGTTTATTGTTAAAAAAAAATTGGTTAGGTAAAATTTATTTTTTAATTTTTTGTTTTGATCAGTTTTAAACAAACATGTATAGAAACCTTATGTCAGTAGATCATCACATGTACAAGGCTTTTGGAAAGTAACCAAGATATATTAAACAATCCTATTTTTCTAAATAAAATAATTTAAAAAAAAAGTAAAAAATGGGCGATTGGAAAATTTACCTGGATCTGGATAAAAAAAAAAAACACAAAAAACACAGTTTTATAGCCATTACTTCTAGTTAAGTCGTCTTGATCTATATGGTCTGTTTACCAAATACATCTGTTGAATTGTAAGAGGTTATTAGTGACAATACCAGAGGCCAAATAAGGGCTGAATTAATCAATCCAGTATTAGAAAGCTGGAAGGTAAAATCGTACCTTTCCAAAAACCCACAGTGATGCTAATAACAGTAATACTAATATCAGTCTTCAGGAAAACTACAAGTCTCTTTCCACGTCTCTTTCTGGATTCTGTAGAGAATACTGGTTTCCATTGCCAGTTATTTGCACTTTCGCTATGAGTTTTTTGTTAGTAACGTTCAAAACCTCTTCCTGGCAGGCAGTCTGTATGGAGTTTTATATATTTGAACTTTACTCTCTAGATAAACAGTGATGAAGTGACGTGAAGAAGCCAAGGAGGTTGCCATTTGTATTAAAAAAAATTATATATATTTATTCAGATAAATCTGCTAAAAATCTGGCATAAACGGGGAACCATCTTTATTGCATTCAATGCAGGTAAAGGCTGGAGTCACACCAATTGTGGACTTACATTACTTTGGCCACATGAAGAGACCCATATAAATATATTAAAATTTTATCTTTATTAGTCTACATCAGATAAAAACACAACAAGACCAAACATAAACAAAGTGTCCAAGGAATGGATAGAGGAGACTCCAACCTATGTACACTGATAATATATAGTCCAAAATGGATCAATGCCAGTAACACTGCCTGATGCGGTATAGTCATTAATGTCTTTAACAATCCCAAAATATACAGGTAGTAATAAACTACACAAAGTAACTGCTAATGGAAAAAAGGACAATAGATTTTGTCTAACTACGCAGCACCTGCAGCCGCTAAATGCCCAAGATACTGTGTAAATAAATACTGTCCGCAACATATAACAGGGATATCAAACATAATCGGGCATATGCGGCCATAATAATGCAGAAGCCATAGTTACTTACAACTTATAACCATTAGCAGTTACTTTATGTGTAGTTTATTACTACCTGTATATTTTGGGATTGTTAAAGACATTAATGACTATACCGCATCAGGCAGTGTTACTGGCATTGATCCATTTTGGACTATATATTATCAGTATACATAGGTTGGAGTCTCCTCTATGCATTCCTTGGACACTTTGTT
Source organism: Ranitomeya variabilis (assembly GCF_051348905.1). Classification (NCBI taxonomy): domain Eukaryota; kingdom Metazoa; phylum Chordata; class Amphibia; order Anura; family Dendrobatidae; genus Ranitomeya; species Ranitomeya variabilis. Next base: position 323,177,901 of record NC_135237.1, on the reverse strand, counting down.
TATGTTTGGTCTTGTTGTGTTTTTATCTGATGTAGACTAATAAAGATTACATTTTTAATATATTTATATGGGTCTCTTCATGTGGCCAAAGTAATGTAAGTCCACAATTGGTGTGAGATTATTTTGAAGTGCCATAACTTGAGATGTTGAGGACTATTTGATAGCATAAAGGCTGGAGTCTGTAGGAACTCTTGATCACTGCACGTCTGACATCATCCATTTGCATTACTATGCAAACTATGCGTTTGTATACGCCAATATAGCTGTTCATTGCTGGATTTCCATGTAAAAATATGACCTTCGATAAGATGAATGTTGTGTAACCTCATTACTGCAATGGTTGCCTCATTTCTGCAATGCTTTTGTGTTCTGCCTATGGATGATTCCGCCAACTGGACTAATTCAGCTAGGATATAACAAATAGGTGATTTCATCGGTTCTTATTACTGACCAGTCATATACACTGACGGCATAGCAGGAGAACAATCTCAACAAACAGAACATTCATTATGCCTAGCATCTCAATACAGCAGAAGATACATTCATAAAATACCATTGTAGCTAAAGGTGACATGATAGACCTAGGCCAGTGGGTGGGAGAGTTTCACTTTAACAATCTGGTCATTTACTTTCCTGACATGCTTTAGGCTAGACAGCAAATCAGGAGACGAACATAAACAAAAGTGAGAATTTCAGACAAATTGGAATGATAGTGTAGTAGAACTGTCCAAAGTAATAGTGATGAAGAGGAGGTTCGGTTACTACATGCCATAGCTAACATCAGTTAGGAAACCAGCCTCGCAGTGAAGGAATTTGCAGCACCAGCCCATGTTATTGCGCCCACTGCTCCGGTCACAGCCATTTCTGACTGGGAATTATAAATGACACTGACAAAGGTAATGCGAATCTACCTTAATTTAGCGATAAATAGATACAATCTCGAGATCCCAAGATGTACGAATGGAAGAAATTAGATATACTGCCAGAATGCTTCATTACTCAGTAATATAAGATGACAGCCTCAACATGAAGACATTTGACTAACTATTACCTTAATGGTGTTTAGACTGAATAAAACAACGACCTATGAGACTATAACTACCCTCAATCAGTTTTATTATCTGGCTCTTCACAGACAAAGTAATTTTCACATTGAGTTTCAAAATAAATCCTAGGTTGTCTGACCACTAACCAAACACCGAGCATCCCCCACAATCAGACTATGCTTTCTGCCCAGAACCTTACAACACAAGGTTTAGAAGTCATCACGATGGCTCCATAGACTTGTAATGCCAGTCTTCGACAGATTAGAAGCCATGTGAGAACTGCTCACATCTTATTTATGGAGCTCTCCTAGTGGACTCCTAACAAAACTAACTAGACAGCTCAAGCCAGGACTGTCTGGAACAAAAGGGAATCCACACCCTTCTTATGCTTCATCAACAAATATGGCCCTGACCAAGGTTTTATACCGTTACATTGCAAAGTAATACCTCTTTCTCCGCTGCACAGATCCCTGGCTGCCTGGAAAGTCACCTGCTCTGTTAGTACATAGCTATAGTACAGTGCACTAACATATTTCATAGTGCAGTGCATATGGTAGCCTATCACAAATACCAGTCTACATAGAGCTCAATCCAAAATCCTCATTCATAAACACAGTTACTTGTCAGGATGTTTATGGTGTGTGTTAGAGCAGTAGTTTAAAATACACAGCTCTAAAAAAAAATAGAGGGAACACTTAAACAGAATATAACTCCAAGTAAATCAAACCTCTGTGAAATCAAACTGTCCACTTAGGAAGCAACACTGACAATTGCACATGCTGTTATGCAAACGTAAAAGACAACAGATGTAAATTACTGGCAATTATCAAGACAAACTCAATAAAGAAGTGGTTCTGCAGGTAGGGACCACAGACCACATCTCGGTACCAATCCTTTTGAATGTTGGCTGTGCTTTCACACTCGTGGAAGCATGAGACAGAGTCTACAACCCATACAAGTGGCTCAGGTAGTGCAGCTCTTCCAGGATGGCACATCAATGGAGCTATCGCAAGGTGGTTTGCTGTGTCTGTCAGCGTAGTGTCCATAGGCACTACCAGGAGACAGGCAAGTACACCAGGAGACGTGGAGGGGGCCGTAGGAGGGCAACAATCCAGCAGCAGGACCTCTACCTCAGCCTTTGTGCAAGGAAGGACAGGAGGAGCACTGCCAGAGCCCTGCAAAATGACCTCCAGCAGGCCACAAATGTGCATGTGTCTGCACAAACTGTTAGAAACCGACTCCATGAGGATGGTCTGAGTGCCCAATGTCCACAGATGCGGGTTGTGCTCACTGCCCAACACAGTGCAGGACACTTGGCATTTGCCACTGGACACCAGGATTGGCAAATTCGACACTGGTGCCCGGTGCTCTTCACAGATGAAAGCAGGTTCACACTGAGAACATGTGACAGTCTGCAGATGCCGTGAAGAGCGATCTGCTGCTTGCAACATCCTTCAGCATGACCGGTTTTGGCAGTGGGTCAGTAACGGTGTGGGGTGGCATTGCTTTGGAGGGCCGCACAGCCCTTCATGTGCTCGCCAGAGGTAACCTGACTGCCATTAGGTACAGAAATGAGATCCTAAGACCCCATGTGAGACCATATGCTGATGCGGTTGGCCCTGGGTTCCTCCTATTGCAGGACAACGCCAGACCTCATGTGGCAGAGTATTTCAGCAGGTCCTGCAAGAGGAAGGCATTGAAGCTATGGACTGGCCCGCCCATTCCCCAGACCTGAATCCGACTGAACACATCTGGGACATCATGTCTCATACCATTCACCAACATCACGTTGCCTCACAGACTGTCCAGGAGTTAGCGGAAGCTTTATTCCAGGTCTGGGAGGAGATCCCTCAGGAGACCATCCGCCGCCTCATCAGGATCATGCCCATGCATTGTAGGGAGATAATACAGGCACGTGGAGGCCAGACACACTACTGAGCATCATTTCCTTGTCTTGAGGCATTTCCACTGAGGTTGGGTCAGCCTGTAACTTCATTTTCCACTTTGATTTTGAGCATCATTCCAACTTCAGACCTCCGTGGGATATTACTTGTGATTTATGTTGATCATTTTCAGGTTTTATTGTTCTCAACACATTCCACTATGTAAAGAATAAAGATTTACAACTGGAATATTTCATACAGTGATATCTAGGATGTGGGATTTTAGTGTTCCCCTTTTTTTTATATATATATATATATATATATATATATATATATATATATATATATATATATATATATATATATATATATATATATATATATATATATATATACACACACATACATACAGGTCCTTCTCAAAAAATTAGCATATAGTGTTAAATTTCATTATTTACCATAATGTAATGATTACAATTAAACTTTCATATATTATAGATTCATTATCCACCAACTGAAATTTGTCAGGTCTTTTATTGTTTTAATACTGATGATTTTGGCCTACAACTCCTGATAACCCAAAAAACCTGTCTCAATAAATTAGCATATTTCACCCGTCCAATCAAATAAAAGTGTTTTTTAATAACAAACAAAAAAACCATCAAATAATAATGTTCAGTTATGCACTCAATACTTGGTCGGGAATCCTTTGGCAGAAATGACTGCTTCAATGCGGCGTGGCATGGAGGCAATCAGCCTGTGACACTGCTGAGATGTTATGGAGGCCCAGGATGCTTCAATAGCGGCCTTAAGCTCATCCAGAGTGTTGGGTCTTGCGTCTCTCAACTTTCTCTTCACAATATCCCACAGATTCTCTATGGGGTTCAGGTCAGGAGAGTTGGCTGGCCAATTGAGCACAGTAATACCATGGTCAGTAAACCATTTACCAGTGGTTTTGGCACTGTGAGCAGGTGCCAGGTCGTGCTGAAAAATGAAATGTTCATCTCCATAAAGCATTTCAGCCGATGGAAGCATGAAGTACTCCAAAATCTCCTGATAGCTAGCTGCATTGACCCTGCCCTTGATGAAACACAGTGGACCAACACCAGCAGCTGACATGGCACCCCACACCATCACTGACTGTGGGTACTTGACACTGGACTTCAGGCATTTTGGCATTTCCTTCTCCCCAGTCTTCCTCCAGACTCTGCCACCTTGATTTCCGAATGACATGCAAAACTTGCTTTCATCAGAAAAAAGTACTTGGGACCACTTAGCAACAGTCCAGTGCTGCTTCTCTGTAGCCCAGGTCAGGCGCTTCTGCCGCTGTTTATGGTTCAAAAGTGGCTTTACCTGGGGAATGCGGCACCTGTAGCCCATTTCCTGCACACGCCTTTCCACACCAGACTCAGTCCACTGCTTCCTCAGGTTCCCCAAGGTCTGGAATCGGTCCTTCTCCACAATCTTCCTCAGGGTCCGGTCACCTCTTCTCGTTGTACAGCGTTTTCTGCCACATTGTTTCCTTCCAACAGACTTACCATTGAGGTGCCTTGATACAGCACTCTGGGAACAGCCTATTTGTTGAGAAATTTCTTTCTGGGTCTTACCCTCTTGCTTGAGGGTGTCAATGATGGCCTTCTTGACATCTGTCAGGTCGCTAGTCTTACCCATGATGGGGGTTTTGAGTAATGAACCAGGCAGGGAGTTTTTAAAAGCCTCAGGTATCTTTTGCATGTGTTTAGAGTTAATTAGTTGATTCAGAAGATTAGGGTAATAGGTCATTTAGAGAACCTTTTCTTGATATGCTAATTTATTGAGACAGGTTTTTTGGGTTATCAGGAGTTGTATGCCAAAATCATCAGTATTAAAACAATAAAAGACCTGACAAATTTCAGTTGGTGGATAATGAATCTATAATATATGAAAGTTTAATTGTAATCATTACATTATGGTAAATAATGAAATTTAACACTATATGCTAATTTTTTGAGAAGGACCTGTATATATATATATATATATATATATATATATATATATATATATATATATATATATATATATATATATATATATATATATATATCTATATCGATCTAAAGAACAAATGTTGTCGCTTAAGCTAAAATTCTTTGTTGAAGTATCCTTTGAATTTATGACACCATTCAATCTTTTTGGGTAGGAGTCTATCAGCATGGCCCATCTAGAATTGACAAGCTTTTCCTACTCTTCCTTGCAGTCATGCTCTAAATCTGTCAGATTGTGTTTCTCCTGTGTACAGCCCTCTTAAAAGCGACCCACAGATTATCAATTGGATTCAGGTCTAGGCCATTCCAAAACTTTGACCTTCTGGCGAAGCTTCTTTTGTTGATTTGTAGGTATACTTGGGTCGTAGTCCTGCTGAAAAGAGAAATGCCTCTTCCACTTTTTAGAAGAGGGTGAAGATTTTGACTGTTATTTGGAACTATTAATAATTCCTCCCACCTTGACTAAAGCCCTAGTTCAAACTGCTGAAAAACAGACTCAAAGCATAACGAAGCATCATGCTTCACTATGGGTATGGTGTTTTTGGGCCTTTTAGAATTATGAAAAAAAAAGTTCAACCTTTGTCTCAGACCAGGAGACATATTCCCATATGCTTTTGGCAAAAACATACCTGAACTTACCGTATTTTTCGGACTATAAGACACACTTTTTTTCCTCCAAATTTGGGAGGAAAGTGTGGGTGCGTCTTATAGTACGGATATAGCATGTGGGGAGGGGGGCAGCAGTGAGTGGGATCACACTGTTATCCCACTTCAGGATGTCCCCTCTGCCCGGAATCAGCTGCTGGGGAAAGCACATGGCCCCGCTGATTAAGTACAGTGAATATTTATTAGCTGCTCCCCGCCCACCGATCAGCTGAGCGGTGAGCCGGGAGCAGCAAATGAATGCTGCACTTAAGCAGGGACACACAGTTTCCCCAGCACTGATTCCGGGGAGAATCTGTGTGTCCGGGGGAGGAGGAGGCAGCAGCAGGGGCCAGGAGATCGCTGCATACCTGCCTGTGCTGGACGCTGAGCTGTCTGGTGCACAGGGAGGACCTGTGTGATGTCAGGAGTGGGCGGGCTGGAGCATCACATGGCAGCTCAGAGCCCTCCCTCTTCTGACATCATCACAGGTCCTTCAGACTCCCACCTAGAATCTGCAGCTTCCTCTTATGTCCTGCGCTGTGGAAAGGCAACAACAACAGGGAGGGCTCTGTGTGTGTGTGCAGCCATGGGATGCTCCAGCTTTTACCTCACAACAGTGTGGCTGGCTGCCACAATTAAGAGGTCAGTCTTTACAAAACACAATAAAGCACTCTGCCACTCCTTTGGTGAACTATAACTCCCAGCATGTCATAGGATCTGCAGGACATGCTGGGAGTTATAGTTCTCCCATGGGATTTTAAAGCAGCACTCCAGTGTTATTTTGCAGTGCTGGAGTGGTGCTTTCACTATAAGCCCTGTGCACCCATTCTTAGGGCTCATTTCCACATGCGAGGCACACGTCCGTATCTCGCATGTGGAAACCAAGCTGTGGAGCCGGCACTCCAGAGCGGAGTGTGCGGCCGCATAGGAACACATGGAGCTGCACAGCTCCGCTCCAAAGTGCCGGCGCCAGAGCTTGGTTTCCACATGCGAGATACGGACGTGTGCCTCGCATGTGGAAATGAGCCCTTATACTCACCCTCCAGCGTCTTCATATCGTACTTCACAGACACCACACTGGTCCCGCAGCTTCCAACATAATAACATACTATTATATATAATAACACCACATATAATAGTATGTTATTTATGTTATTAAATATTTTACCACATTTTTTTTGCTTCAAATATTTTTTTCCCTATTTTCCACCTCTAAAACCTGGGTGCGCCTTATAGTCCGGTGCGTCTTATAGTCCGAAAAATACGGTAAATGTTTTTCTTTGTAAGAAAAGGCTTCTGTTTTGCCACCCTACCCCTCAGACCAGACAAATGAATGATATTGTTGTTACAAGCTGTACTCAACCAGTACTTACCAGAAATTCCTGCAGCTCCTTTAATGTTTCTGTAGGCCTCTTGCCAGCCTCCCAAACCAAATTTTCTTTTCAGCAATTTTTCAGGGATGTACAGTACTAGGTAATACCACTGTTGTGTTAAATTTAAGCCACTTCTTGATGACTGATTTTACAGTGTTTAATGGTGTATCTAATGCCTTAGGAACATTTTTGCACCTTTCTCCTGACTGATAACATTCAACAATGAGATCCGCTTGCTGTGTCGTAAGCCAATAACGGACCACTTTTGCTGTGAAATGCAACTAAGAAAATGGAAGGAAAATTGTACTAGAACAGCTAAAGTTTATATGGGGTTAATCAGAACCACATTAAAATTATGACAGTTGTATACTAATTCTGAAGACAACCACATCCAATTATAAAAGGGTTTTCACACTTGTGCACCCATATTTTAGCATTGGCATTTTTAATTCCCCCTCAACATGACTTAAGTTTCTCAATGGATTTGTACAGATTGTGGGTGATATTACAAGTGAAAAATTATGAAATTCTTCTAGGTAAGATTTTTTTACATGACAAAAACTTGGCAATTTACCATGCGTTTGTAAAAAAATTTTTTATCCACTGTACACTCAATATGCTATGAACAGAATACTATATTGACTTTTGTTGCAAATCTTGCACTATTTCTGCTCATTAGGTTGTACTCCAATAAAGCAGAAACACACTACTTGTTATTTGTAGCTTTTTAGACAATTATGATAGAGTTGCTTAAAAGCTGTACATGACTACTCTGTCCGAAATTCTGACAGGGAATCTTTGTATACAAAGGTCAGCAATTGTTGAATTAGACGATTTTTCAGGTGGTTCAGGTGGTCAAAAACAAGTAGAAATCACTTCAGGATACTCGCCTCCTTTGTGGAATTTTTGAAGGAGTTTTTGTTACCCGAAGCGATTTTGAAGAGTTTTTCATGTGTTTTTTACTTGAAGCTTTTTCTGCAACCTTTTGATGGTTAAGTAACTAGTTTGGAGCATTTTCCAATCAAGAGAAGCTTCAAAGAACCGACATATACTCTTTTGTCCTATCTGGTATTTTTCAAAATGTGATGCAGAATTATAAGACTGAACATATGCATAGAAAGTTGCATTACAATAGAAACTATTAGGGAGAGCCTTTCAAGCATTTGAGTGATCTTACAGGCATCTTTTGTAATAGACTATCTCCAAAAGACTCTTGACAAAACTGCATGTGCACATACCCCAAGAGATCTCCATTCAACTTGAGTCTTTCTCCTGATAACAAAGCTGTAGCAGCAAGAAAGACCATCTAATAGAATATGTACACTACACATGCTAGATAAACCAAATTCTGTCTCCAAAGAACTCCAGTACTGGCGTTACTGGGTCCTTTAATTGCACCAGATATATACCATGAACATATAAGTTTATCTGCAGCTGAATATTTAAAATTTCGTTGGCAAAATACATTCAGAAGTTAAAACATATTCCCTGGAATCTAAAATGTTTAGATCTTGTAACAGTGAAGATTATTCAGTCTGTAAAGTGAACGGTGACGTGCTTCTCTAAGGGGATGACTTGCAACATGAAAAAAAAAAAATAGACATTTAGATTTAGTTACAAAAGTAACAGCTTCTGCTTCTTATCGCTCTGTCTAGATAACCTCTGTTTTCCCTTACGGCTCTAGACCTGAGAACCCGGGAAATGGATTATAGAAGTCAGATAGCCATTTTCTGTCTCGGGATGATAGATTACATTTTTTTTGTTTATTTCAACCTTCACAAGAAATGCTGGTTACAGAAATGTATAGGCTGTATGCTTAACTTTGACTGGTAAAGCTAAATATTTCAGACACTTCAGAGGAGCCACTTATAGTCTAGTTTTTAAGATGGGGCTCATTTAGTCTACCAGTCCGACACACACTCATACCTTACCTAAATATTTAAGGATAACTGAAAATGGAGATGGTTTATTTGCAACAGTCATTAGAGACAAGGGCAAGGGGAATCCTTCACTACATATACGGAAATCATCATTAGTAATTTGTGCAGCTAATAAATATGGATAGCCCTCAAGTTTGTCAAATATACAGTAGATGAACATAAGAGTTCATTTAAAATAAACTGAGTGTCCAACATTGCAAAACATTTTTACTTTCTGTAAAGCTGTACACATTTCTGGGTCATTTAATTGCGTAAATTTGTAAGGAATGGAAATCAATTTTTTGACGCCGAGATCTAAATATATACATTAGAGGTAACCTCAGGTTAAAATGTAGTGTCCAGTTTGTCTCTATCATTTTAAAGAGCAGAAGAAGATTAGCAAGTTGATATCCAGCTATGAGGAAAATATTTCAATATGACTTGTATTTTATACATTAAATCTCTGATCAATATGAAATTTAGGAGTCCAGTGGGCGGTCCTACTCAGGGACTGCTAGTTATCTATGCATAAATACTCTGAGCAGGACTGCCCACTGGATTCGCATGACCAGAGAAGAAGTATTTATACTTATTTCTACCCTACAATATTAGACTATAGGATTGGATTTCCAGCTTTACAGGTTTTTTTGTGATAAAACACTGGTTATAATGAAAACCCTCCAGGGAGCGCTCAGATACTTATAGAATACCATTTAAAGGTTAAACTAATTAAAAAAGTGGGCACAGGTCTGATGATCAGAAATAGAAGAGTATGTATATTGATTGCATGCTACACAGGAGCACCCGAAACGTCATCTGCTGTATACAATTTATCATGTAATATTCAGAAAAAAAAAAGATTACTATATCAAGGAATGATTTACTACTCAGTGCACATTAAAACATTGAAAATATTTTAAAAATATTAAATTACTTTTACAGTTTATTAGAAGCAAAGAATACCAGGGGTCTTGGGACAGGGCCCCAAGAGGTAAGGGGACCCACATGTATCTCCGAATCTGTGTCCGTCCCTGCCTGTTACTTTATAGTTACATCACTACTAAAGGTACAGCATTATTATGGGCAGCTCAATAAACACATTTTTGGCCAAGTAGCACAGCTAAGTAGATCTGACCCAATGTTTTTACATGATCAAATAAAAAAAAAAAAGAAATCATCTTGTAGAAACCGCGCAGGCCAAGAAATTTTTATTATTTGATTACTACTAATTTCACCACAGTAAGTAACAAAATCATGTCCTGCTTCTGGAAAACAAAGGGGCTTCACATGGGTTAAGCCTACAAAAAAAATTTGAGGTTAAGGAAACAAAAATAGAGTAAAATGAATTCACTTGAAGGCCAAGAGCTTTAAAGCTAGGTTTCAGTAGGCATTCCATCCAATGAGGCAGGCCTGCAGTAATGTGGCTCCCAGTAACAGAGCCTTCATTGTTTTTCCATGGCAGCTAGAAAATGCTGCTTTATGTCGCCTCACACCACATTTCCAGTGCAGGGCCTATGAGAAAACGAAGGCCGAGGTTGCACGGTGCATTGAATAGCCCACTTTCTACAGTAAACTGCTCAACATCCCAACCTATACTCACGAACCTTAGCACAAGGATGTTGTTCTTGTGCATAATTTATAACCGACGTATTTCTTTAATGTGGGATTTGGTCATTTCTGTGTCCTCTCCTCTCCAAAGTCACTGGACTTAGCAAGGTGAAAGCCTTCAAACAGCGGAGCCGACACATACACCCAGTAAGTAGATAAACATTGCATATTTGGAAGTGTAGTTATTCCACACCTGTTTTACATGTTTATACAGTAATTAAAGATTAATGCCTGTTCCAGACCAGATAAATATATGCACGATGCACGGAACAAAGCTTTCCCTGTTCTGCGCTAGCTCTGAAACGTACTGCATTTAACATTATCCAGGGTGGCTGACAAAAGGTGAAGTCATGTCACGAGCCTGCCTTTCCAACAAGCCCCTGAAGAACATATGCAGCACATGCACACACAATCACACAAGTGCGTTGGAGGATTTACACATTTGGACAATTAATAAAACTTAGGTTTTTTTATTTTATTTATAGTAACGTCCATTACCAAATACCATATAACAACTTTATTTTAAAGGAGTACTCCCGTGAATTTTTTAAAATTGTTTGCTAGTTATAATGTATGCAAGTGTAATCTGAGAAGTAACATACTCACCAGCTTGTCCTGGTATCAGCCTTGCTCTAGCATCAAGTGACCGCCTCTAACTTCCAGGAACACCGTGTGGAGAGGTGAACGTTACAATCTAAATCTATGGGACTCAGTAGGGGGCTACAGAGCAGTGTTCTGGATTCCCATTGACTTCCTTTCAAAAACAGCAGCAACCACTGTGTGATTCGGCAGGTCATGTTGTGTGACGTCCCTACTGCTCCAAATGATGTCTTCCTGACTCCTATCAGATCTAAATGTGGTGGTCACAGACAATCACACACCACTCCAATCTCAGGACACGTGTTCTGTAGGTCAGCCATTGGGCAACATCACCCTGAGTTTTAAATATTACACACAGTTGTCAAACATTTCCTGGTGACTTTCCTGAGCCTGATGAAGGGTATAAAACCTGAAACATTGCTACTTTTCACCTTGTGTCAAGTATTTATATCACTCAATTTGGTGAAGCTTGGATACAAGAGCAAAAAAAGAAAAAAAAAAAAACCACAAAAAAAAGTTGAAGCATTCATTGTACCTATTGGTGTGCAGCTCCCCTAAATGATTTTACAATACAGATACCGGAGGAGCAAATAGATCGGCTCAAGGGGAACGAAGAAGGACATTGCAGCTCACATATTTGCTGTGTGAACAACCCAAGAAGGGTCTTGGGAGACCACAGGGTCACAAGATGTTGCTATACCCAGTCGGAAGCCAAAATAAAAAATGGCACCAAATAGTCATGGCATCTACAACACTTTTTGCACTATAGCAATTTATTTTAACCCCTTAGTGACTGGGCCAATTTTTTCAAATCTGACCAGTGTCAGTATGTGATAACTCTAGAACGCTCTAACAGATCTCATGGATAGAGATTTTTTCATAACACATTGTACTTTATGTTAATAGTAAATTTATGTCAATATTTTTCTGTATTAATAAAAATATCAAATTTGTCAAAAAAAAATCCAATAATGTGCAATTTTCAAACTTTGAATGATTATCCCTTTAATCTAGTCAGTCAGACCACACAAAACAGTCATTAAATAATATGTACCTCATGTCTGCTTTACATCAAGCACTATTTTTATAACAGCCTTTTATTTTGTTAGGATGCTAGAAAGTTTAAAACTGTAGCAGCAATTTTGAATTTTTCTTCAAGGAAATTTACAAAACTCACTTTTTTAGGGACCTATTCAGTTTCGAAGTGACTTTGGTGGACCTATATGTTGGAAAATCCCCAAAAGAAAGACCATTTTAAAAACAGCAACCCTCATCGTATTCAAAACTGCTGTCATGTAGTTTATTAACCATTCGGCTGCTTTTCAGTAATTAATACAAAGTGACATGACTGGAAGGAAAAATGTTATTTTTAGCACCTAAATGTTGCCAATTTCTGAACAGGTTGCTATAGCTGGCAGACTATTTAGCCATGAATTGCCATGACAAACATCAGGACTACACAATCATGATATTTGGGTGCCAATGGGGGTCAAAGATGGAGCTCCCACACTGTTAACGATTTACATGCCATAGTCACTATTGACAGCAGCATCTAAGGGGTTAAAAAGCCATGGTTGGTGCCAACACCAACCAAGGCTGATCCAGCAAGGTGTCAGATATAGGGTACAGTCGACAGATGATGCATTTTCTCCAGTCCGGGGGATGCTATATTCTGACATATAAGGTCAGTAAAAAGACGTATTGGTGGTCACTAATGGGTTAAGGCTGAATCCAGCTTATCAGCGTAAAAAAAATATACCAAATGGATTAAACGGCCAAGGGATATAATGCATTCAAATAATTTCCACAACTTCTAAAAATACTAGCCTTAATAAATTGTCCTCACATTTCAGCGATTCCTTTAAAGTCACCATAGAAAAGACAATCTTTACACTTAAAGATGGGCCCGTAAAAGCACTCCAGATGGTTGCCGTTTGTAACATGTCTCCTTTGCTGGTTTAGAGTTTCTGGCACTTTTATTGTGTGTAGCCTTAGTGATAACGTGCAAGCACATTAGATAAAGAGACATTATGGAAACAAATGAAAAATTTAATTCAGAAATAGCTTGTACGCTTAAAGTCGAGGCGAAAACTGCCCTAAAAACATAAACGTAACAAGGAAAGGCTGCAAAAAATTACAGCAACCACTTCCCATCCATCTGTAACACATTGTTTTACAACCTTGGCAGTCATATTCGCATCTCTGGAGCATACAATACAATGATTACACATACAATACACAAAACTCGTTTTCAGAGAGTACACACGCGGTATACAAAAGGCACACAAAACACAGCAATATACGGTTGACAGCCTCATCTTCAGGAATACGTCAGCAAACTTCAGAGAGTTTAAATAGCTTTGGGGTAATTTGCATAAAAATGTGATGAATCATGCATGTTAAAATGGTTCTACTAGTTTTGAAATTCTGCCCAATCCATAGGATGGGGTATAATTTACTGATCACTGGGAGTTTCACTCCTGGGTGGTCGAGTATGAGCACCTTTGCTCCATTCTCTGTGGAACATTCTTTATGGAACCTTTTCTGGCAGTGATCTAGATAACTAATGGCTTGGAGTTGCACAAGCTCAACTTCTGGTCCAAGCTGATGAGCCCCCTTGTCTGTAACTTTGTCCAGGCTTCTAGGACTCAGACTCCAAGTGATCAAACAGTTGCACCCTATCGTAAGGGATAAATTAAAAACTTTATACAATCACTTTAAAATGTCACATTACTCAGTGCTAATATAATATTTGCCTATTCAATGAAATACTGTACATTTCCCATTACTTCTGAATATTTCACTCAATTCTCTGTAATGTTTCAAGAGTCCTAAATGGACTGATCAATAGGAGCATTTGGACCCCGTTTACTAGTCAGAAGTATTTGACCCCCTTTACAAGTCAGAACTATTTGTGCCGGCTCCTGCTTTGGTACATTTCACACAACCATGATTTACAGTCACTAATTAAAGTGAAAGGGCACTTGATTCCATGGCAGTGGCAATATACTGAGCCAACTAGCTTTAAAGGGGTTCTCCAGTTAAAGCAAATATTTGAATTTTATAGGAGTAGCAAATAATGTTTCCCATCTTAGGAATGCTTGTTTCACGATAATCATGTAATATAAAGTGGCTGTAGATCACCTGATTAACGAGCAAAGAGCTCATTTGTCAGGTAAAATTATCTTTTGGTGTGCAAAGAACTGTATTCCGGGCAGCACATCATCCTGTGTAAAAAGGACCTGTGCTGCCGAGAACAATGGCAGCCTACACCATCGACTAGGGATGAGCGAATAGCTTTGGATAACTCCTTAACCAAATAGCTGCAGCTCTTACCGAATAGCTGCATCATGATCCCTGATACATGGAGCACTCCCGATAATCAGCTGTTTGGCTCCGCAGCTGCATGTGTCCAACAAACAGGCTCTCCATGCATGTGCTGTGACTGTCACAGCTGCGACACAAGCAGCTGCAGAACCAGACACCTGATTATTGGGAGCGCTCCAGGTATCCGGGATTTTAAAACTGCGATCTTGACTAAAGCTGTAGTGCCCTCTAGAGTCCGAAAATCTCTAGGGTATCGGCTACTGGGGGACAGAGGAGGGAGAAATGATGCCCCTGAGAACCACAGGTACCTCATCCATCCCAGGCCCTCCTGATCCAACTCCTGGCCGGCGTCATCTTTCTGGGGAAAAAAAAAAAAAAAAGAAAAAAGAAATGGATGGCGCATGCGTAGTGCACACAGTGAGATCTGCTTTTACCGGTCAACAAAAGGACATTTTTCCTAGAGTTCCTTTTGATCACTGTGATAGACATTATGGTCATTAAGCTAAAAATTGGCTTGTTAATTAAGGGGTTAAACCGCCAATTAGTAAATATTTACCAATCCACATCATGTGCGTTACCTTAGAAAGCATGCAGGCCAGGATCACACATGCGAGAAACACGGCTGAGTCTCGCATGTTAATACCCGGCTGCTGTCGGCACTCGGGAGGGGAGACTGCGGCTCCATGTATTGCTATGCGGCCGTACGCTCCGGTCTGAGTGCGGGCATCAGTGCCGGGTATTAACATGCGAGACTTGGCCGTGTTTCTCGCATGTGTGATCCCGGCCTTATGCTTATGGGCATTTATACTGAAATCACTTTTTAATTCTTTTTGTGGTTTTATGTTCTGGCAATCATTCTGTGAGCTAATACTGTAAAGTAATGCACAGAAATGATAAAGGACCACAGCAGCAACTCAATGATTGACTATAGCCAGTTTGCTCCAGGAAAACGCTAGCCAACACAAAATCTCTGCTGCAATTATATTTTTCTACTTGCAGACTTTTTACAAGTATTCAAAATCTAAATCTCCTCTTTCTCCCAAAAATAATTTGTTTAGTGTAACAGTAATTTGACAGTCAAGGGTGAAGGAGATCTGAAGCCCAACTTCCTTACACATAAAAAAAAATAAAAATTGGCCAAACCCACAAATTTCAGTGTGACGGCCAGAAGAGCCTCATACATCTACCATTAGGGTATGTGCACACGTCAGGATTTCTTGCAGAAATTTTCCTGACAAAAACCGGACATTTCTGCCAGAAAACCGCATGCGTTTTGACACATTTTTTGGTGCGTTTTTTTTTCCAAATGCATAGAATTGCGGGAAAAACGCGGAAAATCCGCAAAATTAATGAACATGCTGCTTTTTTTTTACAGCAATGCGTTTTCGCGGAAAAAATCGCACCATGTGCACAAAACATGCAGAATGCATTCTAAATGATAGGATGCATAATGTATGCGTTTTTAGTGAGTTTTTATAGCGTTTTTATCGCGAAAAAATGCGAAAAAACCTGAACGTGTGCACATAGCCTTAAGATGCACCATGCCTTATCCTTCCTTCCCACACATCGTTTCTTGGGGTAGAGAAGGATCATCCACATTGTGTTATCCTCTTTGTTTGGTAACTTTTTGTTAGCATGGTAAACTACACTGTTGGGGAGACAGACACTGTTGGGAATGAGGTCAAGGAGAGTGAAAAGTTATATATTTTTTTACCCATTTTACCTCATTTAACTACATGGGTCTTCCAGGGAACATGTATAATCTGTTTTTCAGGTAGACAGAAAACCCAGACGAAGTCATGCATTGGGAGGCTAAAACAATGTGAAAGTAGCCTTAAATCCTAATGCTTGATCCTTTTGGTCTCCTAGAAGATAAGCCACCATAGCCAGAGGCATCCGGTGATGCCTTACTTCCCTATGCTCAGTGAAATGCTGCAGGAAAGGAGAAGCAAAAGTTGGGAGACATCTGACTGACGTCTCCATAGCATTTCCATTGTGCCTGGCTTCATCTGCCTAATTATCCGGCAAGGACAGAAAATATATATTTAGGAAAGACATGCAGAGACATGGGGAAAAAAAATGTGAAAAAAATAAATAAATATGGTAGATAAATAATTTCTGGTTGTCCTACATCTAATATGCATTTACAACCGGCTAAGGAGTAATAACAACTTTAACAACAGTTACACTTTAATGCTGAACAAACATAAGGAATGTAATATTTCACTATTAGCAGCTCCATAAGAGATTTATGTTTATATTAGGCTGCCTGTCTCATCGCGCCATATTCTCAGTCCTACTATCTAGTTAAAGTATTTCTTAAGCCACAAGTGACAACGTTCAAAAGGGCTCCAATATATCACAGAAAGAACAGCCTGAAAACTGGCAAGTCACATTATTTATTATAAGCCACACATGCGACAAATTATTTAACTCACTGACTCCTAATAAGTCAAAGAGCAAGCAATTAGCTAACTCGGTCTGAACGCTGTTTGGGGCAATTTATAGATGCTCTCAAGCTGTCATAGCACTTCAAAGCACCATTAGGGGGAAACCTTTTAATGACTCACTTGAGATGACAAGTATTACACAGCACACATGGTAGCAATGGACTTGGCATAATATCCAATTCTGTAAGGGAGTTTTCTCGCAACAGCTGTTTACATGTTTGCTGTTCACATTCCTCTTGCAGGACTTCAAAACCGGTGCGCAGGCAGCAGACAAGCAATTAGACATGGATAGCGGCCCTTATCAAGATTTTAAGAAGTGTAGTTCCTATTAATGCTGCAGATATGCATATATACACCAATATAATGTACTAGTTGCTTCTATTACATCCACTTATTAGCTACAGGCAGCATGGAGGCTCTATGATTACCACTGATACTTTGCAGCACTGGGGCCCTGGGTTCAAATCCCACCAAGGCAGAAGTAGACAGAAGAGACATGCAAGAACTATATAAGGGACCTTACAGAAGCAGCAAAATGGACTTCAAAAATGGACTTCATCCACACTCTGCAGAAATAAAATCCAAAAGGTCTATGGGCAGCAGTGCAGATTCTTCATTCTCAGCTTGTAAATTGCAGTCTGTAGACAATGAACATGAAAGGACCCAATACAGCAAAGCGTTATCCTCCACCGAGTCAACGTAACACACAGCATCCAAGATCCCCAGTCATCAGGGATCAAATAAAACATCTTATTTATTCCATCAAGTGAAAAAGCAGCATGACAGCAATTGCTTTCTATACTCTTGATTTCAGGCAAATCTGATGAAAATTGGATATTGCTGCAGACTCACAGCAAAATCTGTCAGCAACGCGTGAAATAATCCATAGAAGAGAAAAGCCAGCAGAATCTGCCAATTGTGATGGGACTGAACTTACATGTATAGGGCTTTCTCAACTGCCCAACATTTATTGTCGGTCAATGTGCCATCCATGACTGATACTTCAATGCAGGGAGAGTATAAAAAAACAAACAAACTAAAAAAAACCCAGCATCCATAAGTATTATCTCTCTTTAGGTTTACGGAGCTGTGGATATCACTGGCCTGAAAATTCTCAAGTTAATGTTAACTCATCCTACAGAAGGGTTAGACATGCTGAGAATCAATATTCCCAATACTTTACACTCACAGTATAGAAGCCCCCCAACCCACCCCCACTATGAATGGTAGGAGGTTCATGTCCCTTCTTCCAGTTCCATAAGTCTTGGGCAAATTCCCCGTTTGCTAAAAATTCAGTTCTTCCACAGCAAGGTGATCTTACATAGGATCTTGCCACTCACAGGCAAGAGGGTAAGGGCAAACCAGAAGTGGGCCCCCAAGGCCTGGCTTTATGATGTGTTTCACCCGATGTTCGGAATTGTGGCAATACACAACATAATGTCTTGTTTTATCATGGAGTATTTCATTGAAGCTGGGCAGATGACAGAAGAGTAAACTCAGCCTTCACCACCACCTCACCCTTCCTCACCAAACAAGAACCAGAAGTAATTAAAATGATTTTATACCACACACTTACTATAATAAAATTATACAAGCCTCTGATTGTGCTGCACGTTGCTTCAGACAGAGGCACCTTCATTTTTGCTGCTAAGCTATAATTAAAGACAGCACCAGCCCTCTGCGCATGGTACGAGCTTCTGCAGTGCCAGCTGAACTACTACAGTATACCGTCACACACTTTACCACGGTCTGCAAAGTCTTCTTTGATGAAATGTTCTTCTAAAGTCAACTGATTAAATGTCACATTTTACTCCTGGGGAAATATACTTAATGCATTTTGAGTCATTATGCAACTATATATATAATTTTTGGGTGCATTTATCAGTGGCTACTTTTATTTTGGATATTAGAAACAAATTTAAGTTGTGATTTGCAGCTTTCGGCTTTCTGTACAGGCTGTTATTATATATTAATTAAGCCCTTGGCTTTTAGCATTATTTTTGTTTGACTTGAATGCTAAGCTTTGTGCTCCAATCTATCTGTAACCAGTAATGTCTACTTATACTTATGTGTGTGTCCTTGTTGTAACATTCTTTGTAAATTAAGCAGCTAAGATTTTAATTATATTCATTTATTTTAAACCCCGATCCCCCAGGTTAAATTTGACCCCAGGCGAAAAAATGTAAATTATATTTATTCTAAAGTTCAGACCGAGCCTGGTACAAACTTGTACATGATGGAAAATGTATACCTCCCAGGAGGAGGTGTAAATGTTCCCAGCTTTACAGCGAGTGAGATAGAAAACATGTCTTGCAGCTCTATCCACATATAAACGGCCCTATAATTACATTCAGTGAGTTCAGTTATTAGAGCCCCAGCCAAACACAGAATTAGTCAGTCATCTAAATAATAGCTATATTAACCCAAAGCTAATTGCATGAACCTAGGAGAGCAGGAATTATACATTCGGAACCCTTCACAGTCCTCTGGATCACTGACCTGGTTGACGGTTAAAGATGAAAAGTGAAGGGATTATGAGACCATACCATTCACATAAATTGTGCTACCGACAAAAAAAATATTCCCCGTGCCAATGTAGAATTACAAGGAGCAAGAAAAAAACACATATACACATATATATATATATATATATATATATATATATATATATATATGAACTATGAGCAATGTTCCTACTCGGCATTTAGTTTCAGAGGTTTTGTTACTTTTTACGTGTGTGTGTTTGTGTGTGTGTGTGTGTGTGTGTGTGTGTGTGTGTGTGTGTGTGTGTGTGTGTGTGTGTGTGTGTGTGTGTGTGTGTGTGTGTGTGTGTGTGTGTATATATATATATATATATATATATATATATATATATATATATATATATATACACACATATACACATACATGCATACATACACACACACACACACACGTAAAAAGTAACAAAACCTCTGAAACTAGATGCCGAGTAGGAACATTGCTCATAGTTCTTATTAATAACCCAATGTTCAGCTTAAGGTCCACTATTATTCAGCTTCTTCATTAGTGATATAAAAGTACAAGATTAATAGTGTTTCTATTTTTACAGATGACACCAAACTATTTAGTATAGTGCGGTCAATGGAAGAAGTTTAAAAGCTACAATATAACCTGGATATACAGACTGGGCATCTACGATATATGATATTTTTTCCCTGAGGAGGCCGCTACTTTGGCGGCGATACGCGTGGGAGCCTATCCCACACTCTGTTTTCCCACTTCATCATAGGTTTTTTTCTTCATGGCTCTGGACTGTGGGTATTATAAGGGGGGGGGGGGGGGGGGGGGTTTGGTCATGGGATTGAGGTTGTGGGTCTTTACATTGTCTAATTCCCCCTCTCCCTCCCCCCTCCGCAGGTCCTGTGCGTACCATTATTGAGGCATTTATATATACATTTGTTTGCTCATCTTTTCAAACTTTAATATTGTCTCATTTATTACTGGTATGCTTCTTTTCATATTGGGTACATTACTTTTTTGCCATGTGAATTAAGCAACTACTATTCTCTGCACAGTAATTACGTACCTTATTATTAGGGGGATGTGTGGTATTGCAATATCTGGTACGATCACATCCAGTGTACTGAGTAGTCATTGACTTATGTGTTCTATCTGTGTAGTTAGGCTATTGCAGTCAATTTATTTTGGGAAACACATGTTGTGGGCTGTCATTTTCCCCACTCTGGGATATGACATATACTTCTACATGGGCATGTTGTTTGCATATCTGTATTTTAAGTGTTTTTAACGGTTTTCTTTTGTGTTGTTGTTCTTTGTGTGCACATGTGTGCAGATCTTGAGGTTTTTTGCCGATTTAATAATAAAAATGATTTTTCATATTACATAATGCATTGAGGTGTTCCTACTTATGTGGGCATGATCTTTTTTCTCTACTGGTTCAGACTGGGCATCTACACAGCAGATGTGGTTCAAAGTGGAGAAAGGTAAAGTTATGAACCTGGGCACTAACATGCAGACAGCAAACTACAGTCATCAAGAACCATGAAAAAAAATCATGTTTTCAGCATTTCCCTAGTATTACACAGGTAATGGAACTGTCCCCTATGCACTACTATGGAAATGCTGAAAACGGGCTCTTTTGGTGGCTCTTGAGGACTGGAGTTGGGGGACATTGTTCTAGAGTAAGTAAAACTAGAAGAGTCACTCAGAGAAGGACCTGGGTGAACTTGTAGATGACAAACTAAATAATAGCATTCAATGTCAATAAGCAGCTTCTAAAGCTAGCAAGCTATTGTCACATATTAAAAAAAGTTTTAATTTGCATGACAGGGACGTAATGCTACCACTCGACTAAGTGCTAGTGCAGCCTCATCTGGAATATGCCGTTCAGTTCGTTCTGGGCACCAACAGAAAGGATGTGTTGGAGTTAGAAAATGTACCAAGAAAAGGCACAAAACCTAGAAGGGTCATGTAGGATCTCAGTTATGACAAAAGATTAAAAAAATGAAACATATTTAGTCTTGAGAAGAGATGGCTAAGGGGAAACATGATTAACTTGATCAAGTAAATAAATGATCAATATAAAAAGTGAGGTCAAAAGACGTTACATGTAAAGCACCCGCAAAAGACAAGAGGAACTAAAGAACGGTTCATTCTCCAGATGAGACATGCATTTTTTATCATGAGTTTCTGACTGTTTGGTCATGCATTGTGGTTGTGTATGTGTCCCTTTCTTTTGTCCTTTCCCATCCCTCAGTTGAACTGAATACAATTGGAAAAAAAAGAAATGCTTATCAACTATGCAAGTACTTAAAATGTATTTATTTAAAAAAAAAAATAAATAAAAAAAATCGCTATATACTTTGTATATATATATGTATATATATATATATATATATATATATATATATATATATATATATATATATATATATATATATATATATATATATATATATATATATATATATATATATATATATATAAAAAAAAAAACGAACAGTAATTGATCTACTTTTGTATTATCCATTCCAAATAATCCCAGCTATTACAGGTAAAAGAAATTAAAACAAAAAATCAGGCTTGAAAGGCAACATGCTGACCATTATGGCACGCCCACGTCGACCGACATGCACCATTCGCCTATATTCCTTCCCTCTGGGCCCATATGATTAGGGAGGACCAAAATGTTAAGAAAACATCACATGCTGTCTATTATCTTAACTTCTGGAATTTTAAATGAAATTTTACCGCAGGCGCCAATAGTGAAATTGACTTTGTTCTCTGTACATGGACTCACTCAGTACCAGAATGTATGGTATAGTAAACCAATATCACTACTGCAGCACTGCACATGATTATTCCCAAGCGAAGACAGGTAAATCTTACAGCATTATCAACTTCAATGGAACAAAAAACAATACTGCATTCTTTCTTTGGTAAAAGACTGAAACTGAGGGAAATACCTCAAAACTCAACCCATGCATTGTGCAGTTTCCTGTGCAAAACTGGTTGATAAATAAGGTGTGCAGGTTTCATTTGATGAATAAACTGCACAGGGTATGACGCCAAGTCCTGCCTACTGGGGTTGAGCAAAAAGACTCACAGGACCATGGTCCAATGTCCTTGTTGGTAGACTATGGACAACGGTCTAGAGCTCTACAAACTTCCAAGCTGCAGGCATCCCTAGCATCTCTGCATTAGTTCGGCCAGCAAAACATTGAGCGTGTAAACCTGGCATGTAAACATGAAGATATGCTAAAGATGATGGCAGGCAAGGAGAGGTTCATAGGGCTCTGGTCTGTAGGCCACTGGATAGCGATATGGCCTCTGGACCATGGTCATGCAAATATTTTTGCCAAACTCTGCCTCTTACCTATTCTGCTAACAAAGCTAAAACCTGCTTTGTGGAGTTTGGCCCAATTTCATAAGTACATTAATAAATTACAACAGCGTACAGAGTGACAAGCAGCACCAGAAAATGGTCATAATTTAGGTGTCCAAAGTGAGAAAAACAAATAAAAAAATGTTGAACTACAACAAACATGCTGCATGCATACTGTATATATTCCAGTGTATGTA
Organism: Ranitomeya variabilis; assembly: GCF_051348905.1. Lineage (NCBI taxonomy): Eukaryota > Metazoa > Chordata > Amphibia > Anura > Dendrobatidae > Ranitomeya > Ranitomeya variabilis. The sequence goes on along the minus strand of NC_135237.1, from coordinate 323,154,942 downwards.
ATATTTGATGGTAAGAAGAGCAGCATTCAACACTATGCTCCTCCTTAAATAAGTCAATAGAGTCCATCCGCCTATGTTGGTCCTGGAACTGGCACCGCGTTATGGTTTCCATTCATAAAGGAAACGATGTACACCAGAGGTGTCAAACTGCATTCCTCGAGGGCTGACAACAGGTCATGTTTTCAGGAATTCCTTGTACAGGACAGGTGATAATTGAATCACCTGCACAGAGTGATTCCAGCACCTTGTGGAATGCTAAGGAAATCCTGAAAACATGACCTGTTGGCGGTCCTCGAGGAATGCAGTTTGACACCTCTGATGTACACGACCGAGTCGATTCCAGTAAATGTACACTATATAAAATGCTATAGGTTTTCACCAGAAAGTACCATATTTCAGCCTTTCTGGTTTACTGTCAGCTGGATAATACAGGAGCACTGGAAGGCAAATGAAGAATGCTGCAGAATTTGATATTTGTCCCTGAAACATCTCATGCATCACTAGCATATTTCTGGCTAAACTGGTGACATCACGTTATATGCTATGCTATCTTCATTGGTTCCCAGATACTAAATGAGAGTTCACTGTACTCTAAAAGCGGCCATCTGCCTAGTGAGCTCAGATCACGTTACCCTTTGCACACATTACACATCTAGGTCATTTTGAAGAATATATCCGTGAATAACTATGACCATTATCACAGCTTATATTAAATCCAGTGCCACAAAAGATATGTCCACACCTTTTATGAAAAGCACATTTTTTTCTACAGATTTTTTTTCTGAGTGTTTTTCTTTACAAGGCAGCATTATTTTCAGATTTATAAAATTTCTGTGTCTTCACAGTGAAAAACGTGTCTCTATAGGTGTTTTTGATTAATTAAATCACATTGAGGGTTAAAACATAAATCAGCAAGATGTTCCAACCCAATATCAAAGGATTATTATATTAAAAAATTTGTACTTTTTTTTCTTTTTAAAGTTTTTTTTTTTACTTCAAGCACGGCTTTATATTTAGAATAAACCATAAAAGGGGATGTCCATGAGATACAGCTTTGTAAAAGGCAAGGAAAGTTTCAAAGGGAAGCCATCATAAGACTTCAGGTTTTTGAATTGTCAGATATATACTGGCTACTGAAACTTTTAGATTCATACTTCCTGTCCTTTTCAATGGCAGGATTACAATGACAGATAGCTCCTATGTTATCAGCTTTTAATAGGAGGGGTTATCAATCACAATCTGTGATGACACGTCTGATCCAGCTCCCCCTCACTTCATAATGACCTTTGCCCATGCTTATTAGATACCTCAATACATGACATAGGGTTGTGACCCAACTATCGTGGCTTTGCACATGTGTTATTTCCTTAAACAAAGCAAATTCCACTTCATTCACACCATATACCCCCTCCCGCACTGGCGCAGTCGTACTTTTCTCTGCCCTGCCGAGGGCTCAGCAAAGCACTGTAGAGCTCTTTGTCCTTTCCCTGTGAATGCACATTACAGTACTTTGCTGTGCCCTTGGCAGGGCAGCGAAGTACGCCTGCGCAGGAATGCGATGGAGGACACTGTGCAGATGACACAGGACGCATCATCCTTAGAAAGCAGGAAAGGAAGACCGCAATTGCATGACCACTAGGCCACAGGTGAGTATAATAAAAGCTATTGTTTGTGTTAATGCAGAGAGGATTGGTGACATGTATACAGCGTAGTACAATGCTATAAGAGGTCTTATGGGTGCTGGTCCTACTTTACATAGGAAAAACCTGGTGACAGATTACCCTTAGATCTGCTATGAAAAAATAATCAGCGTGTGCATGAGACTTCAGGAATCACATTCACTTTGCTGGGACCAGGAAATCCTTTAGGTTAATGTACGCAAAAAAAAAAAAATATATATAACAAAACTGCAACATGTGAACAGACCCTTAGTTTTTTTCATTATTATCAATGAATGCAAAGTGCATGAAATAAAAAGAAATTTACATCAAATCAATATTTGGTGTGACCACCCATTGCTTTCAAAACAGCATCAAATCATCAATTCTTCTAGGTAAACTAGCACCCAGCTAATGAAGGAACTTGACAGGGAGGTTGTATAAACATTATGGAGAACTAACCACAGATCTTCTGTGGATATAGGATTTGCAAATCTTTCTGTATTTTGATGTAATCCCAGAAAAACTATAATGTTGAGATGAGGTCTTTGTGTAGGCTATTTTGACACTTTCAGGACTCCATGTTCTTGGGTGTCATTGATTCTTCTTCAGACTATATTTGGAGCCAAACAGATGCCTCCTTGATAGTATTGCATGACGGAGGTTCCTTAGAACTTTGAGGCTGCCTCTCAATAAAAGATGGAGATTTGTTCAAGAATAATGTGTCCCCAATGCTGAAAAGCACAGGTAGAAACTTACCCATCATGCAATACCTTTAAAGAATCATCCCCAAACATAAAACCAATGTCATTAAGAACTATCTTCAGCCTTAAGGCAATGGGTGGTCACAGCAAATATTCATTGTATTTGTATTTCCCTTTTATTCATTCACTTTGCAATTTATTTGATTAAAAGTAACCTATTCATACTTAATTTATTTTTTATTTTTTTAAGCATGCTTACTTTTGCAGCATTTCTTCCACACCTGCCTAACATGCAGCACTGTGCACACAACTTTTGCACAGTGCTGCATATGTAAGAAGAAGGGCCAAACTGGGGGTACCTTTCTTGTGCCGGATCCAGAACTGTCGGGGCTGTCACTTTTGTTGTCTGGGGGAAAGTTTAGAGACTTGGACCGACCTCTGCACTGGACAGCAGGGGGTGTGGCGAGACCAAAAAGGGGAGAAAGCGCGAAAAAGCAGACAGACTTGGTGAGAGCACACAGCCAAAGTTTGGTGCTCCGTCCTCTGAGCACCGTGACAGCGCAGGCCCACGCTACAGTATCCCTGCTGCCACTTACAGAGAGTGACCGGAGAACTGTCTTTTGCCTGATGACTCCCGCTGCTGAAGGGACCCAACGCAACAGGTCAGTAAATACTGCGTGCATGCCGCATAAGAAAGACCAGGTGACTCACCGAGAACTGTACCCTTCCTCACCCGCTTACTTCTGCCAAGCTTTGTCAAGCTCCAGCAGTGTTGGAAACGGCGCTTTACTTTGCAACCCAGATTCTGGACCCAGGACCCCGCACAAGACGTCGAGGATTCACAGTCATCGCCAGATCATCAACGCCTACAGGACAACACTGGATTCATCATGTGCTAACAGCGTTGCCACCACCATTTGAACTTCATACTCTGCAGTCAGGAAAACTTCGGACTGATAAGTTAACCCTTAATGAACAGTTGCTATATATGTGGCCCTTGTTATTTCCCTCAGCATACCTATCGCGCTTATATCATCTGCCAATTCCGTCTCTCCCTTTTCCTCTGTGTGGAGTATTCCCCTGTTCATGTAAAAATAATGTTAACCCTTGATCTGCTTCCTGTCCATTACTGCATCCCGCTACCTGCTCACACATTAGGAAGGCATGAAAGAAATGCTGCAAAAGAATAAAAAAAAAAACAAAAAAAAAAACCCATATTCATAATTCTTTAAATTAATTAAATTCCAAAGTGAAATCAACAAAAGGGAAATCTAAATACAATGAATATTTGATGTGACCACCATTATTGCCTTAAGACTGAAGATAGTTAAAGATATATACACACACACCTTTTGGATTTTCACCTTAGGTCGCAAGTAAAATTGTTGGCATTAACTGGATTGCTTTACTGGGCATTTATTCAGCTGTTAGGTAGTAATATATATTATTCATGACCAACACTGTCATTAGACAACCATGAAAAATCCAGTAGAATGGAGACAGTGAGTTCTTACACCAGGGTATAATATTTCCATAATTTTCATAAAAATAACATGTCTGGTAAACGCTTGTGTGAGAAGGCATCAGCAACATATCAGATGATCAGTTAGGCCATACATTACATTTGCAATGAGTATTTCTTATACAAAATTGGAAGGCTGTGTTACATGAGAGGAACATCAAAGGATTCATTTTGCAATATATCCTTTCCTTTTACAATAACTGTTGAAAATGTCAGAATTCTGTCTGCTACTAAAGCTGGACTTGACTAATGTTCAAATGATCCAATAATTTGAATGGTGAAGTGCAACAATTCATTCACATGGATTAAAAAGATAAACCAAAAAAATCATTAGTCGATGCCCACATTAGAGATAATTTTACCTATCAAGTAAACCCGCAAAAAGAAAACATGCCTATACTGGACTTATAGAGTGCGTCATATGATCTTTGTTGGGCCCAAGCAGTTGAACATCAGGACTAAATCAATAGAACCAGCAAAGACCAACCAATTTACAGTCTTTCAACTCGAAGACTCGTCACTAGGATTTTTCATATTATTCTGTACAGATTGAGAAAGGGCACTCAATCACGCTCTATTGTGGGGCCATGGAACTTCAGTTTGACACAGAGGTATTCTAGTTAATCCCAAATAACGTGGTTGGCTGTAAAACCCAAACAGACAAGAAGAACATGCAAACTCCATGCCATTTTCTTATCAGATTACATTGTTAGCCCTTTACCACTAAAAAGCCCATTCACTGACAACCAAAGGAGGGACCGACCAACTAGCTTATGTACATGGGGCCTCAACTCTTTCCTAACAGATTATATTGTAGAAAAGGAGGAATTACAAGCCAGATCCCAAATTCTCACAGGACATAGACCACAACAGACATGTAGGACATTAGCTTATTCCCTCTACTCAATGAGAACACATGACATAGTCCAACATGCATGTCTTTATGAGAGTTAGAGGTTGCTGAAAGTCAACAGCTATTGAACGTTGAAGTTCACTTTTGCTAGCTCTATAGTCTACAGGACAAAAAGGGACGAACGCTCAGCTATTGAAGGAATATTGACACCTTAAAAGGAGTGGACCTTGCTAAATATTTTACACCCCAAGTACTTTTAAAATTTGCTTTATTATAAAATGCCATACACTTCTCCCTATCCTAATTCCTAAATTAGTTTTCTTTACCTCACTTCTTGTAATGTTCAGTTTGAGAGGAATCTCAAACGAAGAGTCATCAGGTCAGGCCTGCACTCACTACCAGAAAACTTCTATCAGCCCCCCTTGGAAATGGACATTAACTAACATTAACTATTAATAGTTCATTATTTTATCCTACATGTCATTTGGAATATCCAATACAATATATCATGGCGAGCACTAAATCAATGGGGAAAAAAGTAGAAAAAAAAAACAATGAACTTTTATCCCACTGTGATTCAGAACATTTTCAGCATCAATAACGTTAATCATTCTTCTTGCTAAACAAGTTTTCAGTCTAAGTCTTTGTGATAATATTCATAGACTTAAGTAGGGGACTAGAATGAACAGCATTGATGTCAACAGCCTGAAGTAACTAGCTATTATTTTCTCACACTTGTTTTGTGCTAATGTCACAGAGCCAGCTAACCAATATATGTAGTGTGCACACCTGAAAGACGATTACCATACAGAGAAACCATTTTAACCCAGTGGAAAAATATTACACTTCAAACAATGCATTTATTATGGATGTAAAACAAAGCCTTTAATTACTGCCACTTTATCTGAGGAACATTTTTGCTGGCTGTAAATCTAAAAGACCTTTATTGTGAATGAGTGGTTAGAGTTTATGAAGTCGGAACAATGAAGCTTTAAAGAAAGGAAAAACCACTGACCCTTCTAAGAAATTCAGGGAAAAAAAAAGTACCGTATTTTAATTATAAGACACACTTTTGTTCCCCCAAATTTTGGGGGAAAGTGAGGGTGCGTCTTATAATCCGAATCTGTCTGTGTGCTGAGCTGTGCTGTAGAGGGGGGGGGGGCTCTGGAGTGCTGTCAGTGGGCTGGCGGTGGGTAGCTGAGACAGCAGGACGTCCTCTGCTCCCGCTCATTAGCCTCATGTAATATTCACTGCACCTTTTTTCCATCACTTCGGTGCTGAAGCTGTCCGAGTTGATTCACAGGGGAGCTGCAAATATTACATGTGCCTGCATCTCCCCCCCATCATGGATATGGCCCCCGTCACTCTTATATGCCCCCCTGTGCTGCTGACACGCACATGATAAAATAACACTTAACTCACCTTCTGATGATGGCTCCATACTCTCAGTTCCCCCGTGGCTCTTCCTGTGTTTGTGCGGACATCCAATCATGTGATCGGCACAGCACAGTGATGACATCACTGTGTGCCCAGGTCACATGATCCGATTGCCTGGGAAACAGGAAGCGCAATCAAGGAGCTGTGAGCACGGAGCCATCATCAGGTGGTGAGAAGTGTTTGTTATTTTATCATGTGCGTGTCAGCAGCACAGGGGGTCATGTCCCTGCCAGCACAAGGGAGGAATATTTTGACTGGGGGGACATATTGTGACTGGGGGGCATGTCTCTGCCAGCACGGGGGGCATATTGTGACTGGGGGGGGGGGCATGTGCCTGCCAGAAGCACAGGGGGGCATATCCCTGCCAGCACAGGGGGGCATAGTTGGACTGGGGGGCATGTGCCTGCCAGCAGCACAGGGGGGCATATAGTGACCAGGGGGCATGTGCCTGCCAGCAGCATGGGGGGCATATAGTGACCTGGGGGGGCATGTGCCTGCCAGCAGCACAGGGCAGGCATATAGTGACCCAGGGGGGCATATAGTGACCAGGGGGGCATGTGCCTGCACAAGGATGGGTGTTATATAGATACCAGGATGAGGGACATATGATTTGTAAGACGGACACTGGCATTATAAGACAGACCCCCATTTAACATAAAAAAAAAAAAAAATTCTCTTTTTCTTCAACAAATTTGGGGGTGCGTCTTATAAAGCAAAACATACGGTAATCTACAATTGCTTTTTTTTCTCCAAGACGTTAAATTCTGAGTTGTAGCACTTAGGTGCGAAGCCATTCAAAAGAATCATTTGCATGGATTTTATATGTACTACACTTGGGTTTCCTATATGTGGTCTGGTTTCAAAATAACGTATGAGAAAATAAAAAAAAGGGCCAGTTACATCTACAAGTTGCAGACTTGACTGGCTCCGTGTTCTGGTCCACTTACTATATGGTTGAAGGAGCGTCCTTCATTTACCTGGTCCATAAAATGAACCAAACTGGTATACACTAGAGTTGAGCGAATTTGCTCGGGTCCCTGCTTATTCGTCAAGCTATAGTGCTTACCAAATAAGCTGCAGAGGGAACCTGATACCTTGATTGCTCCGGCTATTCAGCTGTCCGGCACCTAGGCTGCATGTGTTGCAGCTATGTGACAGTCAACACATGCATGGAGAGCCTGTTTCTTGGGCTCTTCATGCATGTGTCATTACTGTCACACATCCGTGACACATGCATCTGTGGAACCAAACAGCTGATCAGCTGGAGCGATCCAGGAAGCCGGGTTCCCTCTGCAGCTTATTCGGTGAACGCTATACCTTGCCAAAAAAGCAGGGACCCGAGCACATTCGCTCAACTCTAGAGTACACTGCAGAGGCAACCTAGCTATTGGATCAGTATGATGTCCGTTGTTCACATGACACAAACCTTCAAATAACATACGTGTAGGTTAGCAGGTTTCTGATGAATAAGGTCTGTCTGTATGGGCTTGAGATAGAGAAATTAGACTTAAAGCTCCAGTGGGAACTGTTCTATAGCTATACACAGGGCTGGTAAACATGTTGACAGCAAAAAGTTATGAAAATAGTTAACACTGAACAATCTTACATTCTCATATATTTGAATTTTTCATCGTATTGGAATTAAAAAGACAAAAATAAAAATATTCAAACAGAGCATTTGGGAAAGTTTCAATAGACCAGAGAAATCTGATTCTTGTAAACGCGGAAATAATAGGTTTGCCCCCCAAATATATTTATGTTATGCCAAACTGTCACATCAAAAAGAGACTATCCCAAGAATGGGCCCGGGGTTACTTCGTTTTCTTTCACTTCACTGGAAAGTGACCAAGCATGTGCCACAGGTTCTACAGACTGTCCAACACTTCCCAGCTCTTAAGAGAAAGTTGTATGAACCAAGTAGCAAGAACCACCCTCACAATCCCACAAGGGGTCAGTGAGCTAAAACTACAATATTTAAAATAAATCAGAAGTTTACTTTATAGAAATATCTTCACTAAATAATTTTGGACAATTTTTAATTAAAGCCCCACTCCGATTAACTTTATTTGCCCATTTATTAGGGATCATGTGGGTAAGTGTAATGATGGCAATATACTCACCAGCCTTATGCAGTTTTCGGTTGTGCTCCAGCATCACAACTACATTTGTGATCTTCCAAATTTTACAATAGTTGTTGCGTGGAGCAGAAGTCACTTGGTTTGTGTCTAATACACTTAAAACAGAAAATGTGACCTCTGCTCCATGCTGAAAACCAGTAGGTTACACATTTGGTGATGTAACGCCAGTTGGGAAGCCAGGAGAAGACAGCGATCAATGTGTATCATGATTACTTACACACGATTCTTAAAAAATGGGAAAAAAAACAAGAGTGGGGCTTTAAAGATACCCAAAGTTACATGCTACAGGAAACTATATTTTTTGGCAAAATGGACTTTGGCTATTACTATTATCAATCATGAATGCAATATTTAGTAGAAAACCTCAACTGGTCACCAACTTGTTGATAATTTTTGTTGGCTACCAGTTACTGTGTACAGTAGTGTGGGATGAGAATTCGTATTCAAGTTAAATTCCAGTAGTTTGTTAATTCAAGCAATATGCAAATCTAAAGAAGTAGTCATAAATCAATAACTTTGTTCTAGCATCTACCCTGATGGATACGTGCATCCATTAATAAATAACTTATTTGCACACCATTTTACACTAAGAATCTGGTTAGCACATTTGTGCGTGTCACATTTAATGGCATTAAAGTGGCATTATCCCCATTATAAAAGCCATATGCTTCTATGCATCCACACAGGGATATGTATTGTGTGGGTAAATGTATTGCAAACATTTCGGAGAGCATATACATTCTAGATCACAACTAGTCTTTGCTGTGTTCCTGTAATATCAAAAATTAAGAAAACCTTACTTCCCATTCATTGAGTATGACTGATCACATGAGATCAATGTTCCAACCCATATCAGTAACTATGGTAATTGAAATGTTAGATATGTTAACACTGAACACTTCGCACGTAACAAAACACGACTTTCCCCACTATAGTATTGCATTCTAGTGGTTATACATTTTCGAAGATGAAATTTGCTTTTTTTATTTCAAGGTCTCATGTTTTTAATTTTGTTTCATCAATTAAAAGAGTAATTAGACTTAAAAACAAGTTAATTGTATATTTTAAACTCCGTGCTAGTCTACACAGAAAAGCTAAAAAAGAAGCAGAAAAGACGACATTGTGCTTGGCTCTGTGTGTAGTGTGAAAAGTTACATTTTATGATTATATTTATATGTAAAATTCATATGTATTATTAAATCATAGCTTAAAAGGTTTGCCCACTACAAGGACAACACTTTTTTGATCAAAATGTCTGGGCCTCAAAAATAATTAAGCTTATACTCACCTCCCGTGCCAGCGCCATTCCCATGGTGTCGGCACTCGCTCTCCCGTGTGGTATTGTGACACGTGACTCTGGCACCCAATCAGCAATGGCATCACTGTCTTCGCTTTTGTACAAATTGAAAATGAGGAAGTCCGGGCTGCAGCTGATCTCGGATGTCCTCTTCATGCTCAATTCAACAGGAGGCAGAGACCGTGACACCAGCGCTAATTGGGCACTTGCATCACATGTCACAATAGCACATGGAAGCCCCGGGAGAGCGAGTCCCGAGACCAAGGAAATGGCACTTGCACGGGAGGAGAGTATAAGCTTTTCAACAACTTCTTGAAATCATAGGTCAAACTAGGTGCAGACAGGTAGTAACTAAAGGTACCTTCACACGAAACGACTTTGTAACGATATCGCTAGCGATCCGTGACGTTGCAGCGTCCTCGCTAGCGATATCGTTTAGTTTGACATGCAGCAGCGATCAGGATCCTGCTGTGATGTCGCTGGTCGCTGAATAAAGTCCAGAACTTTATTTGGTCGTCCGATCGCCGTGTATCGTTGTGTTTGAAAGCAAAAGCAACGATACCAGCGATGTTTTACACTGGTAACCAGGGTAAACATCAGGTTACCAAGCGCAGGGCCGCGCTTAGTAACCCGATGTTTACCCTGGTTACCAGCGTAAAAGTAAAAAAAAAACAGTACATACTCACCTGCGCGTCCCCCGGCGTCCGCTTCCTGACACTTACTGAGCGCCGGCCCTAAAGTGAAAGCACAGCGGTGACATCACCGCTGTGCTGTTAGGGCCGGAGCTCAGTCAGTGTCAGGAAGCGGACGCTGGGGGACGCGCAGGTGAGCATGTACTGTTTGTTTTTTTTACTTTTACGCTGGTAACCAGGGTAAACATCGGGTTACTAAGCGCGGCCCTGCGCTTAGCAACCCGATGTTTACCCTGGTTACCCGGGGACCTCGGCATCGTTGGTCACTGGAGAGCGGTCTGTGTGACAGCTCCCCAGCGATCAAACAGCGACGTTGCAGCGATCGGCATCGTTGTCGCTATCGCTGCAGCGTCGCTTCGTGTGAAGGTACCTTAACTTGAATTATTTTTATTTACAAATTTTCTCAACAGAAGATATTCTTAAACTCTGGATGACATTAAAAATTTAACTTTAAATAGATCCTCATAATACCTATTAGAAATAACTTAAACACTCATATGCGAAACAAAAGCAGGAAACGTTATATCTGAAGTCACTCTGTGGTAAGTCTCAAAAGCAGACCATCCTTAAAATTTAAAGACATGTTTTGAAGAACCATGGAGACATCAGGGTGTTAGACTAGTATGACCTACTCTGTATTGGAAGGTTTGTCATTCACAGTACAAGGAGTACACAGACTTGGCCTTACACAATGATCATACAAAGGGACTTGTAAACCGAGGTTTCATAAATTCTGCAAACTCACACTATCTATCTGTTATACTAGCTGTGCACTCCTGATGATGCAGATCGCAGCGAAACATGCTGTAGAAGCAAGCAGTTACATTTTAATAGTAGCCTGGAGTACCAATAAATAAGAAGCCGATTGGCTGTACCACTGTAACAGACTGCGGCGATCCAAAGCATCACAGCGATACACATACTGTACTTGTTTTTGATCAGCTGTCGGTACAATACTTACATGTTCATTAGATGTTAGTGAAACATTGATTTAACATGAAACTCCAGATATCGGGTTATTACATTTTGTTTAGCATACAGCAGTGATTAAATCATTTATAATTGTCATGCGGACCTAGTAAAAGTGAAGTTTTAACACTGCCCAGAGTATAGGAATATCATTTACCACAAGGAGATTTGTAAAAAGATGAAATACATAATTTATCCCTGCCTGTACTGCTAGGCATAAATTAATGGACTTGCCATTTATTCATAACGAGCCTGTAGTCTTGTAAATTAATATCTTCATAAACAAAACGTGAAGGTGGTGTTCATTGCACCTGACGTTCCTGTAGTTTTATTAGGAAAAATTAGCGTTTACAATCAGATCATTGATCACTAACATGTATCTGCAATAGTTTTGATATATGCTTAAAGTGTTTATTAGAGAGTAATGAAAAAGGGCAATTACAAAGCGTCATATCTACAATGGCACATTATGAACAGACAGAAAAATATAATCCTGAAAAAAAACAGTAAATCTTTTAAACTGAACTATTTGGCAGCCTAAACACATCTTTAGCACAGTATATACTGTGCTATACAAGTAATAAGATGCTGTTGTAATAAATGGATTGCATATATTAGACATGTGTACATGGCTTTTAAAATAGACAGACTTCAATTTATACTCCCAGTCAAAAGTATGTCTACAGTTGAGTGGCATTTCTTCCCCCTGCCAATTAGATTCTTGGCAGTGTTTAGGGTACAATCTAGGAAGATTGTCCAAATATGGTGGGGAATTTCATAACACTGGTGATATTAGCATTTTCCTCAGAGTTTAACATAACACAGCCACTGATTTGCCATCTGAATCCGACACACAATGTGATATCATAGGTTATGGAATGCAAGAGAACCACTGGTTCACCATTAGTGTCATACTTAAGTCTTTAAGCATTCAGTTTGCCTCCTAGAATAGATGAACTCGGAAATGAGCATAAATGATGTCATGGAAGCCAAGATATTTGGGAGTTTTAGCAAGGACTGGAAAGATGGGCGTTCTAAATGTATGTTTGCTCTTATGTGTATTGTATGTATTCTTGAGAAATTCTGAAAAGATATAATAGTCTATATTTGCTGCAAATGTTTCAGGGTATTTATTTTAGCTCTCCAAAATAGTAGTCATTGAAAAATGAATAGGAAAACAAAATGCGTATCAGTCATTCACATAACTACAAACGCATTCAGCTCAAAATAAAACCATCCCATTGTTGTTTGAACTAGATTGATGGGGTGTAAATATAGCTAGAATTATAATATTTAAGGTATGTGCACACGTTGCGGAATGGTGTGCGGATTTTTCCGTACTGATTTTGGTAAATCCGCAGGAAATCCGCACTGCGGATTTACCACGGATTTACCGTGGTTTTTCTGCAGTTTTTGTGAGGATTCCACCTGCGGATTCCTATTGAAGAGCAGGTGTAAACCGCTGCGAAATCCGCACAAATAATTGACATGCTGCGGAATAAATGCACTATCAGGATGCAGTGGACCTATGTGGTTAAGATGGCGGAAACACATTAGTTTGGTAGGTTGTGAGCGGTTGCCTCATCGGTAATTCGGCACCTGTGTTGCCGCCATCTTAACCACATAGGTCCACTGCATCCTGATCGTGCATTTGCTTGGAGGCCTAGGCAGGTAAGCATCTCTGCCTTTTTGCTGTTTTTTTTCTGAATTTTTGGAGGATCTCTGAATCCTTTTTGTGCTATTGCTGTTTAGAATGCTACGGAATAAACAATGCAGCGTTTCCGCGCATTTTATTTTCCATAGGTTTACATGGTACTGTAAACTCATGGAAAACTGCCGCGAATCCGCAGCAAAATCTGCAGCGTGTGCACATAGCCTTAGACTGTATTTATACTTGTAGGGGTGGGGAATCTGTTCCCTATCTGAGAATGACAGATGAAGACTATGTCCATTTGCCCCAAACTGATGGCAATTGATTTTCCCTATCTAAATGATAAAATGTGTGTAACCTGCTGCCACCACTACTAGGAGCTTAAATACAACACAAACTAACCAACTATTTATACCTTAAATGCAATGGTTAACCCATTTTCATTCAGCCGCTAAGCTTCTCCAAGCGGCATTTGCAGATGGACAAAATTTTAGCTTCCACTTGGCAGATGAAGTTCAATGTGGATAAATATAACGTTATGCATCAGCGTGCTAATAACGTGTGGGCTCCAAGCATAATAGACAGAAATAAAACTTGGAGAGTCACTTAAAGTGAAGGATCATGGCGAACCTGTAGATCACAGATTAAAAAAAACTGTATGCAAAGTCAAATTAGCAGCTCCTAAGGCAAGCAGGATATTGTGTCCTACATGAGTCATGGACTCTCGGAACAAGGGCGTCATACTAGAAAAATCATTAATGTGAGAATCTGGGATGTGCCCTGGAGTTAAAAAAGTTCAAGGAAGAACTACAAAAGTGATAAAGGGCATGGAGGATCTTCGTTATGAAGAATGACTAAAATACATTAATCTTAAGATGAGAGGAAAAACAATTGCTCTCTTAGGGCAGACTGCGTCATGCATTATGGTTGTGCCTACACCCCTTCTCCTTATTCTTTTCCAATCCTCAGTTTAACATGATGGAATCATAGAATGATTGGACATTTGTCTTTTTAAAATGTACTATGTAAATTTACAATGCCAGAATTGGTGTTTTTTGTTATCTTGCCTCCACAAAAAAACGAAATAAACAATCAAAAAGTCCTATATACCTCAAAATAGTTATATTAAAAACTGCAATTTAGCCTGAAAAAAAAAATCCTTAACACAAGACCATAGACTGAAAATACAATTATGATTATCAGAATATGGTGACAAAATATATGTAAATTTGGTATGGTTAAAAACATACTGACCTAAAGATAAAAAGGTAACAATTTTAACTGCACAATGGACAAACAAAAAAACCCCATATGCTAGAATTGCTGTTTTTTCTTTTTCAAATACAACCCCAGATTTTGCAAATGAATGGCACCTTTGAAAAAAAAAAAAATATACAGTTAGGTCCATATATATTTGGACAGAGACAACATTTCTCTCATTTTGGTTATAGACGTTACCACAATTTAATTTTAAACAAAACAATTCAGATGCAGTTGAAGTTCAGACTTTTAGCTTTCATTTGAGGGTATCCATATTAAAATTGGATGAAGAGTTTAGGAGTTTCAGCTCCTTAACCTGTGCCACCCTGTTTTTTAAAGGGACCAAAAGTAATTGGACAATTGACTCCAAGGCTATTTCATGGACAGGTGTGGGCAATCCCTTCATTATGTCATTCTCAACTAAGCAGATAAAAGGCCTGGAGTTGATTTGAGGTGTGGTGCTTGCATTTGGAAGGTGTTCCTATGAAGTAAACATGCGGTCAAAAGTGCTCTCCATGAAGGTGAAACAAGCCATTCTTAAGCTGTGAAAACAGAGAAAAAACCCATCCGAGAAATTGCTACAATATTAGGAGTGGCAAAATGTACAGTTTGGTACATCCTGAGAAGGAAAGAAAGCACTGGTTATCTCATCAATGCAAAAAGACCTGGGTGCCCACGAAAGACAACAGTGGTGGGTGATCGCAGAATAATCTCCATGGTGAAGAGAAACCCCTTCACAACAGCCAACCAAGTGACCAACACTCTCCCGGAAGTCGACGTATCAATATCCAAATCTATCATAAAGAGAAGACTGCATGAAAGTAAATACAGAGGGTTCACTGCACGGTGCAAGCCACTCATAAGTGTCAAGAATAAAAAGGCTAGACTGGACTTTGCTAAAAAACATCTAAAAAAGCCAGCACAGTTCAGGAAGAACATTCTTTGGACAGATGAAACCAAGATCAACCTCTACCAGAATGATGGAAAGAGAAAAGTATGGCGAAGGCTTGGTACAGCTCATGATCCAAAGCATATCACATCATCTGTAAAACACGGCGGAGGCAGTGTGATGGCTTGGGCATGCATGGCTGCCAGTGGCACTGGGTCACTAGTGTTTACTGATGATGTGACACAGGACAGAAGCAGCCGAATGAATTCTGAGGTATTCAGAGCCATACTGTGTGCTCAGATCCAGCCAAATGCAGCAAAACTGATTGGTCGTCATTTCATACTACAGATGGACAATGACCCAAAACATGAAGCCAAAGCAACCCAGGAGTCTATTAAAGCAAAGAAGTGGAATATTCTTGAATGGCCAAGTCAGTCACCTGATCTCAACCCAATTGAGCATGCATTTTACTTGTTATAGACTAAACTTCAGACAGAAAGGCCCACAAACAGCCAGCAACTGAAAACTACCGCAGTGAAGGCCTGGCAGAGCATCAAAAAGGAGGAAACACAGCGTCTGGTGATGTCCATGAGTTCAAGACTTCAGGCAGTCATTGCCAACAAAGGGTTTTCAACCAAGTACTAGAAATGAACATTTTATTTAAAATTATTGAATCTGTCCAATTACTTTTGGTCCCTTTAAAAACAGGGTGGCACATGTTAAGGAGCTGAAACTCCTAAACCCTTCATCCAATTTTAATGTGGATACCCTCAAATGAAAGCTGAAAGTCTGAACTTCAACTGCATCTGAATTGTTTTGTTTAAAATTCATTGTGGTAATGTCTATAACCAAAATGAGAAAAATGTTGTCTCTGTCCAAATATATATGGACCTAACTGTATATATAACTCGTCATGCAAACTAAAAAAAAAAACAACACAACAAGTCCTCACACTGCTACGTTAATGGAAAGATAAAAACTTTATAGCTCTAAAAAGAAAAAAATATTGCTGATTCTCAGGTGTTTCAGGTGTCTCTTCCACTCAACAGCTTCATATACACAACTCCTGTGTTGTCCCTAGTGGGTTTTGCAGGTGGGTAATATTTTGTTCACTTATGAGAGAGGATTTGAAGCTCTGTATCGCAATAAGAATGTGCAAGCTATTTTACTTAAAAAGGATTGTCCGAAATTGAAGACTTTTTTTTTTAAAGGCATAGTTGTTTTTAGGATACTCCCCTTCCAGCACCAGTGCGGATCCAGCGCAGGCTCCAGAAGCAATGTCTGCTCTTTTCGGAAGTCAACAAAACTGCTGCAGCCACTCAGGTGATTAGATGAGGGTGTCAGGGAAACATCTTCTAGTCACTTGACCGCTGCAGCCAGTCACTGGCTGCATTGGTTCTGTTGATTTCTGAACAAAGCAGACACTGACCTTCAAATCGACCCGTGTTGAATCCATGGGGGTGCTGTAAGATGAACATGCATCTGTTTAGAGGTTTTTTTTTTTGTTTTTTTTTTTAACAGCCATGACTAAAACAATATTAAAAGGAAATTAAAGGAAAAAGGAATTTCTCTCGCTTAGCCGCTTTCCTCCTCTCTAACCTGTCTGCTACACGTTAACCAAGCAATAAAGTTTCTAATTGACAAGCACAGGCAGCAATGCTAAACCTAATGAAAAATGACCATTGGCCTCAGATAAAACATTAAATCATAGAAGTAGTGGGCACCTATGTTTTAAAAGGGATGCTTTGAATATTTCTTGGGCAGGGAAGCATTAAGCATTAATTTAAGGAGAGCTGGGTCAAGATATTCATGCCTTTTCACAAGGAGGTGTCATTTTTGGCATCTGCTCTTGCAAAAATGTAAAATGATAACTAATGTATCAAGCAAAAGAAAAAAACAAATCTAGAATTTGTTAAAAAAAAAAAAATTATGGAGCATTACTACAAGAAGAAATTACCTTATATGCAGCTTTTCAGTGGATATATTATTCACAGTTCGTATTAACGGAATACGGACCCAAAGCAATTTATGTGTCATTTATGGGTCCTAGAGCTCCACAAAAGTATGGTTAGCAAAGTAAACCAACTGCTAATGAGGCATGTGTGCTGGAACGGTTTATGTATGGTGATGCATGTAGACCAGGAACACACTGACATACAGTGAGGCATATGTACCAGTATGGTCTAAAGCCACATTCACACGTTCAGTATTTGGTCAGTATTTTCCCTCAGTGTGTGTGTGTAAGCCAAAACCAGGAGTGGGTGATAAATACAGGAGTGGTTTCTATTATACTTTTCTCTGATTGTTACTCTCCTGATTTTGGCTACAAATACGGATACCACATACTGAACATATGAACGTGACCTTCAACAATGTGTACACGTCTAAACTCAAATTATTCAAGAAGAAGAGGCTTCATAAAATTCTGATGTTTTTTTTCCTTAATTGGCTTTTGTGTGGCTTTTTCAGTAATTTCCTAAGCATTTTTCCAACTTTTTTTCATGTTTTCCGTGTATTTTTTTTGTCTGAATACTGAAACAAAAAGTATAGCAAAACTCTCAAAGATACCTAGGCATCATCCAGAGTGTCTACCGAATGGACAGTGCCAAAACAAAGGATATATGTCACTTATTTTAGTCGTTTGGAGTTTTTAGAAACCTGAAGCAGTTACAAGATGATAAAAGTCTGAACATGTGCACAGCAAGCAAATTTTCCATAATTTTGTTTTTTTCCAATAGATTTAGCCTACACTGCCAATTTATAATTTACTTTCGCATTTTAGGTGCTGGGAACTCAGCACTGTTCTTATCAAGCAGGTTTCTTTTCACACTTTGATAAAAAAAAAAACAAGAGCGCCAGGTTTTTTCCAAGGTTGACTAATCTTTTGGATTTGCGCACTTTGGGGTTTCATGGGTTACATACCAAAAAGCTTCATAACTTGACTGTCCATTGTGACTATCGGTTGTATCTTGCAACTGAACGTGCATGATATTGTCTTTGTACACGGACAGATTTGGTCCTAGGACTAAATATTGGACATGTGCACGGGTGAATGTTGAGTGTTATATTCAACTGATAACAGTGAGAGCAGGTGGCAGACTACTACTCCCATCAGTCTACACCTGCTGCCGCTAAGAACGAGAGCAGGCGGCAGGTGATGGGAGTATTTATCAGCCTGCGCTATAAAGTGTGAGTTCCCCTGTATTTTTGATAACCAGCCAGGCAAAACTGACAGCTGCAGGCGGCAACCCTCGGCTGTCAGCAAGCCTAGTTATCAAGAATAGAGTAGTCCCCGTGCTTTTTTTATTAAATTATTTAAATAAATAATTTTAAAAAAATAGTGTAGGGGTCCCCCCCCCCCCCCCCCCCCCATGTTTCACCACCAGCCTTGCTGAAGCTGTCAATTAAGGGTTGCAGCCCACAGTTGTCAGTTATGCCTGGCTAAAAATACAGAGGAACCCATGCAGCTTTTTTAAATTTATTTATAGCAGAGGCAGCGGCTGATGAATACTCCATCAGCCGCCGCCTGCTCTCACTGTTATCAGTTGAATACAACTCTCAACATTCTCACCTGCTTGCGCTGATCACAGAGCAAGTAGGGGAGAATGATGTGAGCGGTCTTCAGCACCCGATGCTGGGGAAAAGCGCCAACTGTACTGCTGTTTCTCAGGCACCAGTACGTGTCACACTGATGACATACGGATATCATTCCTTGTGTCATCACTGTGCAAGTGTGCAGGACGCTTTGCTGCTCATGCTGCTGTTAAAAAAAACAACAAAAAAACGGTCTGTGGAAACACACTGACATGTTAACAGATCCATTCACTTGAATGGGTCTATTTGTGTAAGTGTGTCTGGACATTACACGGCAAATGAATGGTGGTATTTAAAACAACAGCTTGTTGGGCTTATAACAACCCCTCATATGTCTAGGTTGATAGAAACATTTAAAAATGTTAATGGCTCATTGAAGAAGGGGAGTGAAAAAGGGGAGTGAAAAGTGAAAGCAAGAAATAAACATTCCCTGGTACTTAAAAATTAACATTTCAGTAAAAACTCATTACATCTCAATATTCACATTGTATCATCAGCATTACAGACAATGTAATAGCCATTTATGTTAAGGAGTTTAATAAAAGCAGTTCCCAACATCTCTCCTGAAATAGTGCATTGTGTGGCCACACGAGGAGTAAACTGCATAGATTTTGCGGTTATATAAAAAAAACAAACCAACAAACTAAAATGCCTAAATTTGTCACACAATATCTGTGTATATTCAGACCCACACACCTTTATGATGTATCCTACAGCAGGAACTCTCTACCCAAGCTGTCATTTTTGATGTTGTAACAAACTTCCAAGACAGTTCTACTTATAGTGACAGCTGACCTGTCTGAGATAAATGCACACGGACATTTCAATTGTAAAAATCCCATGTTGTCCATTTAATAGAAACAAGTGCGTACAAATTCACTTGTATCTACAAAACATGAAAATCATTGCCCTAGCCACTTTTGATTAAGCATGCTTTCCTAAACACACAGCTGCAAGCTCCTTTTCTTTTTCCTATAATTTTTCCAATATAAAACTAGTTTTTTTTTTCCTGAGTGCTGAACTTGATCCTGGTTCACATTGCCAGCTCACCTCCAGCTGCCTTTACAAAGTTTCACACTAAACCCCTTGTTTATATCAGTGCTGCAATTAAAACTAGGCCAAGAGGAGACGTCCCCATGAGGGTGCCAAAAGTGCAAGGCAAAGACCTGACTTTCTGTCACTGTTTTAACTAAACCCTCATGCTTTTTCCACCGTGACTGGTATGTATGCAAACACACAAGCATACGTATACACTGTACACACACATACAGACATATCTAACCCCCCCCCAAAAAAAAAAATAAAAACAAAAAAAAAGGAAAAAAAAAATAAATCAGTGGCCATTTCAGGACATTTCCACAAACCCAAGCTTATTTTCAAGTTGGCGAGTAGAGGGGTTCTGCCATACTGAAATCATTTCCAGAGCTAAATTGGGAAACTTGAGGCAGCTGGGCAATGTTACAGCTGGCTAAACTGAAGCGTGCAATAAAAGGCAGTGTGAATAAGGTATATTGAAGCTAAATTGGATTCGTGTGAAAGGACATTTATTTTGAAGGTCAGAAAGGGAGAATTAATGAACAGACGAAATTAAATTAGGTCAACCACATCTCGAAAAGCATGTTTAAAACATGCGGCAAATTTGAAAATGCAGCAAACGCTGATTTAAGCCGGTCACATAATCTCAGGATAGGTTTTCAGTAAAATGTGCATTCATGGCACAAACTATATTATGTGTAAATACTAGACTAAGAAGCCGCTCACATCTCGTGTCCATCTGTAACTATTTTCACAGTAAGGCGTTAGTCATAACCGTGACACAATGAGTGATGTAGCAAAATTACGATTTACCAGGTCATCCAAACTCCATATTCTTTTAGATTTATGGTATTTGGGGTATTTCTAGAAAATTTAGGACAACTCAAAACTGGTCACAGACACAGTTTAAAGAAATCTCTGTGCATTATAGATTATATATTCTATACAGTCTCATTTTTTAGGCTGTCCCGTCACCCAACGTGGTGGGATCCTTCAGTGCCTTATCCACCATCCCATAAAAATCCAGCTTTGCCATACAAACAATATGTTTTGTGCAATGGACAGTATCAATCTGTATTACCTGTGGTCCAGAGAGAGAATAGTGGCAAATTTCTAGGATATGCCATCACTGTCCAAACAAGCAGAAGTTTGATTGTGACGACTCCTGACAATTGCTAAAACAAAAGCAGCAATTTTGTCAATGGCTAACTTTGTAGAATGGAGTAAACAGAAGAGCCAGTGTCACAGCACTTAACCTGCCCACTGCGACTACTAGGGAGCAGCAAGAGTTACAAGGGATCAATAGGGTTGAGCGAAAGATCGGACAAATAAAAAAAAATCGCCGACTTTCGGCAAAGTCGGGTTTCATGAAACCCGACCCAATCCTAATGTGGGATCGGCCATGAGGTCGCCGATCTGTGCGCAAAAGTCGTGTTTCATATGACGCTTTCAGCACCATTTTTCAGCCAATGAAGGAGGACGCAGAGTGTGGGCAGCGTGATGACATAGGTCTCGGTCCCCACCACCTTAGAGAAGGGCATGACAGTGATTGGCTTGCTTTCTGCAGCGTCACAGGGGCGTGCACGCCGACCGCCATCTTACTTCCGCCGATCTTAGCATAGGGAGAGGTTGCTGCAGCTTCATCAGAAGAAGGGATATAGTTAGGGAGGGAAGATTAACCCCCAAACTGCTTGTGCTGTAGCGATTTCCACTGTCCAACACCACCTTTTTTTTTGCAGGGACAGTGGAGGCTATATTTTTGTGCATCAGCTCTGTAGCTTATTAGGCTGCCTTATAAGGCTCCCTGATAGCTGCATTGCTGTTTGCACGCTGCTGTGCAAACCAACTGCTTTTTTAAAAGCAAAAATCCTGTTGCTCCTTTCTGCACAGTTATCTTGTTTATTTGTCCACACTTTTGTGTGCAGCAGTCCTTTTTATTGCTGCCATACTTCACTGAGATCATTGTAGGGAGATTGAAATTGTACTACAGTCCTTGTATTTTTTCATATATCTTCCAGCCACTTTCTGCCACTTACATTGTGTTTTATACACTGGGCCTGAGTTTTGGTTCAGTCTCCCCCAAAAAAAGTGAGATTCAAATTCTCACAAAGTGGATATACTTCAGTCCTGTTAGTTTGTCGTATATCAGCCAGCCACTTAGATTGTGTTGTTTTATGCACAGGGTCTGAGTTTTGGTTCAGTCTTCCCCCAAAAAAGGGAGATTTAAATTCTCAACAAGTTTATATACACCTTCTACCTTGTTTTACAGTACCATATAACGGTTGTTATTTTGGTTAGATTTTCCAAAAAATGAGGAAGTCTGGAGGAAGAGCCCTGAATTGGCAGAATATGCATTACAGGAGCTCGCTTGCCCTGCTGCTAGTGTGCTATCAGAAAGTCTTCAGTGCTGCTGGTTCAATACTGACCGAAAAAAGGACACGTCTGGCTACCCAAAATGTTGATGATCTAACCTTCATTAAAATGAACCAATCATGGATTTCAAATTATTTTGCCCCACCTTCCCCTGCTGACACGTAGCTTGCCTGAAAAATGTCTTGCTTTTGGCCTCCTCTTACTGACTTCTCCAATTCCTCCATTTGCAGCTGCTGAATATCCACCATAGGCCATTTTTATACCTCCCTAAATGGGCTGACTCCCCCCTCAGGGCCGTGGTCACCACCTGGCGCAAGCACCCGTGCGAGTGCCGTTTGCCTGGACAGGTGGGTGGGCCCACTCTTGGGTGACGGCACTGGCACAGGGTCCCTCATAGTACAATGAAGTGTCTCTGACTGTGGTGGTGCACAACCAACGTCAGACACACCGTCGTAATATGAGGGGCCCTGTGCCAGTACCGCCGCCCACGAGAGAGTGTTCCTGTAATAATTATAGGGGATACCTCAGGAGACTCTTTGCATGGAACAAGACAACTACAGGACACAGTTTTATAAGTGGTAATGTCTATATTATCACACGGTGATTCAAACAGGTGCAGAGAGAAACTCAAGTCCACAACACTTGGTGCAAATATCAAATGCAGCTCAGCAGTCTATAGGAAACTTCAGAGAAAAATGCAATCACGCAGAAAGTCTATGAAGCACAATTATTCTTGAGGATACTTGACACAAATAAGTCCTTGCTTAGTCCACAACACAGATAGATATGCTTATAAGGCAGTTCAAATACACCAAGGTTATTCACTGGTAGCCGGTTTTTCCGGAGCCCATGACAGCACACCTGAGAGAGGGATCTGCCCAGTCGGGACAGGAAACCTACTTCAGTTGGTTTTCAGAGCATGAGAGGCCCCCTTGGTTAGTACACATGGCAATCTACCACTACATTATAATAATAACAAAAAACACCCAGCTAAAAGTGCGCACCAAAGGGTGAAAAAAGAAGGGAGGGAATATACAGGTGCTGTCA
Organism: Ranitomeya variabilis; assembly: GCF_051348905.1. Taxonomy (NCBI): domain Eukaryota; kingdom Metazoa; phylum Chordata; class Amphibia; order Anura; family Dendrobatidae; genus Ranitomeya; species Ranitomeya variabilis. The sequence goes on along the minus strand of NC_135237.1, from coordinate 323,131,823 downwards.
TGGGCTCCGGAAAAAACGGCTACCAGTAAGTAACCTTGGTGTTTTCCCGTCTCCCATGACAGCACACCTGAGAGATTTTTGGAGAAAGAAACACCTTAGGGAGGGACCACCGCTTGTAGCACCCTTCTACCAAAGGTAAGGTCAGTTGAGGAGGATAGATGTAGTTGGTAGTGTCTAAAGAAGGTAGATGGTGAGGACCAGGTAACGGCCTTACAAATTTGATCAATCGATACCTCTGCTTTTTCTGCCCAGGAAGTAGCCACAGCTCTGGTGGAGTGAGCCTTGATGCCTTCAGGGATCGGGGCACCACGTGAAGCATAGGATAAGGAAATGGCCTCCCTAATCCACCTAGCAATAGTACCCTTGGATACCCCATATCCCTTCCTGCTACCCTGGAAGGCTACAAATAGGGACTGATCCTTCCTCCACTGACTAGTCAAAGATATGTACTGCAAAATAGCTCTTCTTACATCCAGTGTATGAAAATTCTCTTCCCCTGGATTCTTGGGATTATCACAAAAAGAGGGTAATACAATTTCTTGACTCCTATGGAACTTAAGTACCACTTTCGGCAGATATGCCGAATCTGGTCTGAGTACTACTCTGTCATCAAATATTTGGGTATAAGGAGGAGAGATAGACAGGGCTTGCAAGTCACTCACCCTACGGGCTGATGTCAACGCTACCAGAAGCACTGTTTTAAGAGTGAGTACTTTTACTGATGATTCCTGCAAAGGCTCAAATGGACTTCTAGTTAGAGCTTCTAACACCAGATTCAAATCCCACGGAGGAACTCTCTGAATTACCACTGGTCTAGACCTACTACAAGATTTTATAAAGCGGGACACCCACCTATTGGAGGCCAGATTACAATTATACAAGGCTCCTAATGCCGACACTTGTACTTTGAGCGTATTAGTTGCCAACCCTAGTTGTAAACCTGCTTGTAAAAACTCTAAAATAGTACCTACAGGAGCCTAGTCCCCCAAAGGTTGCCCTGAAAAATCCAGAAACTTTTTCCATGTCCTACCATAAATTCTCGATGTGACCGGTTTTCTACTTTTCAACAAGGTGGAGACTAACCCTGGTGAAAACCCCTGTCTACTCAGTAATGCCCTCTCAAATTCCAGGCTGCAAGATGGAAGCCCTTCACCTGAGAGTGGCATATTGGGCCCTGGGTAAGCAGGTCCGGAATCTCTGGTGGAATCCATGGATGGGTTATTGACATCTGTCTCAGGAGGGAAAACCAAGGTCTTTTCAGCCAAAATGGAGCAATCAAAATTACTCTCGCCTGCTCCATTCTGATCTTTCTTACCACTGCTGGAATCATCGCTATCGGTGGCAAAACATAAGCAAGACTGAACTTCCATTGAATTTGAAGAGCATCTACCGCAAAAGGTTTCTCTCTCGGGTCTAACGAGCAGAAATTCTCCACTTTCCTGTTGTTCAGAATGGCAAATAAATCTATTACAGGTACGCCCCAAGCCTGTACTATCTGCTGAAACACCTGGGGATTCAATGACCACTGTCCCTGTCTCAGTGTCTTGCGACTTAGGTAGTCCGCTTTCGTATTCTTGACCCCCTTTATGTGAAGAGCAGAGAGGGATAGTAGGTGGTGTTCTGCTAGTTGTAAGAGGACAGACACTGACTTCATAAGGGAAGGGGATCTTGTCCCCCCTTGGTAGTTGATATACGCAACCACTGCGTGATTGTCGGACATGACTGGTATGGTGACCCTGAAGGATAGGAAGGAAATGTTTTATAGCTCTCTCTACAGCCCATAATTCTCTTAAATTGGACACCTGCTGTGATTCTAGTTGGGACCAGGACCCCTGAACTGAGAGAGTTCCTAAATGAGCCCCCCATCCTGTACCGCTCGCGTCTGTGGTGATTATCTGCTCTATCGGAATTACCCACTGGACCCCCGATGCCAAATGATCTCTTACTGCCCACCATTTTAGGGAGTCTATTACATCTAATGAAAGGCGTAGCTTCCCCTCTAAATGCCGTTTTAACCACCTTTGTGCTGACAGGACCTCCCACTGTAACTGTCTTAGATGAAACTGCGCCCATCTTACTGCGGGTATACAGGACGTCAGAGAACCCAACAGGGACATTGCCTTTCTCATTGTCATTACAGGGTGTTGAATTGCTGACTCCACAAGATTTTGAATTTTGACCAATTTGTTTTCTGGCAGGAGACAAAGCTGACACCTGGAGTCCAGAACTAAGCCCAGAAAGGACTGAACTAGCTCCGGCGTCAACCTTGATTTGCTGAGATTTATTTTCCACCCCAACACCTTTAGCGTTGCCGTGACCTCTTCTATTTGTGCCAGGCAGTGTGCCGCTGAATTCCCTATTATAAGGAAGTCATCTAGATACGGAACTATAACCACGTTCCGAGAACGGAGGAAGGACATGACCTCTGACATTAGTTTGGTAAATATTCTTGGCGCTATTGACAGGCCGAATGGGAGGGCAGCGTATTGATAGTGCCCGAGCTTTCCTTGGACATAAACTGCTACTCTTAGAAATTTTTGGTAGTCCCGATGGATTGGGACATGGTAGTAGGCGTCCTTTAAGTCTATAGCTGCCATGAAGCAATTTGGGAACAAGAGTTTTATCGCTGTATTTACAGACTCCATTTTGAAGGAGCAGTTTACTACCGACTGATTGAGATTTTTTAAATTGACAATGGTTCTTAGTGACCCGTCCGGTTTTCGAATTAAAAAAAAAAAAAAAAAAAAAAAAGAGGGGAATAAAAACCTTTTCCCTCTTCTTCCCCCAGGACTTCTACCAGAACTCGCTTTGATACCAGCTCCAATACCTCTGCTTCCAAGGCTAGCTATTCTTCCGGGGTTTTTCTTTGGGATGTTAAAACAAAAGTCTGTCGCGGTGGATAAACAAAATCTATTTTTAGGCCGTCTTTGACAACCTTCAGAGTCCAATGACTGGGGGAGATGTTTACTCAGGCTGGGAAAAGGGATGAAAGTCTTCCCCCCACCTCTAGCCTGGCGTCATTGGGAGGGCTTTTTTGCTGATGTCGAGGGACCTTTAAACATATATCCAGATCCTTCCTCCAGGGATTTGGCCGCTTTTTCATCTTTTAGGCCCATTGAAGCTCTGACGGCTTTTATTAACTTATCCGTGTTCTCAGTTAGAAAGCACGGACGGCCCCCAACATCGCTATCTGAAGAGGAGCCAGAGGACATAGAAGAGGAGGAGTAGGGAGATAATGGCTCCTCCTGACATTCCTCGTCAGAAAGAGAAAACTCGGAAACAGAAACCGGTTCTGGGTTTTTACTACCCTTTTTCTTAAGGGCCGCTTTTACAGAGCCTTCTACTTCCGCTCTGATTATTGTCCTAAGACTAGAGGCAAAGTCAGGGGTCTCTTCCTGGATAGTCTTTTGGATGCAATCTACACAGAGTTTTCTGCCACTGGACTGCCAACGGAACTTTACAGAGGGCACATTTCTTATGCTTTGACTTGGAGCTAGCCTTCCTCGGCGCCAGATTCTGAGGCTGACTAGGAGCACGGAGAACGTCCCTCCTGGAGGCTGAAGAGTCCTGTGACGACCGGCTAGGACGATTGCTGCTCCTTCCACTCGAGCGGCTATTTTTCTTAGCATGTTGGTGAGCAAGTCCATCACCTGATAAGGGCTCTTGCTGCTGCTGCTGCAATGGCTGCTGCTGCTCCATACGATCCTCTATTTCTGGAAAGCTGTATGGAAGTGAGCGACGTTCTGTGCAACTCCACCCTTAATAAAGGGTAATCCGCAGTGCTCCCCACCTCTTCCGGTATCCGTTATGCTCCTCTCCTCCCCCTGTACACCGCCGGGAAGCCTCATTGTCTTTGGCGTTCGTTTCATGGGCGCCGCCATCTTGGATCCGGCGCGCCGCTCTGACGTCACGCAGGCACGCCCATTCCCAGCGTGCCTTGCGCGCAACGTCAGCCGCGTGCCCGGAAGTCGCCCAGAGGGGGAGAGAGCGGCGTGGCAGACACAGAATGGCCCCAAGAGTCCGGACTGTGCTGGTCCGACACCAGCACGTGCGCAAGAGCCCGCAGGATCTGCGAACGGCGCTACCATCACCTGAAAGCCGACATACAGGCACCCTGCCTGCGCTTCCAGTGCCGGGACAGGAGTGGGTAAGTAGAAATTCTCAAACAAGATACCGCCGTGATTCAGCACAAGGGTTCCCATCAGGACAGGAAACCCACCTGAAGCGAGGGAGAGGTACCGCCCTTTTATTTCAGTAGGTTTCCTGTCCCAACTGGGCGGATCCCTCTCTCAGGTGTGCTGTCATGGGAGATGGGAAAAATATCTTAACTCAACCAGGGAGGCCTGGGTAATAGTCTCAGGTTCTTGCAGAGCAGAAGCAGCTTACATGTCCAGCAAATGCAGATGGAAGCAAACACGAGCAGCAGATGAAGGAGGATTACTGGAACTGGTGTATGCAGCAGGAACTCAGAGCAGAGTAGCAGGATAAAACCCACAGGTTCACAGGAGCAGGTATATAGCCAGGGAGTCACCAGAGGTCAGGAGCTGGATGCAAGGTAGAATACTCTAGCACAGACTGAAGGCTGGGGTGGAGTTTTATAGCAGGAAGACACAGTGCACATGAGACCAAAGACGCCATCTTGGAAAAGGGCAGTAATGCACAAAAAGGTAATAAAAAATGTTCAGAGTCCTGACAGTTCCCCCCAACTCGAACAGAGCTCTACCACTTGCAATACTTACCTCTCCCTGCTCCACCACTGTGTAGTCTGTGCTGTTAAATCCTTCAATGGCACTGCCAATACAAATTTGTTGAAATGATAAATGATAGTTAAAATATACAGGGACCCTGGCCTCCATTGAGACCAGTTAATACTTTGCGCCTACTACCAGTGTCTGCTACTTAGCAGAGGAGCCCACCCCTGTACCTAGCTATGCCACCTGTTTATTTAAGAACAATTTTTTGGCAGACATTTAGCCCACTTTGTTATTTGGGCCTACTAACTGTGTCTGCCACTCATTACAGTTTTCCTCCACTGTACAAAACAATGCCGCCTGTTTAGTCCTGTTACCAATTTTGAACTGCATTAGCCTACTTTAGTATTTGGGCCTATATCTTTGTTTCCTCCTCATCCTGCCCATTGCCCAGCCACTGCTAGATGAGTCTGCTGGTACATTGACCCAGACCACTACATTCCCCTTGCACTCTACACAGCCAGAATTTGACCCTGCTGAAAGTCAGGTTCCCCTTCCCGCATACTATACCACCTTTCATCTGCACCTTCCTCTTTGTCCCCATGTAAGTGCAGGTTCCTTCATCAGGCGGGGGGGCATACTCGTTGGCGACGTCACTGGCACAGGGCCCCTCATAGTATGCAAAAGTGTCTCTGCCAGTGGGAGGGCCACCCGCCGACAAACACACCACCGTACTATGAGGGGCCCTGTGCCAGTGCCAACGAGTGGGTCCCCCCTGCTTGCTCAGGATCACAGCACTTGCAAAGTTGAAATATTTACCTCTCCCTGCTCCACCGCTGTGACGTAGTCTAAGTTTCCTGGGCCCACAAAAATCTTGAGCCAGCCCTACCCCTCCACAACTTTAGCCAAATGACCCCCAGTTTTCAATGCCTTACTATTATTATAAAGTAAATTAAGATTGACAAGCTTAAGTAATAAGAATTGATGTTTTTTGGCATTAAAATGGGCACTGTAGGTGTTTTCCTGTCCTCCACTCACTGCCAACTTTGATTCCACATTGACTTGCATTGGGTTTCGTGTTTCAGTCGGCCCCCGACTTTTTGCAATAATCGGCCGATTTCACCAGACCCGACTTTTGACAATGTCAGGTTTCGCGAAACCCGACTTGATCCGAAAAAAGTAAAAGTCGCTCAACTCTAGTGATCAAACCTCAACCTGTCACACACTGGCCATAAGAGTTAATCTTCTGTTGATCCCTTTGAAGCAATCGGTTAAAAACTTCAGTCAGACCCATTTCTAAAGAAAGATATGCAATTTATGTAAATATAGAACATTGGTTTTTAGGCCTTGTTCAGACATAATTTTCACATGTCTTCAATCACTGTTTTTCATGGATATAATACATATCCATTATAGCCTACAGTGCTGTTCACACATTCACAAAAGAGAACGGAGACATTTTTCTTTTTAATCCGAGGTGAGGACCACTCTCACCCAAGTCTGAGTCTATGAAAAACATGGGTCTGTCACATGGATGCCATCCATGTGCTATCCTATTTAACGGGTAGGAGAAGGTGTGAAATTTGAACTTATTTTTTTTCCATATGAGAAAATCACTGATAAAAACAAACTGACCAAACATTGATGATGAAAAATGGTTAGTTTTTAAGTACAATAAAAGAATAACATCTGAAAGAGGACTCCCATATGATTATGATCTTGATGTAAACATAGAAAATGTATAGATAAAAAAAAAAAAAAACAGACCAGCACCTGACAATGTTAGTCAAATGTGACTAGGTTCAAGATATTGTGACCACAATAATATAAAAATAACCAAGAGCAGCAGGACTGAGCGCAACAAGGTAAATGTGGACACTGAATAAATTTGGAACTGCGTTACTGCGTCAATCCACCACGACAATGCGGACCCCATTGTAGATGGGAACCTACACTAAACTTACCTCTCACATTTTACTCATTTTGGCAGGAGGCGCTAGGCTTATGGCTTTGTAGCATATACTTGGGGGTAGTGACTGCCTAACTGGCAATCCTAACTGGCCTTTAAATTAGCAGACCTTGGCTTTGGAGCGGCAAGTTTGATATGGTACACTACAGTGTACAATGGGATATGCCTTATTAAGGCACATGGCCACAAAAATTGGCCAACTTGTGAGTAATTAACTATATACCTTGTATACCTTAGAGCAAACTTGGGCAAACTGCGGCGCGCGGGCCACATCTGGCTGCTCCTATCTGGCCCAAGAACTGGGACAGTAAAAGTGCTGGTAGCACTGACCCAAGGGTCACATGCCACCTTCTCAATCTTCATCCCGATTTCAGCAGTATCTGCATCATCGGCATGCAGATACTGTTGAATAAACTGGTGGAAGAGGAGGCCGTTGGCCGAGTCATTCACCATTTAGCTTGTGTGAGTGTCTCAGCGCAGTAGGCACAATGACATTAGATCACAACTGCTGTGAAGCCTCAGTGCACAGGGCAAAGACTGGAGCAGTGCACTGAGGAAACGGGGTGAGGGGAGTAGCGTTTATTTTTTTTGGTCATTCACATGTGGGGTGAATAAGTGGGGCCACCATTTTGTGTTTGATGACAGTGGGGTTCATCATGCTGCATTTTGGAATCATAGTGTGTGGGGGGCCATCAATCTGTTGCGTGGACTGAGGAATCATACTATGGGGTCACTATTCTGTGTTGGGAGGGTGTAAGTGGTCATACTGTCAGGGTTGCCAACTTGATAAATTATTCTTTTAGGACAGCTTATAAAAATAATTTTTGGGGACACGTAAAACCACAATAAAGCATCGTGATTATAAGTGATACTTGTCTACAATCAATAATTGTGATATGAAGACAAGCCACATTCACTGTGAAAAAAAAAATTTCAGTCAAAATCTGCATAAGTATTCAGCTTAAAAAAAAGTAATGGATGCTTTAAAAAAATTTTTTTTACGAACAGGGCAAAAAAGTAAGTTTTACAGACTGTTTTTGAGTTTCTGGATGGTTGTCCACACTGCATACTCTGTGAGGGAACCATCATACTGAGTTGGGAGGTTGTGGGGCCTGTCATACTGTGTTGGGGGTGATCATAGAGTATTGGGGGCTATAGAGATACTGTGGAGATTCTGTCTTGGGAAGTTGTGGGTTTACACTGTGTGGGGGGACAATGGTGGCAATAATAATGAGTTAAGAGATGTGGGTGCTGAGAGAACCATCATACTGTACTTATATCTATATGTCACATGAGTAGTTATCCTTTTAAACCTAAACATGCCTTACTTCAATATTGTACATTGTCAAACTAGTTTAATATGCCATTTGTAAATGTGCTTTCACCAGGCATATCAAAAATAGTGCACACTGGGGGTTCTAATGTATTTTCAAACGTTTTTAGCACTTCAAAGTAAATGAACTAATATAATTTTAATTTAAAGAAAATAATACGCAATTACTATGACTTGTCTAAAAAAAAAGTGAAATATGAAAATTGAACAATGCCAAAAAAACAGTCCAGAATTAAATTGTCTTCCTCACTTACATATTGACCTCAAAATCCCGCAGAGTCCAATCGCAGTCATGTTTGTATAAGCCCGGGTCAAAAAGTGGCAGAAGAGGAAGAGCACAAATCCAGACATTTTGCTGCTTTTTTTTTTTTTTTTAATTTCCCACAAAATTGAGTAGGTTTTGTATTACAAAGTATACCTACCCTACTTGCAAGCTATAAACACACATATACAGTACACCGTTTGCGTTTTATCAGACCGAAAACATCTCAGAGGCCAAAATAAACTGTACTCTCAGTTCCCTGATGCAGATTTTGCAGAGTTTGTACTAACAGTCACCTGACAGAAAATTAAAGTATTCCTTTGAAGCCTGTGCGCTAATAAAGGGCTACTATTACCTGCTACTCTCTCAGGGCTAGTCACAAGTTAAGAAAAAAAAACGATATGTGGAAATGAGGATTATAACAGTCATCTATTATGTACTAGAGAAAGCATTTACTATCAATTGCTAAATACATTACCCAATCCTGCTTGCCGAGGTGCAACTACCTGTTTAGTTCATGACAATGTGGTTTTAGAAAAAAAAGAATCAGAATACAACAAAACCAATTAACACTTAAGAGATCTGTCACCAGGTTTTGCAGATACCAGCGATAATAATAATAATCCCTACATTATGCCCACCCACATTAGGTAGTAAAAACCTGGTGGCATATCCCCTTTAACCAATAAAACTAATTATGGAAGTGGAATGTGAAGAATTTTATATCTAATGTTTTGTCTCATAATCCCCATTACGGAATGTAGAGATCATAGCAGGGGAGAGGGGTCCCCCGGACCCCACTCGACAAAGAAAGATCTAATCTTCTAATCTTGTGGACTGATGACATCCTTTCAAATTTTTCTTAATAGCTATCATGGATTGCCATATTTCCATTGTAGCAGCCATTGTAAGTGAAATGCTTAGCTGGCCACAGGTTCCCTTGAAGAATCAAGTATTTGCCAGAAGTGAAACCTTACATTTTAAGTGTGGTTGGTTCTACAGAGACACCCTCTCTACAACATCAAATGTATAGGAAGGAAAGTGAAAAAAGTTTTTTTTGAATGGCCCTACACAGGAGACCAACATTTTCAGTAATTTTATCCATCATACTACGATTTTGTCATTGCTTACAAATTTTTGAGGTCAACTCATTCTTGAGTTAAGAAAAATTTCAAAGGCAAGTATGTTTTTCAAAATTGGATTGATCGGGCTAGTAAAAGGATGTATGGACTAGCAAGAAGAGGTATGAGGCTCAACTCAATTTACTAAGTGGGAACTCAATCTGCTCCGGTCTAACTGACCTTCTGCATAAATTGTTCTGTTGGGTTGGATGTAGTCCTCACACAATGATAATGATAGGAATACCTCTTAGAAAATTATATGCCAGAAACTGCCAGATATGTGCAGGTTTCTCATTGCGCATGCTCAATTACCTTTTAGAGGTCTCCGTATAATTTTGCCTTTTAACTTTTCGTAATGCTAAGCAGATATTTTCAGCTACAGCAGAGTGTTAATTCCGTACTTCATTTAATTTTAATACATTTATGACAATGGATCTTCTTGTGTGTAGCTATATATACAGAACTGTAGCAATTCAATGCAGAGGTAAAACAAATTAAACTAAAAAAAGTAAATAAAAATACAGAAATCTCAATCAGACGTCCTACATTTCTTTTCCATCAACATTTTTTTCTTCTCAAAAACATATATTGAAGTAAATGAAAACTGCTGGGTGTTCCCTCCATGACATATGTGCCATAATTGCTAATTAAAAGAATGGCCTTTCCTGACATTTTGTATATCTATGCTATCTATAATCACATGCAGCTTTTAACAAAATGGTTCTATTTAAATAAAACTACAGATTTTTAAACAAATGAAGTGCTGTATAAAATAGCTTTCTACATAAAGTACATTTGAAAGGATTCAGCTTTTGAAATGGAGGGTGCTAAGGAAATATTTATGTCACGTTTTCTAACCTTGGTCTTCTATACAAAAATTATTTATGCTAAATAGGATTATTCCAGACAACACCCTTTTTTAGGTCTATGTTGTTTAATATTGTTTTTTTATATATAAAATTTATTTTTTATTTATATTTTTTATTGTTTGTGAAAACTGCCAAAGCAGAAACAGGCAAGGTTTCTTTTCCACATTGGCTGCTTATCTTGATTCTTCTTGGAACAGAATGATTGTAAAGGCAAGGACTCCCAGCCACCCACTCAGCTCCCATGGGGTTGGAGAACAAACTCTAATATGTTGTTTTGGTATATTCACACAGATACTCCTCTGCTAGTCCTAAAGAAATGTTCCAAATGCAAATGCAATTTTTAAAAGGATTTGTAAAGCATTAACCTAATGTTAAACACCACTAGAAGCCAGCGCTCCTCTTAGGTTACATTAAGAGTTGCACAGTACAAAAGAATTCAATTATTAAGAATATTGATGGCTATTACTTAATATAATTCACAATTACAGATGTGGTTTCGGAATTTAGGACTGTATAAA